>NC_137879.1:16832840-17227144 GCF_963924005.1 Protomyctophum bolini | reverse complement strand
CCAGAAGAAACCACCAACTGAACATATTCGCTGCACAAATCTGGGGGCGGCTGTCACAAACTGTAAAGGGCAAGTTCCCCTCCGCTCCACAAGGAGACTCCACAGTGGTTCAGGAAGGACTCGTGGCAGTGCCTCACTTCCTCCCCCTCACTTCCTCACAATAAAGCAGGCCTGGATGCTCACTTGTCCCTTTATCCCCAACCACACAGCCATACCCTTGTTTGCTGTGTGCATTCCACAGATGATTTCCTATGCGTCTTTGAACTTGTTTCAATGTAAGTCACCTCCATGATGTGGGTTATATTTAAGACTGCATTTGATTTATGACTGATATTCTGATTTATAGTATGAACTTATACTACATATGTGGCTAATTATTATTTGAATATGCAATAGGAAATGTATAAATATGAACTAAAGGCCATACTTTATAATTTAATGTTTATATAGAAATATATATTATAATTTGTTTCCTTTCTTTGTTTATAGAACCATAAAGGCAATCATAAAGGCAATCTTCATGCAAATGTCAACCTTTATCCTGCAAATAAAACTGGATAATACAAAATCCTGATTTCCTGGTGGTTTGTGGCTCCAGTTGAACTTTATATCCTAACAGGCTATAACCCATGTTTTTTGAAATTTTGAATTTTCTTCAAATCCTCAAAAATGATGAAAAATGGCGTGCTATAGTATGCCGTACGTTAGGGGCTATAGCCCATGTTCAAAAATGATGAAAAATGAGGATAACATTTTTTTCAAAAATTCAAAAAACGATGGGCTATAACCCATGTTTTTTGAAATTTTGAATTTTCTTCAAATCCTCAAAAATGATGAAAAACGGCGTGCTATAGTATGCCGTACGGTAGGGGCTATAGCCCATGTTCAAAAATGATGAAAAATGAGGATAACATTTTTTTCAAAAATTAAAAAAACAATGGGCTATAACCCATGTTTTTTGAAATTTTGAATTTTCTTCAAATCCTCAAAAATGATGAAAAACGGCGTGCTATAGTATGCCGTACGGTAGGGTTTATAGCCCATGTTCAAAAATGATGAAAAAAAGAGGATAACATTTTTTTCAAAAATTCAAAAAACGATGGGCTATAACCCATGTTTTTTGAAATTTTTAATTTTCTTCAAATCCTCAAAAATGATGAAAAACGGCGTGCTATAGTATGCCGTACGGTAGGGGCTATAGCCCATGTTCAAAAATGATGAAAAATGAGGATAACATTTTTTTCAAAAATTCAAAAAACGATGGGCTATAACCCATGTTTTTTGAAATTTTGAATTTTCTTCAAATCCTCAAAAATGATGTAAAACGGCATGCTATAGTATGCCGTACGGTAGGGGCTATAGCCCATGTTCAAAAATGATGAAAAATGAGGATAACATTTTTTTCAAAAATTCAAAAAACGATGGGCTATAACCCATGTTTTTTGAAATTTTGAATTTTCTTCAAATCCTCAAAAATGATGAAAAACGGCGTGCTATAGTATGCCGTACGGTAGGGGCTATAGCCCATGTTCAAAAATGATGAAAAATGAGGATAACATTTTTTTCAAAAATTCAAAAAAACGATGGGCTATAACCCATGTTTTTTGAAATTTTGAATTTTCTTCAAATCCTCAAAAATGATGAAAAACGGCGTGCTATAGTATGCCGTACGGTAGGGGCTATAGCCCATGTTCAAAAATGATGAAAAATGAGGATAACATTTTTTCAAAAATTCAAAAAACGATGGGCTATAACCCATGTTTTTTGAAATTTTGAATTTTCTTCAAACCTCAAAATTGATGAAAAACGGCGTGCTATAGTATGCCGTACGGTAGGGGCTATAGCCCATGTTCAAAAATGATGAAAAATGAGGATAACATTTTTTTCAAAAATTCAAAAAACGATGGGCTATAACCCATGTTTTTTGAAATTTTGAATTTTCTTCAAATCCTCAAAAATGATGAAAAACGGCGTGCTATAGTATGGCATGAATTGAACAAAGGGCATTGTTCAATTCATCAAAACATTTAGAGACAAACAAATAGACACTTATATGTAGTTAAAGCAACAGAGTTAAGCAACAGAAACAAACAACAATGGATTCTACAGTGTAAAGACACCAATTTAATTATAAATGTCAATAAGTTGAATATCTAATAATATCAATTTAAAATGTATTATCCAATACAAATTTACTTACCATTTTTAATGTTTTAGTTTTGTATGGCTATTTTTATTTGCTAATTGTAGATTGACCTACTTTTTGTTTCTGGCATTCCGCTGCTTGTTATTTTTTATTTTATTCAAAAAACGATGGGCTATAACCCATGTTTTTTGAAATTTTGAATTTTCTTCAAATCCTCAAAAATGATGAAAAACGGCGTGCTATAGTATGCCGTACGGTAGGGGCTATAGCCCATGTTCAAAAATGATGAAAAATGAGGATAACATTTTTTTCAAAAATTCAAAAAACAATGGGCTATAACCCATGTTTTTTGAAATTTTGAATTTTCTTCAAATCCTCAAAAATGATGAAAAACGGCGTGCTATAGTATGCCGTACGGTAGGGGCTATAGCCCATGTTCAAAAATGATGAAAAATGAGGATAACATTTTTTTCAAAAATTAAAAAAACAATGGGCTATAACCCATGTTTTTTGAAATTTTGAATTTTCTTCAAATCCTCAAAAATGATGAAAAACGGCGTGCTATAGTATGCCGTACGGTAGGGGCTATAGCCCATGTTCAAAAATGATGAAAAATGAGGATAACATTTTTTTCAAAAATTCAAAAAACGATGGGCTATAACCCATTTTTTTTGAAATTTTGAATTTTCTTCAAATCCTCAAAAATGATGAAAAACGGCGTGCTATAGTATGCCGTACGGTAGGGGCTATAGCCCATGTTCAAAAATGATGAAAAATGAGGATAACATTTTTTTCAAAAATTCAAAAAACAATGGGCTATAACCCATGTTTTTTGAAATTTTGAATTTTCTTCAAATCCTCAAAAATGATGAAAAACGGCGTGCTATAGTATGCCGTACGGTAGGGGCTATAGCCCATGTTCAAAAATGATGAAAAATGAGGATAACATTTTTTCAAAAATTCAAAAAACGATGGGCTATAACCCATGTTTTTTGAAATTTTGAATTTTCTTCAAATCCTCAAAATTGATGAAAAACGGCGTGCTATAGTATGCCGTACGGTAGGGGCTATAGCCCATGTTCAAAAATGATGAAAAATGAGGATAACATTTTTTTCAAAAATTCAAAAAACGATGGGCTATAACCCATGTTTTTTGAAATTTTGAATTTTCTTCTAATCCTCAAAAATGATGAAAAACGGCGTGCTATAGTATGGCATGAATTGAACAAAGGGCATTGTTCAATTCATCAAAACATTTAGAGACAAACAAATAGACACTTATATGTAGTTAAAGCAACAGAGTTAAGCAACAGAAACAAACAACAATGGATTCTACAGTGTAAAGACACCAATTTAATTATAAATGTCAATAAAGTTGAATATCTAATAATATCAATTTAAAATGTATTATCCAATACAAATTTACTTACCATTTTTAATGTTTTAGTTTTGTATTGCTATTTTTATTTGCTAATTGTAGATTGACCTACTTTTTGTTTCTGGCATTCCGCTGCTTGTTATTTTTTATTTTATTTTCATGTGAAGTACTTTGAGTTGCATTTTATGTATGACATGTGCTATATAAATAAAGTTCAATATGTGAAGTACTTTAGTTGTCAAGGATGCAGACAGAGTTGAACCCAGGAGCAAAGTCACAACAAACTAGAGTATAATAATAAAGTATTTAATAAAGAATTACGAGATATCTTACACAGGGGAATGCAGGTAGGAATCAGGCATGAATCAGAATGACATCAAAGTCAACACATGAACAGGCAGGACATCTGTGACACAGGTTATGAACTGACAATGAGTGTTTGTACTGAGTCCAGTTTTATAGTGAGCAGGTTGATTGGAGAAGTGTTCACTGCTGGGCTGATTAGGTAGTTGACAGGTGTGTAAATGGAACTGGGTGTGCTGGAATGGGATATGGGAGGCCAGTGTGGAGACTGAGGGAGAGACAGAATGTGACAGAGTTGCATTTTATGTATGAAATGTGCTATATAAATAAAGTTTACACCACTGACTGTCCCTCCATATAAAATAAAGGCGAAAGTCACAAAAGAAAATTGATCAGTTACAATTCCAGACTATGAAGAATCATTTAATAAAGGAATACTTCCAGATTCAGTTAAAGATTAGCTACAATAATTGTGATATTAAAAGTTAAATGCTCGTCATATGACATAACAGAGAGGAATGGGCCGGACCCTCCCTGCAGTGCCCTGCTCAATGTGTTGTATTTACCGGAAAGGATGGGAAACATTAGCAAATTGCGGAGTGTTAGAAAAAAAAGGATGGGTTATAGCCCATGTTTTTTCATTTTTTTGAAAAATTGCGGAAATTGCGGAATTTTGCGGAAAAAACGATGGGTTATGTTTGGTTTTTTTTAAACGCACAATTCCATAGTTCGTTCGCAATTAGCACAACTTACCTCAAAGTAGTCATATCTTTCCAACTTCTGCAGTCATGTTGAGAATGTGTAGAAGCAAACACTTCAGCTGGTTTGTTGCACATGGGTGTAATTTTCACAAAAGACCACTACATGGCAACAAAGTGCTTCTTATGCTTCCTTATTCCTAATGAATCTACAGTACACCAACCAACGTCAACAGGCATTATTGCCTGTCACCACCACCGCAGCAGCAGCTCCATTAACCCCTTCGGTTTGATGCAAATTTGCAGCGAGCGTCCAAAAGGGGTATGCATAGTTGCATACCCATATTATGAGGAGGACATTAATGATCAGAAGGTCAAATCAAGTTCATCCTGACAAACATAGCTCACAGGAACACCTGAAGAGGTCGTGCACTTACAAGCATACATTACATACATTACATCTTATATTAATGCTTGTTATGTGGCAGACTGCCCGACAGTGTTATGCCTGACAGTATATAATAGGCAGTATAGCTACATAACCAATACAGAAAGGTATTTGACATATTTGTTCTGGTGTGTCTATTTTTACATTTCTTACAGTACAGCATTGTTATATCTCCCTTCCTCACCAAGCTTGTTTATATTTTATTATTGTACACCAGTTCTTAATTTAAAATGTCCATGTGTTTGATTGAGTATGAATAGGCATTTCTGTTAATCAACTTCTGGTAGTCAAAGAGCTAAATATTATGGAAAAAAACCCCTCTTCCTCCCAGCCAGATGAGCGTATGGAACGATGGACTGCCAAAAAGTGTCTGAGTCCCAGGGACGTGCTGGGCCTCTAATTCAGCCTGGGAAATGGAGTTAGAGAGGTCGATTTACTGGATGCCCTCTACATTTAGTCTATATCTGACCATAATCCTTGTTTTTTTGCCCAGTGCCTTCAGCCACATGCCCAGAAAAAAAAGTGCCCTCCGGCGGCATGGACCCAAAACTAACCGAATTTGGCCTCAATTCAGCCTGGGAAAGGCACAGCATTTAATAACAAATTCTGGCAAAAACCATGATACTTGCAACCCTGAATAATTCTCCCTTTGCTCATCTGCTTTACAATCATTCTTTAAAACGGCTTTTGTCACCTTTGATGGTACAAAGGTTGACAGCCTTACAGTAGACCATAAAGCCAAGGAACAAAAATGAGTGCTTAAAAAGCCATAACTGCACACGACACGACAAATCAATATGAACACGTTTTATGAAAAATAATCATGCACAGTAAAAGTTCTGAAGACAAACAGCCGAAGCAAATGGATACACAATAGATATTTACATACTGTATTAACGCCACAGATATTTTCAGCATGCCTCTGTTTACCACAAGACCAAGTAGAGATAAAACATAATGCTTGACTTGAAGCTTGATTAAAACAACCCACAATGAAATGACAGCATTGAGAATCTCAGTTGTGTGCTTAAAGATGCTGTCCATGTTTATAACATAAAATAAATAAACAATAACAGGTTGATGTTATTGTTTACAATGTGTTTAAGGAGATCACCTGTAGCAGCATTCTGAAAAATACTGATTTGATTTGAAACTTGCAACTGTGTTAATTATTCCATCATCATATCCATATTTACTTATACAGTGGAAATTAAGCCCAGTTGAATTCATAGCAGTGTCAACAGCCAATATTTTTTGTTGTTGACACAACAAACATCTGCGAGGAAACTTAAATGAAAAAAGCAATCTGTGCATAAAATGTATTGCTTATTTGCTTTGTTTAGTTTTTTCCCTTGTGAGCCAAGAGTTATCCAAATGAATAAACCTAGGCAAAATCTGAATACAAGACATTTTTAGATTTTTTTGATGTAGGGTTCATTCATTCTTGCCGGTGGGGATGTGTTTTATCCCTGTTTCTATCAGACTGAATAGAAATGTAAATTGTAGACTGCCTGATGTGTTTGATATTTATGTTGATAATATCAAAATTTAACAATGTAATTAAAAGCGTATGTCATACAGTTAAGTACTGTATATAGGGCTTAGTGGTTAGAGAAAGAAAAGAAAATCCCTCCTCTCGTTATTTTACAAAATGTAACCCTGATTTACCTTTCTCCACAATTTTTTTTTTTTTAAACGGGCGCATCACATTTACACCAAACATGCAAATTACTTACACATACATAACATGGAAGAACCATTAACTGTTTGTTATTAGGTGCACTCTCTCTTGCATTACCATCTGCAGGCAATTGGATGGAGATCAAATAAAATCCATTCAAAATGTCTGACATTAAGACCACTTAGAATTCTCTGGAAGCATTAGGCATAATGTTATTGCAAAGGAGATGTAAGTAGGCAGTGACTGAGATGGTTATGCAGGCGGAACTTTGAGGTTAGAACAAATCAGGTTTTAATGAAAGTTCCAAATCCAATTTTAGAAAATCAAACAAACAAACTGGATAGATGAATAATGAGGGCTAAATTGCAGATTATAGAATAATATGATTCACCATCCCGGTTTAATTTTCTTTTCACATGATTTAAATTAGCTTGACAGTTTGGGATCTATTATATGAAGCATGGCTGTACTGTAAATGACATGGATAAAGATGAACAGATTTCTATGAATACCATTAAAATTCCCATTGTGTAAAGCTATACTGCTGACGTGGAATGTTTCACAGATTGGATCTTCCAAGAAGAACTTGTCCATGAAGAACATAAACATCATCATAGACCAGTAGTTCTCAGAGTGGGAAGTTCCAGGCGGTATCCCCAACCAAATTTGTTAGAATTGCATCAAAATCAATTGAACCATTTAAACCCTATACGTCTTTATGAAAATAGTTGATCTACAAGCTCAGAACGTGTCTCGTTCGTAGAAAGAAAATGGATACATTTGGAATCTTTTTTTAATCATTTTAACAACATAAATATTGTATGAGGGTCCCTGGCACAAAATCTATTCTGATAGGGGTCCGCGGTCAAATTCATTTGGGGTCCTTAACATGAAAAAAGAGAAGCACTGTCATAAACAGTTAAGTATGCATTTTTATACTAATTCGATTTTCATTGATAAGGCCTAAGCTATACTCCATCACATGACGCACGGCACAACACATTTTCAGTTGTTTTTAACAAGCGACATCATGCAATGGAGTATAAATTATTCTGTATTTCACTTTTCATATCCCAAGTGTATGAGGACCCCCCACCCTCCGGAATTATTACGGTTACGGAATTATTTATAACACAAAATGAGGATATAAATCTCTCAGAGTCATGCAGTAAATCTCCAAAACATGCGGTGAAATGTCTCCGTCCAGAATCGTCAATAGATCTTGTTAGGTGTTTGGTGTGGTTGGCTGCACTGCTTATTCTGGCAGTGTGGATCCAGGCAGCTCATTGGTCAATGTGTGCCAGCGCTCCACCTTAGTACCTTTGTTCTTCAGACAGTCTATCCAGTGTTGGAGCGTTTCCCCTTGTGAGTGACATCCTAAGGACACTCCTCCTAGGGGGCAAGGAAAATAAATTATAATTTTCGTTCGAGAATTCTAAATACACCATTTGGGGATTTAGCAGTGGGGACTAAAGTGGCTATTTTGGTCACCTGTCTAAATCCCTAAAACACCTCCGCTACCCGTTACATTATGCATAGGTGTGGTTTGGGCGTTACAATAATGAAACCAATCACTGTGCCACGTGCCATTGCCTTTAAGAGATCCCTTATCCATTGCCCGTTATGCCCAGTTCTATATTGCTTCATAGCCTTACGATTAATGGAAGAGTGATGCGTTGCTTCCTTGAAGTCTCACTTGTGCTGCTTCCCCCCGTGCCGTTTTTCTTCTTTGTTTTTTCCTCCAGCGCACAGAGCCAAGAACACTTCTTTTCAGTCACAACTCGCTCAGAGTCACAACTCGCTCAGATCTCACTCATTGTTTTACATTTCAAAGTGCTGTGCGAACTTTCATTTGGTATATAGATTGTGCGTGTAGGCAGTCTCTACGAAACGGTATCAAGCGAAAATGAAATGTCAGGGGCACGGTGGCACAGTTGGTAGTGCTGTCGCCTCACAGCTAGAAGGTCCTGGGTTCGATTCCCGCTCGGGACGCTGTGGGTGCTGGCGGCGTGTTTCCTCCTCCGCGTCATCAGTGCCCATACCCGAAGGCGGGGTTGGCGAAAGGGCCTTTCTTTGTGGAGTTTGCATGTTCTCCCCGTGTCCCCTAGGGTAGGTACCCTCACAAAAAACATGCAGTAATCCTGGTCACTAAACTGCCTTCCCCTGGCCAGCCGGGGCGCCTGATGGAGGGGAAAGGAACTGGTTGGAATAACGTGTTCCTTCCACGCGCTACGTCCAACCAGGGAAACTCCCCCCTGTCAGGTGTAAAGGAGCAACTTGGACACTCAGGCATGAAGGAAGCATGAGTTCAAGTCCGTTGCTCTCCCCTTGTCCCCCATATATGGGGACTAGGTTGGTGGAGGGTGTGTAGAGCCCAGGTTCACATTAGATGATTGACACAGGGGTGAAAAAATGGGTTACAAAATCGTGGGATAAAAAATATATAGAGAAAATGAAATGCCGGGAAATCAGATTAAACCACATTTGCTGCGCTGTGATGAAACTGAACGAGCAAATGGAATCACGCACAATGGCTGGCACAACAAGTCAAATAACTTCTTTGACTAGACAATTATATGGACACAAGGAAGTGACAGGTCACAGCAGTGAGTGCACTTCTGCTGATTATAGGAAAATTACAAAGAGACGCAATAGGAGAATAAGGAGAGATGATCAAGCAGCCTGACTCCGTGGACATCTCCATTGCAGGCGCGCGGTGCGCGCCGCTCTACCACACTAATTTGGCATACGGCTTACGGGTGCTTTTAAACTCCACTATCGCCTTCCCAAATATGTGTGACCAAAATAGCAATTTAGGGGAAAGCGTGCCAACACGCCCATTACCACACCTCTAGGCGCAAATACCGTTGTCGGTAAAATAGATAGCGGGTGACGCTGGACCAAAATAACATGAACTCTTTTTTCCCCAAGTCTGTATATATACGTACGTCGACGCTAGGTGGCGTCATATCCCAGGTCTGTATATATACGTACCCCAACATATACTCCGTCTATATAATGGTTTAGTCCTATGGAAGCTTTTAACATTGGTCCGGCTCTATAGCAACGCCCCACTGTTCCAACTATGGGATTGAAAATATATTCACAGTGCAAAGCAGTTGAAAGGAGGATTTTCAAGCCTCCATAAGTCGGATTCGCTGCCCGCACAGAATACAAAACTCTGATGCTGGCATTCAAAGCAACCAAAGGTATGGCTCCCCCATATCTTGCAAGTTTGATCGAACCCTACAAACCCTCCCGCACACTCAGATCAGCCAACGCAGGGAAGCTGGAAGTATCCTCACTAAAAACGCCGGGACAACGCTCCACACATCCCAAACTCTTCTCCCTTCTGGCTCCAAAACTGTGGAATGCACTTCCCATTGCAGTCAGAACTGCAGCATCACTCCTAATCTTCCGCCGTAGTCTGAAAACCCACCTTTTCAGACTCCATCATGGCCCATAGCACAGGGGGGCGGGCAAACTCAGACTGAAGTGAAAAATTGGAAATCGAGCCCCATGTGTCTAAACTGCCTCCCCCTGGCCAGCCGGGGCGCCTGATGGAAGGGAAGGGAACTGGTTGGAATAACGTGTTCCTTCCACGTGCTACGTCCAACCAGGGAAACTCCCCCATCAGGTGAAAAGAAGCGGCTTGGGCGCTCATGCACTGAAGGAAGCATGAGGTCAGTCCGTTGCTGAAAAAATGAGTTACAAAATGTGATTAAAAAAAACTCTCGTATGCCTTCGGCTGGTGGAGACAAAAAGTACCAATGGGGGCGAGCAGCCCACAGATTTTTTATTATTTTGGAACAAGCGTTTCCGGTTACCACGAAAAGTATCAAAAGTAAAGAGCTTGTGTCTATAATAACTGCATTGGGTCCATTCGAAGACAGATTATCTTTCCCCTTTCCTGAACAGTAACAGTTATGGACATACAAGGTGTCCACCGTGACCCGTCAGCGACTACTCACCTATGAAGTCATTGGATTTTCCAAGGTCATAGTCCCACACAGTGACCTCCAGTGTCTTGGTGGACAGCTCTGTGAAGGAGATCTCATAGAAGAACTCCTGCGCACAGAGGAGAAAAGGACAGCTCTGTGAACGAGATCTCATAGAAGAACTCCTGCGCACAGAGGAGAAAAGGACAGCTCTGTGAAGGAGATCTCATAGAAGAACTCCTGATCACAGAGGAGAAAAGCCAAGTCCACACGTCGGTCCGTCACATGGTCAATGCTGCTTCAACAGATTAGCACTGATAGAAGGCATGAGCTTTGAAATAAAAGGATAATAAACTACGTACAGAGTGGTTTAAATACTATTTAGGAGCTAATAAATTCAACTATTTCAAAGTTTCATGTTTTTTTTATACAGTATTTTTGTATTTTGAAAACTTCATACATTTTGAAAAAGAAATCTGAATCATATAATGACTTGATTGATTGTTGAACTGTCATGTAGAAGTGTCAGGGTGAACATCGACATTAACACTATATTACATTATCATATTCACAATAAAACAATTAAATAACTCCTACACGTTGTCACGTTGAACTTTAAATACACTTAATTAGATATATGTTTCGTACATTAGAGTAAAGTTGAGTAAAAAACAACATTCCAGACAGATATCCAACACCTCCTCAGCTGAGTCCAATCAGGGTCCATCAGCTGTCAGCAGTCTATGCATCTACATACTATAATTTATGTGTGTCACACATAAATTGTTCCATGCAGAACTTGGACTCAAACTGTGTCTCATAACCCTGAGGTGGTGCCAGGGACAGAATTGAGATAAGACAGTTAAGCCCCATAAGTCATCCTTTATTTCGCAGGTTTTGTATAATTATAAATATAATTACTTTTGAGAAACACTTCTCTGATGAGACATCTGGCGTTGGGTTAGATTTGTGCCCAGCAATTAAAAACAGATATTTTAGAGTGGCTCTGACGTCAGAGCCACTCAGAAAATCTAAAATATCTAAAACCAGAGATTACACACAAAATAACCCCAGGAAAGTGTTCTAAATCACACACTGCTGACATCTCATGGCCTGATTGGCCTCTCCTGAGGTGGTGTTGGCTACACAGTATCTGCCTGGAATGTTCTTCACTCATCTTTTTCTAATCCTCAACATTTATATTTATATATAAAATAACAATAATGTTTATTGCAAGTTGCCAAGTTCAATTCTATGTTGATAAAAGCAGGCATCCGTTAATGGGAAGTCTACTTGGAACTGTTTGTTTGCCATTTCATCCAGAAGATTTTTTTTTTTACAATAATCCTCCCAAGTATACTTTGGGAGCCCTTCGTCTAAAATGTCAAACCTAATGGTTAAAGGGACACTTCACCCTTTTTGCAAAAGAATATATGTTAATGACATTTAGGAGCTTTAGAACACTTTCCTGGGGGTATTTATGTGTGTAATATGTGGTTTTAGATATTTTAGATTGTAGCAGTGAGCCTGTTGTCTCTGATGTCATGGACACTGGGCTCACTTCCTTCCTGGACTACATGTTGTCTCAGTAAGACAGCTCTCCCCCCTATCCACAAGGAGGAGCAGTGCACCAAAGAATTATGGGAATTGTAGTCCAGGAAGGTAGTGAGACCAGTGTCCATGACATCAGAGACAACAGGCTCACTGCTACAATCTAAAATATCTAAAACCACATATTACACACATAAATACCCCCAGGAAAGTGATCTAAAGCTTCTAAACATCATTAACATATATGTTTTTGCAAAAAGGGTGAAGTGTCCCTTTAAGGGAGCAAAAGAAAAAACATTGTGCATTTATAATTGGCAAGAGAATGGGTGCTGCAACTAGGTATACATACAGTATGATGTCTCTGTGGACCGCCTATAGCCAGAAATGAACTGTTCCTATACACAACATACTGTACCACTGGTGTAAACCTAGCTCTGGTCCATAGCTAGTGTAAACCCAGAGGGGTTCAAAGAATCCCTTGGGTGTAACATAAATATGAATGCACGCACGCGCGCGCACACACACAGTCTCACACACACACACACACACACACGGTTGCGTACCTCATTAAACTCTGGGTTAAGCGTCTTTTTTATGACCGCCGTTTTGTGCTTGGATTTCTTCTGCAGGTCTGGCTTCAGGTACCTGGGACGAAGGAATGTGATGCCATTAAGTTATGGGCAACGGAGCAGAAAACTATTCATTGTCATTCCTGAGTGTGCTGAGTGTTATTGATCCAAATGTAAAGACAAATACCACTGACAACGTTGACAAAGGTCACAATAATGTCTGGTAAACAGCAAATCACTGGAAAATCCTGAGTTATATTAAACACACAATTTTGCCATTAGTGAAAAATGTACTGTAATGTTCCTTTAAAACAGTTTAGCTGCATAACCCATGTACCACGCTATTTAATCCATGTTTCTCCCCTGCATAATACGCTAAACCAGCCATTTGTTTTATGTGTTTAATTCACAATTGTTTAATAATTAAAAATAAATAGCGGATTTGTCGCAGACCTGGTGACGAGGCCGTCGCGTTATGATGACGACAACGGAAATCGACCCGTGCTCTGGGCTGCAAGGGCTTCTGGAAAAATGAGTTCAATGCAAGTGAACCGTATTTTCAACTGGGCTCCAGCAGCCCCATAGAGTATAAAGAAGGATAGAGACTGATCTGGCGCGAAGCTCCGCCCCCTCCGCTATTCATGTCAGTGGAAGTTGCTCAGTGGCGTTTTGAAGCACCCGACAGGACCGTCTCAAAACGACTACTTCCGCATTGGACCACCAAATTTTGGTGGTCCAATGCGGAAGTGCAACCGAGCGCTCAATGTTAAAGCCAAGGGGCCAGCTAGGCACTCCAATGTTGAAGCGCTGGTCCCTAGTGGTAAGAGGAAGGACTGCAGGCGGACCCGTGGATTCTTGACGAGGAAACCCCGTGCAACCGAGCGCTCAATGTTAAAGCCCAGCTGCACTTCCGCATTTGGACACCAAAATTTGGTGTCCAAATGCGGAAGTGAAATGCTGAATCAGCGAAAAGACGGTACTTCCGGCAGCCTTCCGGGTGCTTCAAAACGCCACTGAGCAACTTCCACTGACATGAATAGCGGAGGGGGCGGAGCTTCGCGCCAGTTTAGTCTCTATCCTTTTAATACTCTATGGTTAAAGCCCAGCTGCACAGGGTTTCCTCGTCATGAATCCACGTGTCCAAGGGGCCCGTGAAGCTGGGCTTTAACATCGAGCGCTCGGTTGCACTTCCGCATTGGACCACCAAAATTTGGTGGTCCAATGCGGAAATGCGCCCAAAAAGGCGGAAATTGACGGTCCTGTCGGGTGCTTCAAAACGCCACTGAGCAACTTCCACTGACATGAATAGCGGAGGGAGCGGAGCTTCGCGCCAGATCAGTCTCTATCCTTTTAATACTCTATGCACTGGCCCCTTGAGCAGCCCTCACTGCTTGTTCTTCCGCATCGCGACGGTGGAATATTTTTCGGTTCGACAACAAGCCATGGAACTAAGGCGCAAATACTTCGGCGTATGCTCCAAACGTAAATAAACAATCCCAGCAGCCGCGGTATATGTCATCTTTTAATATAAAGCCCTCAAAGTTTAAACATGTTATGGGATATATTTCTTTTCACAAATTGGCACCACAATTCTAACACCACAGACAACGAAAATCTAGGTTCAATCTATAAAATCAATTATTTTCGATTATGAATTGATTATTTTACAAAACTAGAACAGTGCCTGTTGGGGGGTGATCAGGTGTTATCACTTGGCTAATAATGGGCGTTGTTGCCCTAGACTAGAGTGGTGTCCGGTGGGCACTGGCCTACTTGGAACGATGCAAGTTGGAAATGCATGCCCCACCCAGTTATTATGTCCCTTTTATGCCCATATGTCAAGCATGCCCAAATATGGAGTCTATGCAGTGTGTCGAGTTTGAAGTCTGTGGAGCAAACGGTTATCGAGTTACGTGGATTACAGAGATTTAGGGGTGATCTGGATTTGGGCCCTGTCCGAGCCTGGACAGAGGCTTTTGTGCTGATTCTGGACAACGTGGGTCCGATGGACTCGACACCGGGCACTGCACTCCCTGTGTTGGTGTGGCATGCATGTGTCGGTTCTCGAGTTACATGGATCGGGACATCTCTAGTATCAATGTTATATCCATATTATGATATTAGACTGGATATTGTCTGTTATTTTGGATATTGTACTATTGTTGTGACATGACAAAAGTGTAAAATATTTCGTATCAGGAAAGATCGGTATCGGCAGATACTCAAATTTCAATGATCGAATCGTATCGGGAGCAAAAAATGTGATCGGGACATCCCTAGTTATCAGTTATGATCAATTAAATGGATTGGTGCGATTAACCGCTGTAACCCTAGTTCAATCCACGATCATTGAAATAAGTCCTGGCTTTGTGCAGCAAAACAAAATATGTGAAATTCAAATTCACAAATAGCAGTTATAGCACTATAGCACAGCAGTTCATTTCTCAGGATATTTTTAAGCTACAGCCTCAGAGCATAGCGAATCTCTCACAACCACTTCCCTCCTGCCACCCACAGCTCGTATGGTGCACATACGAATATGCACCAAAATCGCTGTATGTATGTTCCCACACACTCAGACACAACAAAGCAGCTGCGGAGGAAGCTTAACCACAGAAGGTCAGAGATTGGAAATGTGTGTATGCGTGAATAAACAATTTGTAGCCTACAAGTATGTCTCATACCAGCGATTCTCAACCTGTGGGGCTGGAGCCACCTGGTGGGCCATGAGGATATTGCAAGTGGGACCTGAAATAATTGCCAAAACACCACGATTTAGAAACTTAAAGTATATTGAATTTGATACAGGCCGGAATACAATTGATTGTTAGATATATTCATTTATCATTGAAACAAAAAACGCATGCGGCCCACCCATCTAACCACTTAGGCCGCGAACGCTTTCAAGATTTTCAAGCAGGCCGTGATCCAGAAAAGGTTGAGAACCACAGTTTTATACTGCATGTCCACAGTAAAATGGATATGTGTAACACGGGCGATTTCACTGTGACGATGTCGATGTGTGTGTGTGTGTGTGTGTGTGTGTGTGTGTGTGTGTGTGTGTGTGTGTGTGTGTGTGTGGGGGGGGGGGGGGGGGGGGGGGGGGGCAGAGAGAGGGGAAGTGAGAGATAAAGAGAGGGAGGAGGAAAGGGAAGTGTGACTGTATAAAAATGGGATGAAGACGAGATTGGATTGAATGACACAAAGAGGAGGAGGGGCACTGTGTGTGAGTGTGAGTGTGAGTGTGTGTGTGTGTGTGTGTGTGTGTGTGCGCGCGCAGCATATCTATTTGTATGCTGCGCTTGTTCTTAACCACACAGGGTGATATGGCTGCTGCTGAGGATTATTTCATCCAAGAATAACTGTATACAAGTGTGGTGTTTTTGCTTGACTGGTGTGTGTGTGTGTGTGTGTGTGTGTGTGTGTGTGTGTGTGTGTGTGTGTGTGTGTGTGTGTGCGTGTGCGTGTGTGCGTGTGTGTGTGTGTGTGTGCGTGTGTGTGTGTGTGCGTGTGTGCGTGTGTGTGTGTGTGTGTGCGTGTGTGTGTGTGTGTGTGCGTGCGTAAAGCGTAAGCCAAAAGCATGATGTAATCTATGGCGTTTTACTTATTCCTGGTGCAACCTCGAGGTCATCAGTGACATTCAGGACACCATTACAGCGGTGGGCGGTTCAGCCTATTTGTATGGATTATCTGATATATGGATTTCAACATGCCTCATTCAGCCTCCTCTCTGCCCCCCACACACACACAATATATACACTGTATATCACCACTGGTGGGCAGAAACTCCATATTATAACTTTTTTTCGTAAATTACCGCCCTACTTGTTCGTACTACAGCGTCACAAAAAAGCATCCACAGTTGCAGATCCACAAGTTCCAAACGAAGCAATGCGTTTCCAGCTCGTCGAACTGCTATTTTTGATGCTTTTGAATTTGAATCCTGAAAATTCTTGGACAAATGAGTGTTTTCCACCCGACAGAAACGATATACTTTCTTTTGTACAGAGCAGCTCTTTACCATGAATTACAGCAGTTGTCACACTTTTGCTATTTCAGTGTCTGCTGTGCCAATTAGTCCTGCAGCTGACCACACTGGCGTAGAATACAAAACAGTATTGTCAAGAGGGTGTGTTCTTCAATCTATCAGACTTTTAGAAGGGTGTCAATACGTTTGTAATTACTTTGACAGATGAGTAAAATACTTGACACGGGGCTACCAACAACATGGGAAGTGGCCTCATCTATCTCCATTACTTCTAATCTATATTGTTAACTTAAACCAATCCATCACCGGGTCAACAGCAACAATAGGGGGCCAATCGGAGCCAATGGTCAACAATTGCCCCACACAGCTAGAAGGAGAGGGAGATTGGGGCCAGATAGGTCATGTTGAAATGGCTGTGCAATGGAGCTTGAAAGATATAACGCCCCCATCAGTCTTAAGAGTGCATTCATTACTGCCAATGGAAAATAGGATACCATAATTCCACTAAATACAGATGTATTGAATTACAGTTCTATTGTTTTGGACGAGCTCATGATTCTCACATGTAAAGTTCACCAATACACATGAAACCATATGACCTTCACATTAAAATTCGGTATCCTCACGTTTTTACATAGGGGTCAGAGAAGCCGTTGACATCCATGGCTGCTAGGTGGGCACAGCGCTTGACGCCTACACAAAGTCCGCCTCGGGCCCTGTCCTTGGCCTCGCCCTGGTGATCGCCCTCACCGGACGGGGGCAGGTACTGCAGGCAGAGCAGCAAGCGGCCCCTCTCCTCCAGACTCGTCTGCTGCTCGCTCTCCCACTGAGAGAGAGAGAACAGACAAGAGGACAAACCCAGTAGATGTTTAGAAAGGCAGAGAGTAAACAAGAACAAAACAACAATGATGTGCAAGCTCCATTTCCTCCAATATTCTGCAGCTGTTGGTGTTTTGCAGGTAGTTTTAACCACAACTCGTCACATACTCTTTATGAGTGTTCTGATTGATCTGTGATTCCATCGGCAACACAACAGAGGCTACAGCAACATTCACTAAAGCATCCCTCAGAGCTCTCAAGTTATTTATTAAAAAAAAGACCCTGAGAGCACACCTGCCCTACCATATCATTAAAGCCTGGTTATTATGTGTCGGTGACAAAGCTTGACAAACGCTTGCCTGAAATAACGTATTTTGTGTTTTCAACAAATTTTCTAAATTGCAGTGGTGACCTGCTGCACCATACGTGTGTGCCACAGACTATGTGGCGGTCTGTTCAAAACATCTGACAACAGAAACAGTGCTGGAACAGATTAAAAGTGACAGATGCAAGTAGACGAGGATGCAGCAACTGGAAATGATGCTCTCACAGGCCCCGTGACTAACCCCCATGGCCAAAGGCACCGCCACACGTAGTGCACGTTATTTATAGTGAACGTGCTATGTGCACAGCTGTTCTGCCGAGCTGTTTTTGTCACTTCACATGTGCGCTTCTTCAAATAACAAGGTGGCCATCTCAGTAATTTGATCACTGCAAACGGGATGCAGTGGCACTACGTCTCATAGTCACAAGTTAAATTAAGTAAATGATAATATCACATACATCACTCTGATGTTTTGCCACATGCATAAAATGGATAAAGGCGCCTATCCCTTCAATCTCTGTTGAATCTCTCTTTTCTCCTGTTTATCTCTTCATCTCTCATTAAGTCTTATCTTGAGGCAAACGGTGGAGAAAGACAAGTGGATCGATAGGCTCCACACCCCACATTTCTCCCTTACTTCACTCTCTTCATCTAGACCCTCTTTATTTCCAACTCTCCTTCATCTATCTATCTCTCTCTGTCTGTCTTTGACTCTCTGGGCTACCCAGTATGATCTGGTATGATTAACTACTGTATCGAAAACTAAGGCTCAGACAAAACCAGTTAGTAAGGATGATTCCCACCAGCTACGTGGGCAATAAAATAAACAAATCAATAGGAAGTAACTCATTAGGCAGGTTGAGACAAACAACTACTGCTGTGCTGACACATGGCCAAGAAAGATGGAACAGAGAGAAAAACAGTAACAGATTTTTTTTCAATCACTTAAGACCTATTGCACATGACGATGTCACAAGAAAACAGCAAACATTATGTGTCCGCAACACTTCGTAGCAATGTCCATTGCAAATCTTTGATTAAAACCCAATTATTGTACCATGCTGCATTGATGCATAGAGCGAGTAGACTATACACAGTGGCCGACTTGCCAGTTGCCACTCTCCAAGTTTTCTTCAGAATAGGTGGGACACTGATTTAATTAATGCAGAAATATGTAGTACATTAATTGGCATAGACACTATGGCTCATTAGGGGTCATTTAGTTAGCCTAATAGCCTGACACTCAGACTGAAAGCCCTCCCCACGGCAGCAGTTTCTGGAATGGGCGTTGTCAAAGCGGCAGTCTTCTGCGATTGGTTCATACCAACCAATCTGAATTGTAGGAAAGCAGATGACATGTTTGTCAATCATGTGGCTATGGCTAACCTGGTTGCAAAGCGATTCAGGGCTGGAGCCAGGCTAGCATTTAGTATGTCCGTGGCAAAAACAACATTTTGACGAAAACGTCCATCTCAAGCCGGCATATATGATAACGCCTGCTCACAATGCATTGCAGTGTGATCCGCCGTGAGGTTGCAGATCTACTATTTTTGCTATATTTGAAACTGTTGGAAAATCTGCGCTCCAAAATAGGAACACCAGGTTGAAAGTGGTTAAAACACAGTGAGACGGAGGAAAGACTAAAGAGACAGTTAACATATAGATACACCAGCTATCACAGGACACATCAGACAACCTGAAAAGAACGTAGAGACAGACACGCCGGTTGGTAGACAATTTGTACGAGGAGGACCGGTCAAAAGGGGGGACAGCCGGATAAATGGATTGTCAGGCAGACAGAGAGGAGAGTGACGCAGCCGGACAGACATACTGTAGGTGACCAGGCCGGACGGCGCTCGTTACCTCTCTCAGATAGCACGATATCCCTCTCAGGGCGGCACTCATCGCAGAGGGAGAAGACAGCTGGAGGAAGGAAAAAGGGACAGAAATATATAAGCTTACGTACTAGCTTACTGTTGGTGACTATACACTTAGTTCTATACGCCTGCTAATAGCTGTTGCATCGCGCTAAGGAACAGCAACGACTAAAACGAGAACTATTTTTAAAATGATACATTTCTACAGTAGCTCTAGTTAGTTAAAGGGACGCTAAAATATATATGTTAATAACGTTTAGAAGATCTAGAATACTTTCCTGGGGTCTTTATGTGTGTAATATGTGGTTTTAGATATTTTAGATTTTCGCCCAGTGTCTACACTGCATGGGCTCACTTCCTTCATGGACTACAACTCCCATAATGCTTTGGTGCACTGCTCTGTGGCTAGGGGGAGGGCTGTCTTACTGAGACAACATGTAGTCCAAGGAAGCTTTGAGAAGGAAGAGAAGTGGTCACGTGACGGGGCTGCACCATGACACTATCATGGACACTTTCATGGGAGACAAACTCACACCGGAAGTGAAATGAATACATGGCAGTGAATGGAGCTGGCTGGACAGCTCATAACAAACATTATTTATGAACAATTGAGACCTTTGTCATATAATCGGTTCAGGAATATAAAAGAAGACATATCACAGGTTGTTTTCTAATCACTTACTTTTCGATGTGCACAGAGTGCACATAAGTATAATTATATATAATATAATTTTATCTGAGTATCTAAACAGCAGCAGGTATCGTTTCTGGCTCCGAAGTATCGCGATATTTGGCTGCCAGACAGGAAACGGTGGGAAGTCTCGCGATACTTGGTACATTCAAAAAGGTACTTTGTGTTCTTTAGATACCATACCTATATACAAATTACACATGTTCACATCGAAAAGCATCACAGCAGACAATAATGTGTTACATATCTTCTGTTATTGTGATTACTTTACAAAAGGTCTCAGTCATTCATAAATAATGTTTGTTCATGAGCTGGTCACTGGTCAAGTGCATTCTGCGGGTAGTTTGGCTCCCATGAAAGTGTCCATGAAAGTATCATGGCTCGTGTCACGTGACCACTTCTCTTCCTTCTCAAAGATTCCTTGATGTAGTCCTAGATGTAGTCCAGGAAGTAAGTGAGCCCAGTGTCCATGACATCATAGACACTGGGCTCACTGCTAAAATCAAAAATATCTAAAACCACATATTACACACATAAAGACCCCCAGGAAAGTGTATTCTTTTGCAAACAAAAAGGGTTGGTGTCAACAGTTCCCAGGCAGTCCAAGTGCAGAGGAACTTAAGATTTCTAAATTATTCCTAAATCCCCTTGTTTCTACTCTATTTCTAATCCCTGTAAAGTTACTACTTGCTTACTCTTTATTATTATTAATTTATGACTTTTTAATGACTATTATTTGTTCTTCCTAGCTGCATCTCTTTTTCTGCACCTAACTTCATAACTGTGGCACTGCATGCCAACTGAATTTCCACCGCAGAATCAATGAAGGCCTATCTATCTAAGGGCGGGTGACGAGGACAGTGTGAGGAGGGCAAGGGCTTACTTTGTCACACAATACACTTGACGAAAATAACAGATTATTATTATTATAAATTAGATATTTTTGTCAAGCAACACGGTCTTGTGCCAAAGTATAAATTAGCCCTGGGGGTGTGCAAAGGATGAATAGATGGTAAAATGGAGAACTGAGGGAGAATTCTACTTTGAACAATACAGGCCTGACAGCGTCTGGTCTATTGGATGACAAGGAGCTTTGGCTTTTGATCATCAACAGGCCACTCACCGAGATAGGCCAATCTAATACCAGCAGCCGCTCTATGGCTCTTACTAATAGAAAACAAACCCCCCCTGAGCATGGAGCTACCTCCCTATTTCACTTATCTATCTCCTCCTACTCTCCACCACGCTCATTTATTTTTAATCCACTTGCTTCTGATCTCTCGACTTTGTCCCTCTCCATTGATGTCCCTCTGCTCTTTGTCTCCACCTTCTCTGCTTGTCTAAATCTACACTTTTCCCTCTCGCTGCTACTGGTATTTTAGATGGTATGATAGGAAGCATACAAATCACAGGACGTCTGGTTTTTAGAGTACAGTGGAATAAATCTCAAATAATGTGGAAGTAGATTAGCTTTGATATACTGTATGAGAACATCTTTGAGTAATGGCTTTACTGTAGCTATCTATACAAGAAATGCACAGAGTAGTGTGAAGACCTCTCCACCAAGGAGGCAGTTTATCCATAGTGTTGTGGTGGTTGTGGCACAAACTGCCACATCCCCTTATGGGAAAAGTAGCAATTTCATACTTTTACAAGGACATGGCCCCCTCTGAAGGCATTTGAATGACTGGAAATGGGTGACAAGTCGGCAGCTCTGAGCTGAGTCTGAGGACACCCCACAAGGTCTGGAGACAAATAAAATAGGGAGGGAGGTCAACCAGCAATCGGAAAAAAAGATAATGAGTTCTTCCATGCCCAATGACAAACTTTTCATGTAAAAGAAATGTCATAACGTTTGGAGATATCCTTCTAACAGTCAGACTCAGAGAGACAAACAGAATGTGGGCAAAAATATAGGCCCCATCCATTTGATGGCTGCATTGTAGGGATTTTGCCCATCACATTCTGTCTTTATTATAAGAGCTGGTTGAGTGTTTGTTGCAGAACTAATCTGTTACGATATAGGCCTACCGTATCTTAGGATTGACATTTATCTACTTGACCAGTAAATGTATGGTCCACTCTCAACTGCATAAGCATGATACTGATAAACTTGTTGTTGTGACACTACAGTATGGCCTGCATCCCATGGTCACTGCTTCATCAGGACACTGACACCTATGCACAATGATACGAGATGCAGCCGTTGTTTTCTCATTACTTTCTGCTCTTTTCCATGACTCAAATGAGTCATATCACCTGGTCAGTCGTGTAACGAGGCCAGTGGCCACTGTACTATATATATTCTGTTTAATAATGCTGCCTTGGTGTCATATTGTTCTGCAAGCTTGCTGCTTGCTTATAAAAGATTCCTTCAATCTGAATCATCACTCACTGTCCATAATAAATAATCACTCTTAGGACTCTTCGGGTTTACTAAACGATGTCAATTAACTTTCAACTTTTGCTTTCCCTCCACTCTGCTGCGCTCTCGTCTTCTTATCCCTTATGCTTAATTTATACCCAGTTCTGCACAGGTGCCGTGTGCTGAAAATAGCCGATCACCAAGCGCACAATACGTCACTAACCCTCTACCCTACAACCCTGTCCTTGCCTTATTGTCTTTTCCTCCCTGAGATAATTTTTGGCATTCATGCGCCGCCATCGGACAATGCAGTGCTGAACTACAGTCAAAGTTGACCAAGATGCCAGCTCGCTCATGTCCGCCGTCTCCCTGGCTATCTGAAACTCTCAGATCTGAACGAACACCTCTAAGGGCAGCCGAAAGAAAGTGGCACAAGACAAAGCTACCAGATGACCTTTCCCACTTTCACTCACTCCTCTCTGCCTTCGCCCACTCACTAACCACTGCTAAAACCTCTTTCTACCACATGCTCTTCTCCACTTTCTCCTCCCTCCTTAAACCCCCTCCCCCCACTCAACCTTCATCCCTCACTGCTGATGTTTTTGTCAACTACTTCGAGAAGAAGGTTGATGATATCAGCAGCTCCTTTCCTCCCCTCCCACATAAAGTGGCATCTGACTCAACCAACACTAACCCCAACATACCATGCATGTCCCCTTCTCTCCTCTTTCCCCAGACGAGGTTCTACAACTAGTGACATCCTCAGTCTAGACCTACCACCTGTCCTCTTGACCCTGTCCCGTCTCCAATCTTCCAGACCATCGCACCTGATCTGCTCCCCTTCATCACCTCCATCATCAACACCTCAGTAACCTCAGGCTGCGTCCCTCAAGTCAGCCAGAGTAACACCACTCCTCAAGAAACCAACCCTTGACCCCTCAGATGTCAAGAACTACAGACCGGTATCACTCCTTTCATTTATTTCTAAAACCATTGAACGTGTTGTCTCCAACCAGCTCTCTCTCCATCTCTCACAGAACAACCTGCTGGATCCCAACCAGTCCGGATTTAAGAAGGCCCACTCCACAGAAACTGCCCTGCTGACAGTCACAGAAGCACTACATGCTGCCCAAGCTGCTTCCCACTCTGCAGTACTGATTCTCCTAGACCTATCGGCAGCATTTGACACAGTGAACCACCAGCTGCTCCTAGACACCCTAGCGGATCTAGGCATCGGTGGAACGGCACTAAAGTGGTTCTCCTCCTACTTCACCGACCGGACCTACCAGGTTTCCTGGAAAGGTCTGTTATCATCCCCAAACTCTCCAAACTGGGGTCCCACAGGGATCTGTACTTGGTCCCCTCCTTTTCTCACTGTACACTAAATCCCTTGGCACTATCATCTCTGCTCACAATATATCCTATCACTGCTACGCTACACACAACTGTTTCTATCCTTCCCCCCCTCTACCACTCAGGTGGAAGAGCGCATCACTGCATGCCTGGCTGACATCTCACAGTGGATGTCCTCCAACCACCTCAAGCTGAACCCAGACAAGACTGAGCTTCTCTTCTTCCCAGCTAAGTCCTGCCCTATGCGGGAGCTAACTATTTCTGTAGACAACGCCCTGGTAACGTCTGTCCCAACAGCCAGGAATCTTGGTGTTGTCCTGGACAGTCAGCTCTCGTTCAAAACTCACATCACAGCTGTCACTCGATCCTGTAGGTTCACACTCTATAACATACGACGAATTAGACCGTTCCTCACCCAGGAATCAGCCCAGCTCCTAATCCAGACAACAGTCTTGTCAAAACTCGACTATTGTAACTCCCTCCTTACTGGCCTAGCAGCATGTGCACTGAAGCCTCTCCAGCTGATCCAAAATGCCGCAGCTCGCTTGGTCTTCAACCAGCCAAAATTCTCACATGTCTCCCCCCTGCTCCGCTCCCTCCACTGGCTCCCGGTCGCTGCCCGCACAGAATACAAAACTCTGATGCTGGCATTCAAAGCAACCAAAGGTATGGCTCCCCCATATCTTGCAAGTATGATTGAACCCTACAAACCCTCCCGCGCACTCAGATCAGCCAACGCAAAGGAAGCTGGAAGTACCCTCACTAAAAACGCCGGGACAACGCTCCACATGTCCCAAACTATTCTCCCTTCTGGCTCCAAAACTGTGGAATGCACTTCCCATTGCAGTCAGAACTGCATGTATGTAGTCATAGCACGTCATAGTACATATGTATAGCATAGTAGTATATATGTATAGTTTCATTATATAGATATTCCACTGTTACTTTCTTAGCTTAGCTTACGCATGTTTCATGATAAATGCTTTTATGTGATGTATTCCCATGCTTTTTTTTTCTTGTTTAATGTAAGTCGCTCTGGATTAAGAGCGTCTGCTAAATGCCTAAATTGTAAATTGTAAGATGCAGACAGCGAGTGACAGGGCGACGAGACGAGACCTCTCAAACCCTCAACGTCACGAGCACATGGCAATTCACCTCCAAGAGTGTCATTATTTAAATCTTGCATACTCCCTCCATGTCTCCTGCCTTCATCCTCTCATTGGGTGAATATATCAGTCAGATTCTGCCTCATTTCCCCCCGTTACCACCACTTTAGCTCTCCATTCCTCTGTGCAAACTCCTTTTAGCTTTTGCCTCTCTGGTTGCAGCTCTTTGCACTCACTTTCTAGCTGTCCGTTAGCCCCGTCAGTGTCTCTGACCTACTCTCTGTCTGTCTGTCCATCTGTTAGGTTGCCTGTCCATCTGCTTCTCTGGACCGCTCTCTCTCTCTCTCCCTGTTCCTCTCCCATGCACTCTGTATCCCTCTCTCCCCCTCTCTCTCCCTCTCTCACAGGGGGTGGGTGCTCCAGACAGATGTTAAAGTGTTTGGTCTGGTCAGGCTTCACACGGCGCAGGGCAACCCGTGACTCCCCAATGAACTCATTATGCGTCAACTTGTCCTCGTCACACACCGACACCCTGGGAGAAAGAGGGAGAGAGAAAAAGAGAGAGAGACAAGGAAGACAGAAAGAAAAGCAGGGTAAAGTAAGGTGAGGAGACAAGGAAGCAGGGGAATTCAAAGGAAAGAGAGCAGAGGCAGGCTGTACGGGGTACAGCTCGACTGAAATAAGCAAACATACCTCATTAGCCATAGTCGAGAGATAAAAAAGAAAGTGTGAACGATATGAACGATTCTCTGTCGAAATCAGCAGGGGGATTGCTATGCTACAATGGGGGAGATGGAATTAGAGCTAAAAGTCCAATTTACCAGCACGAAAAGCAATCAAGCTAAGAAACCAAACAAACTGAATACTGCTGTCTGTCCGTCTGTCTCGACCCCCTTACAACAAACAGGTTCTATACAATCCAGAACGCTGTCTGTGGTTCAGGGGTTCTGGATTCCATACAATCCCCATCTGTCCCTCTACACACAATAGCATAGACTGTACAAAATATGTACTAAGGGATTCTGACGTCACCTAATTGGTGTCTACAGACCCGTTTTGAAGCCACTAGTTCAGAAAGAATTGTGACCGCAACCAGTGTGTTATTGGTGGGTAGGGAGTGGGGGTTGCGTGTGCCTGGGGCGCCGCCCCAGTAGTTCTGAAGCTGCACGCACTCCCCCCACATACACGCACATGCACGACAATACGTGTTGACGGCACGCTCAACACTTAAAACAAAGCAAGCGGTGGCGCCGTCTACTATAGCTGGCAGGCTCCTTTGTTATGCTTTGCATCACATTACCTGATGTTCTCACTTAGTGTCACTTCACATCCTCTCAGTGCTAGGCTATAAACGGCCAAGCTTAGCCTAGTATTATTCTGAAGACCTACCGAAGAAAACATCGTTTTGTGCCTAAACCTGTGCGCCTGTCGACATATAGACCATATGAAAAAAAATGCATATTATATCGGCTCCTCGTGGCATTCATTGCGCTAGTGTTGCGTTTTCTGTTATTATAGACAGTCACTCTTAGACAATTTAAGTGAAATAACGTTTAGTTTAGTTTTTTCTATCATCAACAGTATTCATAAACATTATACTGTACATCCAACATTTCTTTCTGGTTGATTGAAAAGGTTTAGGCTGAAGCTCAAAGCTTTTATGCCTATCCTACATGTTGGTTTATTTACAAAAGTTCAGTGAATGAACACATTTATGTTTTCTTTCCATTTAGCTGTAAATTTACTAAATAAATACTACTGATCAGCTCAAAACCGATTGTTTTATATCCGCTGTTTTGAAAGAAAAATAATGTAAGGGTGAGTATATATGCAAAGGGTTTTTATATAAAACTAAAAGGAAAATAATTCATTGAAACAAAAATAAAAACAACAAATCTACAATGCAACTAAATAATAAGAAATATAATTACATTATAATAGCTGGTTTCCATCATATAACTAGCACGAGCTGAGTGGCTATGTGCACATGCATGCGCGTGCACGTGATGTGCATGTGACATCATTCAAATATAGCCCTACTAGTTAAAAAATCCACAGCACACCACTGAGCATAACCCAATCACAAGCCCGGAAAGCATACCCTACTGTGTGAAAGAAGTCTTGAAACTATACTGTGTAGCGATTGAAAACATAAATTAATTAACATGAAACATTTTACAAAGGTAAGTAAACCAAGTGTAAAGTCGCGTCAAGCCCCCATTGACTTCAACAGAATGACCTTCATTTTACAGCTGGAGGAGGGGAATCAGCACCAGCTTGGTGGGCCATTAATGAAAACTGTAGCGTTTTTATTACTTCCACATTGGCTTCATTTTCAAGACCAACCCCTTGGCGCCTGCTACAACAAACAGCGCTGTCCATGGTTTTGGATTCCATACAATCCACAGCTGTCACCGGATTGTCACCAGGTGGCTGTAGCGACCGTACCACAATACCATAAGGCATATTTAATCTAAACCAAATCATCCCCATATCTATCATGGAGCTGCAGCAGTATGCTGACAACAATGTCCTCGTGGCACGTTCAGAAGGACATGATATTTGTGCATTCTGGATGCCTTTGCGAGGCATAAAAGCATCAACATAAATAAGACCAGTAGTACTGTAATTATTACAGTCTGTTCTATTGCAGTGTAATATACCAAAAAGACTTCATACTTTTTCAGCCTTCTGTCCTCCAAAGCAAACAATTGATGATAAAATGCAACACTGCCAATGTTCAGTTCTCGATACTGTGAAAACCCAAACGCACTAGGGACCTCAAGATCATCTGGGAAGATGGAAGATAGACCAATGCCAGCATCCCCACATCCCCACCAGCACTGCCACCATTGTCCAACACCAACTCAAGCCCATAATTCCCAGCTTCTTAAAACAACTCTGCCCAGGGAGGTCAAAAGTATATGTATAACGTCAACATAAAAGAGAACATAAAACAGAAGTGCCACACAGACTTTAGCACTTCATGGGAAGACACATGGGAAGGCACTCAATGACCAGAAGACAGAAGTAGAGAGGAGAGAGCTTCCACCAAAACGTCCCAAACTAAACCCAGAACCACCAAAACCCACCCAGCCCACACGGAACCAAAGTATGTGGCTCCAGGATTAACCTCTTTCCACCAAAGACCCACAAGTACTGTGTGTGTGTGTGTGTGTGTGTTTGATCCAGACAGTCGTTCGTTCGATCGATCGATCGATCTATCTATCCAGACGGTCGATCATCCGTCTGGATCGTTCGACCGACCGTCTGTTGGGGGGGGGGGGGGGGGGGATTTGACAGCATCTGAATCGATTCGCTACGTCACCCTCATTAAAAAAATCTCACTGATGTATGATGTATCATCATTCATTCATACATCATCACATTCTGTGTTCAGCCAATCAAATCATCACATTCCGTGGTACACTCAAACACACCTATATGCACACAAAGTTGTGCATAGGAGAAGATGTTTTGGCAATTCATTGAATAAAGTGAAACTACATTAAAATTGGAGTGTCAGCCTATAGTGCCTCAGGAGATGCATTGGGACGGGGTTTTAAAGAGCCAACATTCAGATCACACGTAGTTAATATATGAATTAATCAATAGAATTGATAAGAATGGTGTGCAGGTTGGAACTGAATGAGCTGTTGAGTGGGCGTGAATAATGAAATGATAGGAGAAGAGATTGACAGGGAGGAAGAAACGCATGGGAGGAGTACATCAATAAACACGCACAGCCACACACACACACACACACACACACACACACACACACACACACACACACACACACCCCTTAGTTATAAAAGTGATAATGCTTAAAGAGTAAAAAAAGAGACTTCTTGCTAGTACCGTATGTCACCTGCATACGCAAAACGCAAACCGCGCATATAGGCTCTAATGCAGCCTGACAATGAGTCGTGGGTTCGATTCCATAGCCTGACTCCATTGGACCATCAAACTGTCTGCTAAAGCAACTAACTCCACCACTCTCCACCATCAAACTGTCTGCTAAAGCAACTAACTCCACCACTCTCCACCATCAAACTGTCTGCTAAAGCAACTAACTCCACCACCTCTCCCCCTCTCATGCAAGTAATTAACAATACTAGTCCTTACCCGTTCTGAATATATGAACAGAAAAAAAAATATATATATATATATATATATATATATATATATATATATATATATATATATATATAGAATATTAGTGGTCCATGACATGAAAATTATGTTTGACAGTCAGCAATAGTGTTGCTTATTGTAGATTAATTTTCGGATTTTCATAGACCTGGTTGCTTGTTTCCCTCTCAGTCAATGTGGCAACCCTGGTCAGTGCCGTGTTGACAATGTAGCTTAGCAGTTATCACACAACAGCTAGGAGGAGCAGCCTTCTGGCGTGGCCGCGTCATGTTTAAAAGTATTTTGCGCAATTTATGTCCCCTAATGTATGGATAATGGACTTATGGCTCCGTCGCTGCCTCTTTCTTTAGTAGAAGTAGAAATGTAACGTGTTGCAGAGTGTTTCCCGTCCGCGCGCGCGCACACACACACACACACACACACACACACAGCGCCTCCTGGCCTGAGGGGGTTGGAGTGATGTAAAAACAATATTTTAACAGTGAAATACGTCGGTAAAATGGGTAAAAAGTAGGCTAGGTTCATTCTGGGAGCGTGCAGATTTTGTTTTGCGTGGAGAGATGTTCGCCAATAGTGTGGCTCGGTCGAAGATAGACGACAACGGCTGTGCTGTGTATTAGGAGAGACACACACACACGCGGCGCCAAATTGTATAGGGCACATTTTGTTGTGTTGCAGCGGTAGCTAGAGGAAGCATGCCAGTGGAGGGACGGAGGTGGACGGAGGTGCGAGGTTAATTCACTAATAAAGTCATTATTAATCATTAATGTGTGAAATAAAAAGGGCTCCGTTAAGACCTCCATATAATTATGGTCCATGCCTGTGTGAAAAGTGGGAGTGATTGGGCCAGCCAATGTTGAGATAAAGCTCTGTCAGTGACATTAGGAGATTCGCTGAATTATTATAAGGATAAGGATATAAGGATATAAAGTCACAACAACAACTTTGATGAGGCAGTAATGCTTTGTTTTAAAAATATAAGGTTTTCTTAATTTCCTGAAAATATTATATTTTTAATTTCCTGAAAAATGAACATTTTGGAGCTAGGTGGTTTCTTCCCGATAGCAGAGATATATATATAACATTTAAAATCATCTGTAAGAAATGTGAAATAATTGGGTTATTTTGGCTGATTGAGACACAGAGGCCAAAGTAATGCAGAGAGTCCTGACCATATTGGCTGCCGTGGGGATTTAGAATGTGAGAGTGCATCATATAGGAGCAAAGGCTCATATTACTCAATCCATATTTATAGGCCCGTCCAACATCTGTAATGTAACCCACCATCATCACCTGCTCGAAACGCATCAACACCAAGCAGAATGGGAGAGAGAACAAAGAGCGACAGAGGGATAAAAAAGATTTTAGAGGCAGCATCAGTAAATCGTGTGCGCACTCACGAGTGCGTGCATGTGTGTGTGTGTGGGGGGGGGGGGGGGGCATGCACGCACGCGTGCGGAAGATTGTCGTGCTGCAATTTAAATTCAATCGAGCGATTGTGTTCCTCTCCATGCTTTATGTAAATGTAGATGTGCGACTTCTGCGGGAGAGAGGCAGAGAGATGCAGTGATGAGTTGATGGTACAAGCGAGGAGGAATTGACACAGAATGTGTCCACTTTAGTTAGTGGAAGCTTTTAACTAAATCCATAAGGGTGTGTATTAAATGGTCTGATTCCTTCTCTGTCTTCAGCTGCTCATGGAAAACACAACATGCAGAAGTATGCAAGGTGCAGGGGGGGCGGTTGTGGAGGCTGCCTGGGGAAAACACTCAATAGCTTTTAAAGGTTCCCAGAGGTCATTTCCAGTCCACTGCCTTATTAGCTAAAAAGAAACCTTTTTTTTGCCCTTTCGCTGAGATCGAACAGCGAGGAATCGAATGGCCAGTGTTGGGGAGGGGGCAGACAGACGCAAACAAAGAGCGGGGAGTATGGAAACCAGGGTCAGAGGGGGGACAAGAGAGGGAGGGAAATGAACAAGTGGTTCGATAGGTCTCGAAAACACAGGCGAAGGGGGTTGTGGGAGGGTCACAGCAGGTCTGTAATCACAGCGCCTGGGGAGGGGGGTGGGCAGCCTCGGTGGGGTAAGAGTTAAGTAGATCGAAAATAGATGGATCAAAACATAATGGTCTGGAGGAGTGTTTGGGGGACGGATTGGCTAAGGCTAAAGTGGGGTCCGGGGACCCCCAGGGGTGCTTGAGGGAGTTCCCCAGGGTCCACAGCATTATAGTTTGAAACCAAATGGACCCTTAGGGGTCTGGCTCTGAGTGTACACCTTGTAGCCAAATATGTGAAAAACGGTTAACTTTTCAGCAAGTGGAGCGTTCGTGGAGCGATCCTCGCAGGGATGTCAAAGACTGGACTAGGCAGCTGAGCTATACCATTACCTGAGTTATATGAAATAGAAAGATTATTAACTATGGGCCACTCGCCATCTACATGACTAGCGGCATGGGAGGCACACATTATGGGAAGGTATATGTAATAGACTGGGAAATATCGGGGGGACAGGAAAAGGACATATAGTGGCAGGACCCACCCAGTTAGTTCTAAAGTCTGAGGTGGGTATTAAGGTCTGCATCGGATCATGCCGCGGTTCATATCACAAGTTAAAAGCTATAAACTTAATAAAGTTGTGCTGCAGGCTGCAGCACTTTGGTTCCCCTTCCATTTAAATTAATGCCATCCTCCTTGTACAGGTAGGAGTTTTGCCAGAAATAGTCAAATTAGAGTAGATCGAATCACACGGCAGTGCAAAAATCCTTTAGCCACAGGTGGAAACCATAGTCTAATAAAATGTTCAGATTTTTTCCCTAGGCCTAGACTTTCTATTGTAGTGCAAAGAGATTCCATGTCAATCTGCATCTGGATGGATTGTTTATGCATGACGTCATTGATGCACATGTGCGGTGCGATATTACAATGTTGATGGCAAGATGTCGTTCAACAAGCATTGGAGCAAGCTCAATTAAATATTTCCCCCGGAAAGGCAGTAGGTAATAGGTAAGGTAATTTTATGTATAGAGCGCCTTTCAAAACAGTTGTTACAAGGTGCTGTACAATAAAATAAAAGGAATAAAACAAGAACATCTCAATCAAAAATAAACCAACAATGAAATAAAAAACAGAGCAGCAAAGACAGTACCTAGAAATAGATAAGATAGAACAGTACATATAAATCAACAAAAAATTTAAGCAATCACTGGAGCAAACCAAAATGTTTGCGGTACAAATTCGTTTTTAGTAGCGTCTTAAAGATGCCAACAGACACAGCGTTTCTCAAGCAGAGTGGTAAATCATTCCACAGCGTAGGTGCAACAAATCACCTTTGGTTCGCAGCTTAGTGGCGGGGATAATGAGAAGACCTTTGTCTGAAGACCTAAGTTGTCTCATATTCACCTTGGGGTGCACCAGTTCACTTAAATAAATTGGGCCCAGCCCATGAAGAGATTTATAAGTAATTAATACAATTTTAAATTGAATTCTGGAGTCGATTGGTAGCCAATGCAAGGCTGCAAGCACAGGAGTGATGTGTGACCTCCTTTGTGTATTGGTTAGCAGTCTATAGCAGCCGCATTCTGCACAAGTTGGAGGCGGTATATAGAGGAGCGACTCAATGTTGTAAACAAGGAATTACACAATAGTCCAGGCGGGACGAAATAAAAGCGTGGATACGTTTTTCAAGGTCTTGTGGTGTTAATAAAGTCTTAATTTTGGCAATGTTTCTCAGTTGGAAAAAACATGTTTGGACAACATTTTTTTACATGTGGTTCGAAACTAATTTGGTGATCAAAAAGTACACCTAGGTTTTTTGACACCTTCGGAAAATTTGCTGTAATACCCATAGACTGCCGTATTTCACAGTGGGTGCTCTCGGGTCCTATAATTAGGATCTCAGTCTTGTCAGGGTTCAACTGTAAAAAGTTTTGGGACATCCAGTCCTTAATAGAATTAAGACATTCTTTTAAAATGGATAAGTTAGAATGCTGAGAGGATTTAAAAGAAAAATACAATTGGGTGTCATCAGCATAACAATGATATGAAATGTGATTAAGGTCTCGGGAGCACCCACTGTGAAATACAGCAGTCTATGGGTAGTACCCGGGAGAATTAAATGACAAACTAGACTGTCCCCCAATATTAAAGCACTGGGGTTTCTGTTGTGTTTAGTATTATTAAAGCATGCCAGCCTGCTAAACGGGCGGGCTGGGATGCTAGCCCGGTTGTCATACACCAAAAGCTGGACATAGGAGTGGCTATCGCCCCTCAAAAAACACAGACTAATATAATCGCTTTCACGGTCACTTAATTTATCTTGTACAAAAATTGCAGATTTCTTCTACTTCTACTACTGTGTTACACTGTAGTAGGACAGAGTAGGGCATTCTTTTACAAAAACAAAAAGGTTGACATTATGGATATACAAGGTTTCTGCCCGAAAGCGACGAATGCTTCATGATTCTCCTATTAATGTGACAGCTGACATTTTGTGCTCCTGGGGGGAGAAGAATCTCACCTCCCAGACAGCAGAGGGTGGGATGCTGAATTTAATTTGTGTGCAGAGTGAGTGTCACACTCATAAGGTGTCCAATCAGCGAAATACGGCCCATTCGTCAGGGAAAGAGAAATTAGCATAACGGCACAGCGCTTTTGTTTATGCCTGAGACAGATTCCATAAGCTTGCGGATGATTCAATTTTCTGCTGATATGGTATGCAAGTCATGAATGGATATTGAGGGTCTTTTGCCGCAGGGCCATTTGATAAGACCACTTAAGGAGGGGCAGCAGAATAATAGATATTAAACAAGCAAGCTGCAGAACTTGTCTCAATGAAAAATAACGCAATACTGTATTATGGCTGTATTCCATCTCACGTCCAATTTACTTGGCCAGCGTTGGATTCTGGGTAGTAGAAAAAAAGAAAAACGTATTCTGAACCAGTCCAGGGGTCACACTTTCGTATTGCATCTCTTAATAGTGCAAACAAACACTCCCTGTGGGCAACCGCTAAACCGCACCATTGAATTAACAAAGTCTGGCCGGCGGATGGCCATCTGACCTTCTTCCCCCAAGAGATCGATGGCATAATGTATTCATGCACTCCCTCGCATCGGCCCAAAGTTTTTGTCACAGGCCAGGGCACTTCTGCCCCAATGCTGACTCCAACCTCAATCTGTCACTACAGCAGGGACAGAGAGAATCAGAAGCGGACAGAGAGTGACTGAGAGAAACAGGGAAAGGAAGAGAGAAAGTGATATCAGGGGTGGAGACATAAAGAGACTGAGTGAGAGAGAGAGATTGAGGTTGAATGACAAAGAATAAGATGCCTGACTGAAAGAGAGAGTGAGACAGAAAAAAGAAAAGGAACAGCTGAGACAGAAAGAGAGCATAGATGAGGAAATGGAAGACGGATGAGACAGACAGACAGACAGACAGACAGACAGACAGACAGACAGACAGACAGACAGACAGACAGCGGAAAAGATTGAATGATTGAAGAAAGGGTATTGAAGGGAATCAAGGGATCACAAAGATGGGAAGGAACTGAGAAAATTGAGGATTAAGAGAGAAAGAGAGAACAAAATGATCAATAAAGACAGAAAGGAGAGAATGAAAGCAATGAAGTGGAGGAAAGCGGTGGACAAGAATGACAGATGAAGAGATAAGAGGGGAGAGATAGATGGGGCCTAACAGGATAAACGCTAATACAGAGATGGCTGAAAGAGAGAGAGAGAGAGAGAGAGAGATAGACCCAGTAATCAATATACAATGTAAACAATCCTCTCTAAGCAAAGGCTACACCGTGAGGTTTGATTCAACTCTGAGCGTTAAGAAATGGACCCGAGGGGTTCCAACACTTAGGATGTGGCAGCGTAGCTCTGAGATAAAAGCAAGGCGGGAGAAAATAGATTGATGAAGGGGACAGAAATAGTTACCGGAGCGTCTTGCGGTACATGTCCTCCTCTGTGATGCCGTAGTAGGTGAGCGTCTCGTTCCACACAGGGTTCAGTGTGTTGCGAACAATCTTGGTCTTCAGTTTGTTGGCCTGCGTGTCATCAGAGGAGCGCAGATTAAGAATCACAAGTCAACACAAAGCCTCTTAGAGAGGGAAAGTGTCAGCACTGAAAGCAACCTTGATACAAAACAATGTAAGACCTTATCAGCTCAGCAACAGCTCAGAGTGAGCATAATGGGGGACTTACATCATTGTCTTTTTGATCATGATAACAATCAAATAATAAAAAGCATTTAGTGTGAGTCTCTTTATCGCCCTCTAATTGTACATACATATTCTAGTCTTTACTTTTGATTGATTCGTTTCATATTTGCTAAACCCCTCAATTGAATTGAGTTAGGCAATCATGCCTTGCCTAATAACAGGAAAATGGATTTAACAAAAACCATGTTCTAAAAATACAAAGCAAACCTTGCATGCTCCTGGGAGCAGGTGTAACTTAACGTATGGATCGGCCAGGCCATTGAAATCCATTGGTTTCAGCCCCTTAGAGAAGGAGAGAGAGAGAAGTAGTCAGAGACTGAGAGAGAGAGAGAGAGAGAGAGAGAGAGAGAGAGAGAGAGAGAGAGAGAGAGAGATGGGGAAGTATAATAAAAGGGCAAACTGCCTACACCAATAAAGAATTGTTAAATGGCTACGCATGTGGGCAAGTGAGTGGTTCATTGTTTAGAACAAACAGCAGAGCGGAGGTAGTAGAACGCCTGGGGATCCTTCATTTGACAGGTAACTGTAACCACTACTGAGTCACATAGTGCCAGATGCCTGGCTGACTGTTTAAAAACAAACATGCTTCCAAGACACACTGACACAGTGAATGGAATTAAAGATGAATCTGGAAAACATCAGTAGGCTACAGGACAGACATGCTGTAGACAGGCGGGAGTGTATTTGACTAGAAAGGACACAAATAATACATTCAAGATAAAAACCAATGATAAAAGAAATCCCTTCCATAAGAAGTGAAATTGGCGGTTTGACAAGGCCATGGTGGGGAAACGGATTCAAAGCTGTACTAAGTGAGGTGGGTATTCTAAATGACGGTACATACCTTGGCTCTCAGTACTGTGCAGTGTAAGGAGCTGGTCGCCCTCTCGTATACCAGGTCAAATGCCAACGTTCCCAGTGAAGCTGTTATGTCATAAAAAAAAAGAGAAAGTCTGAAGAGCTGGGAAATCATGTGAGTTTAGCAAGACCCACAACCCTCCAGTTTACGTACACATCTAGCCACCCTCACACATGCCCACAAGGTTTGATTCACTGGAGGTGATGGGGGGGAAACCCACGCCTATGCTTTTCATTTTTATTTGAATCTCTGTTCATACATTCTTCATCATGGGTGGGGATATGTTTTATCCATAAAAATGAAAAGGAATGGGCCGGACGGTTAGCTCAACTGTCTGGGCACCTAGGCTGCCAAAACAGCCGCGTGTCACTCCCCATTTCTCTCCCCCTTTCCTGTCTGACTACAAATACAAATGAAAAGGAATCCCGCAAACTGATTTCACAGACTTTGTTTTTGAAAAGATCTTCAAACCAAAAAAAAGAAAATTTATTTTAAATAAACTAAAGTAAAATCTGTGTGCGCCTGCCTGACTCCTTTTAATATTCATGGATGTACGTTTGGGGTTTTGGATTCCCCGAACCATGGAAGAAAGTCAAGCAATTAGGTGTGCACGCTGTCCTCAACTTATCAGGGATATGTTTCATTCCTGCTTCTTATCAGACTAAATTTAAATACTATTTTCCTATATTTACTATATTCCTTTTCAGAAATGTAGACTGTCTGACTGTCTCATATCGTCGCTGTTGGGTGGACATGTCCAAAACGTTTGCTTTTCAGGATTCAAATTCAAAAACAGCCAAATTAGCAGAGCCGTGTTTTGAGCTTGTACTGTATATCTGCTACTTTTGATACTTTTGTGTGGCGCTGTATGATCAAGTAGGAGCCATTCATTTACGAAAAAATACAAAAAGTTAGAATATGGAGAAAAGAGGTTTCTGCCCGACAGCAACAATATGCTTAACAATATCCGTTTTATTTTTACAATGCGAACCCACACAACACACTACAGGCCTACCGTCAAAACCCATCACTTCAGCCCAGACATGTGGTGCTGACTCCATTGCCTGCAAGCAGGGATGTGGACTGTCACTGATTGTCTCCATGACTCATGGTCATGGCTGTTAACAATATGCTATTGCCTATTCAGCTCGTCTGTATCTGTATCTGCATCTATCACTATGGACTGGGTGGATACACCACCACCACTGTATGGAATCCATTAGAATGATTGGAAATGGAACATTAATAGCCTATTCTAACGTGAGTTACATACATCCATCTCACTTTCACAATGAAACATGGCGCCACCGCGCCGCCATTTAGTGGGTTTTTCTTTCTTTCTTTTTCTTTTGTCGGGCTTCGGGCTTAACATTATGGTAAGTTTTAGGGTCGGGCCGAGCCTCGGGCCGACCCAGTTAGGGTAGGGTTGGGCCGGGCCATAATATTTGGGCCTGTTGAGAATTTTAATACGGGGTTAATGCACAATGTTCAGAATCGATGGGTGATTAATTGAAGAGCATTGGGGTTGACTGCATTAAAACAGGTTGTAAATTGGTCTGTGATCTCCAATAGGAGTCCCGACCCACTGTTTGGGAATCAGTGCCTTAAGTAGACATAAAGCACCGGCAGCCTTCTCAACAACACCAAGGATGATCTCGGGTCTGGAGAAGTCATGTGACATTTCCCCATCGACTCACTGCTGTCATCGCTGTCACAGCTGTCTATCTCGATGGAGGTGTCCATGCTGCTCATGGCCGAGAATGTTCCCCCTCCTCCCCTCGCTGTGCCCGGGGATAACAACCCGCTCCCTCCTCCTCCTCCTCCCGTAGCTCCTCCCACTAGGCCAGGCGCAAGCGAGGTGGGAGGCCCCGATGGATTGGGCGAGGCAGGCTCGGAGACGGAGGAGGTGGGCGAGAGGCGGGGGAAGTAGGCAGAAATCTGGCGGATGGGACGGATGGGCCCGGGGCACACATCGATGGCCATGTGCTCCTGGATGGAGACGGCCAGGCGCTTTCCCTTTCGCACAGTCATAGGGCTGTAGAGAAGAGACACAGAGAGACACGTACAGTATAGGATTCATTCAGGAAGGGTGATGTAGGGCTGTCACCATTACAAATTTAAGTTGACGATTAATTGTCAACACAAATAATTGCGATTAACCATACAATTGTGTTTTTTGCATTAAACATTGTAATGTTACAATTTGTATTTCTGTTTGCCTTTTTAGGCTTCGTAATCACAAATTGCACAGGGCAGAAAACGGACAAATAACTTAAATCTACAAAGAAATCACTGATACATTTAATAGTTAATATTTTTTTCAGTCCAATTTTTTTACAAAAGAGATATTTTTTTTTGAAAATGTTCAACATGGAAACAATTGATGATTATGCAAAAATAATTGATATTATCTCAAATAATTGCGATTAGACGATTATGTAATAATTGTGACAGGCCATAGTCATACAATAGGTACAGAGGAGCGTTCCTATCCTTTTCTGGATCAGGGCCCACTCTCAAATGCATTCGAGGCCCACCCATCTGACCACTTAACAACCAATCAAATGATTGTGTGCTATACTCTTAAGTTCCCATTTATCGGTAGCCTGGTAAACCATCCTGGTGGCGTAAATTCACATTATCATACATCGAACGACCGATCTGGCCCCAAGTGCTGTGTGTGTGGGCGTTTTGCAGCAACCAAAAAGTGCTGTGTGTGTGGGCGTTTTGCAGCAACCAAAAAGTGCTGTGTGTGTGGGCGTTTTGCAGCAACCAAAAAGTGCTGTGTGTGTGGGCGTTTTGCAGCAACCAAAAAGTGCTGTGTGTGTGGGCGTTTTGCAGCAACCAAAAAGTGCTGTGTGTGTGGGCGTTTTGCAGCAACCAAAAAGTGCTGTGTGTGTGGGCGTTTTGCAGCAACCAAAAAGTGGAAGAGCCAATCAGCGTTTGTGATTGAAAAACTGGCTCCTCCAATGTTTGGTTTCGCTAAAATGCCCACACAGCACTTGGGGCCAGACCGAAAACACATTATAATGTGAATTTACACGACCCCGAAGCATGGTTTACTGCTAATCTTTTGGTATACCAAGACATTTATTTTAATATATATTATCAATTAGTTTTAGGGCGCGTTCGGACTGAGCGCACTGTGGAATGTAAACTAATAGGCGAGTGCGCTCCGGTGCGGTATTTTCGAACGCGCCCCCAAGTGTTCTGTCAATGATCTGGGGGCTCATTTGCAGTATTCTCAATTTCTCATGGCCCACAGGTTGGGAATCCCTGGTATAGAGAGAAAATAAACACAGAGGCAGAAGTAGTATTCGTTCAGAGTGAGGACTCCGGCTGCCTGTGTATTACATTATCCCCACTACAAAGACATACTTTTATGTGCAACTTGAAGCAAGCACATGGGCAATGTAAGTTTTCTGAAAAACCTGTCAAATATTTTCCATGTCAAGGTCCAAGGACCCTCAAAATTATATTATATTCCGTCACCGACCCCCACCTGAAAATGTTTTTGTACCAGGGACCCCCCCGGGCCCCAGCATTCGCTGTGAAAGAATATATATTCAAAGATTTGCGCAACCTTTTCACAATTTAAAAACAATAGCAGATCTACAAGCTCATAGCGCGGCATTCTGTGCCAGACTATGAGCTTTTTTCCCCCACAAGCTAAGGTTTAAAATAATGGTTGAAGTGGTTAAAACCTCAGGTGACACAGATGCGTTCCAGGTCTTAAGCAAAGCAAAATGAGTGGGAACAAGGAGCATGAGAAAGGGCAATAATCATCGATCTGTATTTGGGCTGCACGATTATGGCTAAAATAATAATCATGATCATTAATAACATTGATGATGATGATGTTTGGTTTGTATATATTCTTAATGCCTTCGTTACTCTTTGTGCTTTATTAAATGAATTGCAATCTAATGGCCGCTGTGACTGCATTGTGCCTCTGTTAGCAAGATGGATGGAGAGATGGGTTGTACAATGTTCTGTTTATTAACCCTTGTGTACTGCTGAGGAGATGAGGACCAGGTGCAGCAGCTGACCAAATAAAGTGTTTCAATTAATTGTAATGATGAATTTGAGAGTATGCTTTAATCGTATACCGGTACTCTCACTGCGATCTATTTAACATAATTAAAAGACAAAACACAAATTCCTCAGAGAATGAAAAAAAAGGACGGTCTGTAGAGAATTTTGCAACTCAATTGAATACATTAACTACATTTAATATTCAGAGATAATGACTTGCTCTGGACAATTGGGGTCTCCCCCTGTATTCTAATTATCTATAATGAAATTGCTGCATCATCAATGCTTAGTGAGACGTTATCTTAACATGCTTGACAATCCAGTACTGATGGATGGCTAATTATGGAGGACATTTCTTTATGGTTCAGATAGAATGAAGTGTCGTGCTGATGATAGTGGCTGCTTAGACAGGCAGATGTGTCAGCACTTTTGACTAAAACAAGATTTTAAAAGGAAATGGAAATGGGGTATGGATGGATTCAATTAGAAGCCTCTCACAGTCACAGTCTCAGTTTTGTTGTCTGGAGACAGTGGGCCTGAGGGGCTGTGCAGTCCTCAATACCAGACAAACAAGCAGTAAAGGTAAAGGATCACTTTATTTTGTTGAAGACTGTGTGCCCGCTCTACCTCTTCTTTGGCCTAGCATCTACTGTCGATGTGCGTACAATTAGGTTTGCTTTGTATTTATTTAATTTAACCATTAAGATCTGAGGCAGATTCTACAAAATGTTTCCAAAATGTTGAAAAATAGCAGATGTACAAGCTCACAGCACGACACAAAGTGACGCGCTGTGAGCTTGTATATCTGCTATTTTTAATAGCCAACAAAAACCAGGAAGTTCCTTGATATTAAAATGTTTTTCGAAGGCTACACATTGCTAGTTACAAATACCCGTATATATATATAAAATGAATCACACCCGTGTGAAGTGAGGGGCGATCGTATCATCATACATCATCATACATCATCTCACACCGGCCAATCAGAATTTGTGTCATCAATGTTTGTGTTGCGCAATGTTTGTGTTTACAGGAACACTCAAAACTGTCCATTGACTGTCAATGGGATTTAATGTTTGTGTAGGTAAAGTTTTTGTCCTACAGGTTTAATGTGTCTTTAGTTAAATTGAAAACGCCATTGACAATTAAGGGAAAATGTACGTCATAATGTGCCTCATTACGTCACATTGTCTCTTTATTGTTAATGGCGTTTAATGTTTGTGTGGGCACCGTTTGTTTTACATCACCATTACATCACCTAATCAACATGAGTTAGGCTTTAATATATTAGCGCCCCTCACTTCACACGGGTGTGATTACCGGTATTGTAATATAGCGCATACACCAAAAGCTGGACATAGGAGGGGGTATCGCCCCTCAAAAGCAGATACCGGTATATAATACAAAATCCAACTTGGAATAGCAGACACAGTTACACCATTTTTTACCAGGGCTTTAAACTGCCAAGGGAGACAAAATCATTCATCTGTAGTGTTGTTCTGGAGGTTATTCCATGACCAGGGTGCAAAATAAGAGAAAGCTGCTGAAAGCTCCAGCAGGAAAGCCATGACCTCTCCAATATTGATTTGTTATAAGAAAAATCAAATAGGGGCTTCCACCAGAAAATATCATATCTCTATACTTTATGTCACACTGACAACCTAACATCAGTATAAAAAATAATCCCTGTATTGAATCGTTGACGCAGAGCCTCAACTGCAGTCTTCCATCCCTGTTACTGATTGAGTGTTGAGGGGCGCTAGCCCCTCCTATATACAGCTTTTTGTCCTAACTCGTGTCACAACTGCCGTTGACATTGAAAGGAGAATTTGTGTCTGAGCAAATCGGCCAATCGGCTATATAGCAGACAGATTTTTCCACAAGATTGAAGAAAATATGTAATGTACAATGATAAGCGCTCCCCTCACTTCACAGTTCACATGAGTGTGATTTCAGATGAATACAAAGCGAAAAATGAAATCAACTAGGAAATGTGTCATTTGTGTCATTGTTTGTTTTACATCACCATTACATCACCTAATCAACATGAGTTAGACTTTAATATATTAATTATATATATGTTTGAATACCGGTATATACAAAAATCACACCCGTGTGAAGTTAGGGGCGATGTATATACTGTATACTATGTATCACTACGAATGTATATATACATATTTTATGACGTAATTATCAGACATAACAAACATGGACAAAACAAACATTAAACTCTGTTCATTTCAATAGCGATTTCAATAGCGATTGTTTATGGAAAAACAAACATTAAACGTGTATATAGGAGCAGCTATAGCGCCCCTCAAAAATCACACATGTGAAGTGAGGGGCGCTCTTATTATCGTACATCATCCATTCGTTGTCAATGGGAATTTGTGTGTGATGTAAATACTCCATTCATTGTCAATGGCATTTAATGTTTGTGTTAGGACAAAGATCTACACTAGCTGAATATAAGAGGGGCTGGCGCCCCCCTAAAGTCTGGTTGTGTCAGTACAGTACAGTACAGTACAGTACAGTACAGTACAGTACAGTACAGTACAGTACAGTACAGTACAGTACAGTACAGTACAGTACAGTATTTTAAATTTGAATGCTCGGATCGCCACTCTTTCTTCTGCATTTCAAATGAATATTTTCCAAGTTACTATAGGCTATAGAATATGGGTCTAAAAGGTCCCTGCACACCGGGCGCGTTTTCTGATTTTTAGCTGCGGTTTTCCGAAAAACGCGTCCAGTGCATGTGCATTCTGGGATGGATTGGGCCAAAGCGTGAACTCGCTGGCCGTTGACTATCATTGCGTGTGTTCACGTATGAAATATAGCGTTAACACGTCATTGCCCCAATAACATGAACGTTCGCAATGATAGTCAACAGCCCAGCGCTGGCTGCAATACTAAATTCGGCCACTATGTCCATTTCGCCTCAGTTTCCTCTCGGTGACGTCTCTATTATTTATACTCCAAGGGTTGAACTATTAAAAACATATTTTCAAAACAAAAGGCAAAGTAGTTTAGGGATAAGGGGTTTAGTAATAGCATGGATGGAAATGTAGCTAGAAATGGCCTGCTGGAAGCCTCCACAGTTAAACAGACCAATCTAGAGACAGTGGTTCCCAACCTTTTCTGGACCAATTAAGGCCTTGGAAATATCTAAAACATGCACTGCCCACAGGTTGGGAATCGCTGGTCTAGAATCAACTAATATAACCCATGATGATCAGACTCTAGTCTAAAGTTTGTCTCCAAACAATGACTTTCAACACACTTGACAGTTGTTGGTATACAAGCCTGGTCCATGAATCTCCCTTCTGCGAGCCGAATGGTACTAGGCACGTGGACATCACGGCTCATCCAGCTTTCCCTGGACCGAGATGAAACAAAACATACACAACAAGCGCGCCATGCAGCGTGACATGACATGCACGCCAGCCTGGAAGCTCAATCCCACTCTCTCTCCAATTGACTACAATAACGTGAGAATGATTCTTGGCTCTGGCTGGTTTCACAACAACGTTCATCATGGCTCTGGTGGCCAGCCAGTGGCAGCCGCTATTTTGGTGCCGCGCGTCCAGCAGACCCAAAACAAAAGCTGTGAGCAGCGTTAATGACTGGATGTTGAAGCCCTGATTTTGTCAGCACTGAATTAAGTAGGCTGACAAAGAGAGATAAATCTAGGATCCGTGCACTTCGCAACAAGGGGCTGCAGCTCTCCAAAAGGACAAATGACTCATATGGCGCCCTGTGAGACACGGTCCACTCCATGCTAATGCATGATTGAAACCTGTGATCTGTCAAGCTGGGCATGGTGACCATCAAATATAGCAGCTCAGCATGGCCATAAACCATGGTGCTGAAGCAACGAAGTAATCAGAGCTTATATGGAGCACTCATCATGGAATAATAAGCTGAATATATGATCCTCTTGATGTAAGTTATAATGAAATTGCCAAGGATGATTAGATCTGATGAGAATTGATGGGAAGCATTTAATAACGATGAATGTCCTTATGGGGGCAATTATTGTACAGAATATCTCTCTCTCTCTCTCTCTGCACACCACACACACACACACACACACACACAACACACACACACTTAACATGCCTACTAGCTCGTACACATTTGCATAAATCAACATTAATTTCCACATACCGTTTGTGCATAATTTCCAATACCCACACATGGCACACACGCATGCAGCTGTTGCCAACTGGGGACATGGTGGCTGATATAGAGCATGTATACTCAAGTCACATCCACACCAGGCAGATCCATCCAGCCACGAGGCAGAGCCTCTGTATGTTCACCTATTATAGGGCTGCTACAGATGGGGGGGGGGGTCCTTCTGCCTCACAGCCCCGTAGTAGCTTATGATTGATCACTCTCATATTGCCCAAGAGAATCTCTCCCATCTCACATTTTCATCACACCCTTTATTGGTTAGGTGTATTCTATCAAGCACACATGCATTCGCACTCTCGCTCATACAAGCCCTGGGCCATGGTGATTTTATCCATTTTCACAGATAACATGTTTTTCCATGTGGAAAGGCTGTCCTACATGTGTGTGCATATGACTTGGAGCCTCTGAAGTCACACAGCAAAACATGCTTTACATAATTCCAGTAAGAAAATGGCATAAATGGCCCCCAGTGGCTCCAAGTTATGCAACCTAGTATGTTAGGCACCGAGTCGCCTGGAGGGTTTTTGATGGCTTGCATAAAGTGGGCTTCCCCACTTCAGAACAACATTGATAACCAGGACCTTGTGTTCAAAAGCATCTTTGAGAAAGACTGCAAGATGTTTCACCTCTTCCCCCTCCACTTTGAGATCTTTCACTATGAATTAGAGTCATTTCTGTATCTGTGTACTGTACTGTAGGCACGGACACCAACAGCCTCCCCCACTCCCCTCCCTCCGTGTTTGTACCCTCCTCACATTTACAACGCCACCTATCATCATTCTCCCTGTTCCATCCACCCGTCTCATTATCTTTGTCACCTGTCTCTATTCCTTACCTGTACCTCTCCTGTGTTTCATTCTCACTGCTGCTGTTGTTGCTACTGCTGCTGTGACACCTGACTTTATACCTCCGGGGCTCAATACTGTTTGATTTTATGATATCTTTACGATGGAGACACATTCTGTTCCCGCTGTAGGTACAGAATGTGGGGAATTGTGTCTCTCTATGCCTGCCTGCGCCCCCCCCCCTCTCTGTTGCATTCCTTCTTCAACTGACCCCCCCCCCCTCACTCACCCCATGCACCTGCGGCGGTTTTCCCTTCAAACAACAAGAGGCTGCTTGACAGACAGTTCAGTACGATGCTGCACACTGTAGCTACTCATTAGGATCTAATAGGAAGGCAGCGCATCACCGGGAGCCGATGTGTCAGGGAGCGCGTGTCAATTATCCAAGTTATTTTCAGTCTGCTGCCGACAAGTAAACTTCAGGTTTAGTCGGTGCTCATCGTGTGTCAATCTTTGGTACTTAATGAAGGACATTCATATAGAAAAATTAAAAGACAAGCCACATGTTGCATTGCTGTGCTATGAGTGTATGTATGCAACACAGACACAGACACAGACACACAGACACACAGTGTGTGTGTGTGTGTGTGTGTGTGTGTGTGTGTGTGTGTGTGTGTGTGTGTGTGTGTGTGTGTGTGTGTGTGTGTGTGTGTGTGTGTGTGTGTGTGTGTGTGTGTGAATACATAAAATAAGAGAATGTGTAAAGTATGAAATTGGACCACATGCAGACAGCTGAAGTCTATTTTAAAAATAAATAAGATAGGTGAAAAAAGCATTAACATATCCGTCTATACAGCCAGTAAAATGACAGCTTTTGCACCTCACTAAGTGCAAATCAACAAGTCAATCAACAGATTTACAGTACTCACCTCAGCGATAATGCAAGTGTGAAACTCCTCATAAAAAAACAGGGGATTCCAGAATGCACAGCAACGAGACTAACAGGTGGCAGAGAGACAAGCGGAGAGCTAGGGACCAAAGCAGCGGAGAGAGAGGAGAGAGAGTGTGCAAATGGGAGAGCTACAGAAAGAGACAAGGAAGGAAAGAGAGAGACAGGCAGAGAGAGAGAGAGAGAGAGAGAGAGAGAGAGGTGGGGGGAGGGGTTGAGTTGGTTGGTATCATTAAAGATGGGGTGTATGAATAGTGAAGATGGGAAAGACAAAGGGTGAAAGATTAGAAGGGCATGTTGAAGCTGGACAGGGATGGAGTGACACAAAAATGAGAGAGGAAGAGAGAGACAGAGGGAGAGAGATCAGGGAGTTATTCCTTGACAGTCTTTACTGTGCATGTGACTATCCTTGTCTTCCGTCTCTCCCTACAGTCATTGTTCTCTCTTTCCCTCCCTCCAGCCCTTCAACCCAATCACCACCCACCCACCCACACTGTCACTTCAATGCAGCCATGTGGGTCTCCTCAGGAAAAGAACATTAAAAGAAAAAAATCCCTTGCCTCTCCATGACTGTGTTCACATATAAGATTCCTGTGTAAAACAGCATGCCATCAGAGTTAATTTAATCTCAGAGTGTAAAAATGGACCTGTGGAGACTTTACTGGGTAGAGAGTCTCTTCAGTCTTGCTCTCCGTTATGCTAATAACACTTGAGGCAGTGATAGACAAGTGGAAACATGCCATTTCCCCATTTAGTCTCTAGTTGAAGGGTCATTATTGGTGTTACTTGCTCTGTTCCACTGAGTCTCCTCCTCTGTCTGTCTGTCTGTCTGTCTGTCTGTCTATGTCATCTTTCAAGCCATGATCTTTTCAAAGAGGATGTTTTCAGAGACTGTAAACAAAAGAAAATGTGGCAGGTTGGATCATAGACTAATACAGGCACTTTTTCCATGAGATACAATAAAATACCAGTGGGCGTTTTTGTTTTGTTTCTGGGGTGCTTGTGTTCTGTGACCACACATCCCTGTCTTTATCCTCACAGTAACAGATTCACCGGGTGGTGAACAAACCATTAGATAAGTTGAGATAACTAATAGCAGGTTGCTCACTTCAACAGATAATCATCTGACAAACAGGGGGCATATACACCTGCTAGCAGGACACAGGTGAACACAATAAAAAAATCAAATCCTATGTCAAATACTAATATAATACGTATAGTAGATGTTTTTATAATTGACTAAATTGATGTACTATACTTTGTTGTACAATGGCGGTGTAGCGTATTGAAAGCAAAAGTTTGAAATAATCTGTGAGAATGAGAAGCGGATGGGAGCTGCTGCCACATGGACCCGGACGTAACGTAGGACTACAAAATGACGTCGGACTAAAATACCGAATGATCAGTTGAAGTTAAGTCTTCAGGGCACGATCACACATATGATTCATGTGCATCCATTCCATAGACATAAAAAGGTAGACGCCCCCCCAATGGCTCTGAAGGTCGAAGTTCATTGTTAAACATTGGTGAACTTTGACCAACCAATATAAGGAAGCGCTGTGGTTGACCCCATGAGTTGGCAGGCATTTGGCTAGCAGTATTCTTTCAGTGAAACAGCTCAGTGGTCTTGTGCAGGGACGGATTAACCCCCACGAGGGCGCCTGGGACGGAAATGTTTGGGGGCCCCCATAGCACGCATGCACGCAAACTTTTCAGGTTATTTCGGTTTTTTATCATCTTTTTTTACCTACATTGTTACACAACCAATGGCCAATGAAGGGCTCTAGGGCTCTAATACCGCACAGTCCAGTTTCCCCAAAGGGCCCCTGAGAGCCAAGGGCCCCTCAGCCACGGCCCCACCGGCCCAATGGATAATTTGGCCTTGGTCTTGTGGTTAGAGTGTCCACTCTGAGATTGAGAGATCCAATCCATGGCCCAGGTCAAATCAAAGACTATCACTAACAGGATCCAACAATGCCTCCCTGCTTGTCACTAAGCATCAAGGGTTGCGTCGGGGGTGAGTTCCTGTGACATACTAGCACTGTGTCCAGGGGGTGTACTTGTACAAAACGGCTACATGCTACAGAAACGGATAGGCTCCTGCCCTATGGGCCACATGGCTCAGGGACCACTAGAGAAACGGATAGGCTCCTGCCCTATGGGCCACATGGCTCAGGGACCATGGTTCCCAAGGCTACTTATTACTTACATTCTTTCAGTAAAATTAACTACACACGGACAACATGGGAAACTGACACGTTTGACTGGCTCCGAGCTGCTGACGCAGATGTTTGGCCTGTACCTTCAGGCTGAAGGGGAACAAGGCGAGGGAACATGTGCAGTGGTGGAAAAAAAGTACTCTGTTTTACTGCAATAAATACTGCAATGTAGAACTACTCCGTTACAAGTTTGGAATTCAAAATGCACTCGAATACAAGTGCAAACTATTGGCATCAAAATGTACTCAAAAAGTACTCATTATGCAGAATGTCTCATTTCAAGTTTTCAAATGTAGCCTATATAAAAATGAAATAGCAGATCTTCAAGCTCACAATGCGTCAAATGTACATAGGGCTGAAGTGGTTAATGCATGTTTTGTAATAATCAAAATCTACTAGTAACTAAAATTTTCAAAGAAATGTAGTGGAGTAAAAAAAAGTACAATATTTGCCTCCGAGATGTAGTGGAGTAAAGTAAGTAAAAGTACTGGAAATTGGTATTGGTAAGTATAAAGCACAAATACCAAAAAATTGCAGTACTTAAGTAAATGTGCAGTACTTAAGTAAATGTACTTAGTTACTTTCCACCACTGGAACTGTCCAGAGGGAAGAGACAAAGACACATGAACAGGAAAGAAGGGAGAGATAGACAATACAGTGTGCACAAAATACACAGAATAGTAGACGTAGGAAGTAGACAGAGCAAAAGACAGAAAATATACAAATTGAAAATAAAATGACATAATAGATCATACGTGGGCAACTGGCGGCCCGGGGGCCACATGTGGCGTCCACCTTCACTTGATGCGACCCTCAGGTTAATATCAGAATATTGATATATTATAGCGGTTACAATTCCAAACATGCAAACATGAACAGCTTTACTTACTTCAGTCTAAATTAGTAGCTTAGAATTAAAATGTTATTGTTTTTTTATGTCCAATGTATTTGTATTAAGTTCATAAAGTTAACATAACTATAATTAAAGGCCTTTAAAATGCATTTGAAATTACATGAAAATGTTAATTTTCAGGATTCCAATTCAAAAATAGCAAAAATGGCAGACCTACAAGCTCAAAAGGCGCACTGCGACACGTTTTGAGCTTTTTTTTATATGACACTATATGCAATGTGGCCCTCTAGAGTGACTGTGGAAATATAGTGGCCCTCTCTATCGTCAAAGTTGCCCACCACTGTAATAGAGGATGCACATGCATCACTTTTCCACCGGGACAGGCCCCCCTCATCTAGACTGAGTGCCAATTCTGCCAAAACATTGAGCAGCATGCACGGAGCATTTGAGTTTGGAAGAGCTCTTTGGAAATCACTCAACTTGTTCTAAATTGCACATAATGCAGTGTGCAGCAGGATGTTGAATCGAAAACGAGCAATTGCACACGCACGCACATGTTTACCAACACAGACACGCACGCGCACATGTTTAATTGATTTCAGTCTCTTTCTACCTTGATAATTCAGTATTTTTCTCTCTTTCAGTGCATCCTCCATTGTTTACGAAAAGTGAAAATCCTTCCAATTATGGATGCACGCAGGCAACTGTTGTGAAAGCTAATTACCTCCTATCTTTATCTTCATGCCAATTATATCAATGGTGGATATATGTGCATAGCGGAAACTGGCCAACCACAAAGGACTCATCAGCAACAAATCACAATGACAGACACACACCGAGGCCATTCGTCTACTACAAATGTAGAAAATAATCTAACAGGGTTTGAGTGCATATGGTGGAAAAAAGCACAACTGCCATTCAAACAGTCCGTCAGGGAAATTAGGCTAACTCATGGTTCCCAACAAACGGTGTGACCTGCAGGCACATTGGTATGCCGTGACGGTGGCAGGAGATTATTATTATCGTTAATATTTTGCAATTTACAGGTAAATATGAACACTAAAGACATGTTTCATCTCCTCTATCAGCAAACCCTCCCCCCAACATGCATTAATTGTTATCATCGCAGGTAGAATAGGCAAACGTGAATTTACTCCAAAGCAGTTCAGTCTCCCATTTGTTCCAGCTCCTGGGAGCCAGAGGGAGCATAATATTTAAACAGATGAGAGACTGGTAAATGTTTTGACCTGCTTAGATCTTTTTTGTTCTCTCAAGATAAGAGGAATATTGGGTTTTCACAAAATGTCTGAACTTAAACGAAAAAGGTTATTCAGGTGCATAATATTTTCAAAAGGATCTGAGAGTTTGGTAAAACCGTAGTAGAAAGCATAGTCCAGACTAGAGGGAATTAAGGAATAAGTGGTTGCCAATCATAGGCAGGGACGGCTCCAGGGGGGGGGCTTTAGCCCCCTCTGGTGAAGGCTTAGCCCCCCCTAAGCCCCCCCTCCAAACAAGCCAAATTGACTGACTTCTATGTAAACCAAGATTCATTAGCCCCCCCTCTAAATAGCAAGCCCCTCCATAGCACTCACAGTCACAATTTTCTGGAGCCGTCGCTGATCATAGGACTATTAATAGAGCTATGTTTAAATTTAACCACACATACAATATACTTCCTATACAAAAAATAAATATATACACACACACACACACACACACACACACACACACACACACACACACACACACACACACACACACACACAGGTATATATATTCAATTGCGCACTCATTTCCCAATACAGATGCAAATTTAGCACCCTAAAGAAATAATTTAATCAATTAAAACCTGGTGTCCTTATTTTGACAACACTTGCCTATTTTCACATTGTTTTGATATTCTTTGTGAAAGTATGAAATAGTGTACAAAACGTTTATTTGCCAAACAATAAAGGTTTAGTGATAAGAGTGACAACGCGTCATAGAGGCTATTTTGCACAGACATGAATGAATGATGGTTTATTTCGATCTTTTACCGTGAGACATTAGCAATTAATCAATCCATCGATCATTCCATTTGGTATTTGTCCAATAAAGCATGTTTGAAGGATATGTCTTCGTAAGACATGATGTGTTGTGGTATATCTTTTCCAACGCTGTAGCGACATAATTATACACCAGGCTAAATGGAATCCACAGACTCCAGAGGACATTCAGTCTTCCCGTTAGGGTCTGTCATAAAAAGTCACGGTGAACTGTTTGGCGAGAAGACTGTGGAGCAGGGCTAGCAATTTTCACATACAACGTTATGGTGTGACACCCGTGGTGTGATGAGCTATCCCGAGTGTAATGCATGATACCCTGGGCCCGCCAATGTGAGATTGGCTACACAGTCTCATAATTGTGCATTGAGAAAACACAGAAGCTGTTATGAGATGAAGAACGTCAGACCGCTGCTGCTCACACACAAGGAGGAGGGGAGACAGATGATGAATTGCATGTTGCAGATGGAATGAGAAATTGTGTCCGAATAACGTCAATGAAAGGGGGTACAAGTGGTACAAATGGAAAGAGAAGGATCTTAAAAGAGAGACCCTAAGGGACTTGCTTGTCTTAATAGTTAACTGCACTCGGTCAGAAATGCTACATACAAATGATTGCATCTGGTTCATCTGGTTTTACCTGTCTTTCTACCAGCGGTGGACAGTAACAAAGTACATTTACTTGAGTACTCAGTACTGTAGTTCTTAAGTAAGTTTTAAATACAATAATACATTTTGAATCCACTACTTTATACTGTAGGAAGGGAAAAGGTAATTATATATTACTTATGCTATGTTCTTGGTTTACCTGTGAAGGCTGTGATCCTAGTTTCCTGAGGCAGAATACAGAGAGACAGTGTAGTGACTACACTGTCTCTCTGTATTCTGTATAAGTTACAGTTTATAAGTTTATAATGTACATTTTGTATATGGATAAGAGTCTGCTAAATGCCTAAATTGTAATGGTAAAAGCATGTACTTTTGAATACTTGAATATTTTTAAAAGCAAGTACTCCAGTACAAATTTGACAGATCAACTTTCAATTGAGTAATACGGTATTTGACCAGGAGGGGTATCTATACTTTGACTTAAGTACTGGGGTTGAGTACTTTGTCCACCACTGCTTTCTACACAGTCCACTACTGAAAAATAAATCTATATAATAAAGTTTCAGGAAAAATCCAAACAGGTGCACCTGTGAGGCAGAAAACAGGCCTATCTGCTATTTATGTATTCATTCCTTTATGTGTTTATTTTAAAGAACCAGCACTCAATCCATGTAACGATGTATAGAAATAGCATATAATCTTTGCCTCGAGCAGGCAAATCGACAGATTTGCATGGAGCTTTACTACTGAAATTCAACATAATTGTCCGTAACGGTTCTTTAACCACTTAAACACCACAGTGAACTGTATGTATATAGTTAATTGACCGGTGTCCTCCAGGCCAGGGGTCTTTACTTGGTCCCCACTTTATTTCTGCACTGTAAATAGCAAGCTACAGCTCACAAAAGTGTTGCGATGTGATCTTGTAGATCTAGATATTTCCTCTGAATGTCATGGCACGAATAGGGATTAAAGGATTAAGGGATTATTACTTGATTAAAGGAGAATGGTAATAACCTTCATCGACAGGGGAAATATGTTGGACAAGCTTGTGAAAACAGTGGCTGCGTCCAACACACATCCGGGCCAATAAGGTCTTGGCTGAGGAGAGCCATCGGAGGGAGAGAGGAAGAGCTTCACTCTGGTCCCACGCAAGAGGCGGCGAGTGCCTCCAGTGAAAATTACCCTGGACTATAAACACCCAAAATATGGAGAAGCTGCCTTTAGTTACTATGCCCCTGTGCTTTGGAACAGCCTGCCTGCCAAGGCATCTACGGTTCTCTGCATCTGTGGACATTTTTAAACGAGATCTTACGACACACCTTTTTAGCATTGCCTTTACTTTAGATTGTTGTTCCTACTATTACTATGTATTATTGTATTTGAATTTTGATTCTTGTTTTTTTCTCCTTTTCTTTTGTTCTGTGAAGCACTTTGAACTACACTGATTGATTGATTGATTGATTTCACTGTTCACATTGTGCCAGTCTCGGATACAGTACAGTGTGGGGAGGACCAATGTGCCTGCATATTTAGTCCACAACTAAACTCGCAACTAAAGTCACCAGGCTTTCCACACGGAGGAAAACTGAAAAAGGAGTTGATCCCAGGCTAGTCGACAGAGACAGCACTTTTTCATGACAGACTTTAAATATGTTGGTGCCTATGTCAAAAGAGAAGGACCTCAGGGCCAGATGGGGACTGTCATGGTGAGCAGGAATTAAGTTTGGACGTCGGCCTTCAGCACAAGACTCAAAGGGTCACTGTTTCGCTTGAGTCAGTACTACTCTGCGTCTCGGAGACAACACATCAAACTGAGCATTCCTGACTACTACAGACTAAACGTCGGGAGATCAGTCAGATCAGACTGCAGTTGAAAGAATTGGCTGTATGCACGCTGTTTTACATACCGAACAGATGGTCTTCCAATGCTGCTGTTCTGTGCCTGCATGACAGGGAATAATTCCATGCCAGGAGGTGGCAGTAGTCTGCAGAAATCTGCAGGGTAAACGAAAACTAGAAGGGTTTATTGCGACGGTAGGTCGCATTTACTATGAAAACCTGCATCTCCCGTTAGTCACGCCCATAGACTGTAAAAAATATGGACAAAGCGTTCTCCGGGTCTAACATGAACAAAATGAAGTCCTTGTATTGTAAGTCGCCATCTTTCTAGATCCGTTTTGGCCCAGCTGGCGAGGGGTGGGAGGGGAATCCCGATCATAGACTGTAACGGTAGCCACGCCCCTCAGAACATACGCGACTTTATGGTATTTTTTTAAATAAATGGGACCATAATTTTCCAAAAAGAATATTATGACATTAGAAATGAGACTTTAAACTAGTGACTGGAAGCAGAAAGTATTCATAACCATGTTTATTAAGGTAATACAGTCTAGGTGAAGTTGGGCCCAAATACATGGACTTCTATGGGGCTATGGGTTTTTCTGGGTCCAATGACAGCGCCACAACAGGCCATTATGAACTTTCAGGAAATCCCGCTTTCCTCAGTGGCTTCACAAAATATCTGTCTGACTGCCCCCCTGGTCACGCCTCCATATATGGTCACGCCTCGTGACATCACACCTCCATATATGGTCACGCCTCGTGACATCACACCTCCATATATGGTCACGCCTCGTAACATCATGCCTCCATACATGGTCACGCCCCGTGGCATCATCCCTCCATATATGGTCACGCCTTTTGTGCATTGACCGTGGCATGCTGAGAGTAATAGGTGGTCTGAAGCTTACTGGCCACTGTGCCCAACACCCTGAACTTAGGCTGCCCGACTCAGAGCCATTGAAAGGAGAGCCTTTCTCACTCTTCGCCAATAGAAGTCTATGCAGAAGATCCGCCATTGGACAGGCCCCATGAAGTGAGCGGAGTTGTCGTAACTCTGTCATATACGAATCTAGCCCGACTATACTGTGGGGGGGGCAGCTCAAGAGGGACACACAGATATCACAGCCGCAGAGCTGCACACTTGCATGGTGGAGAGGGAGAGTTGAAGGCTTGTATTCTGGCTGGTTATGTCGCCACCATCCAGGCAGCCCTGACAGGCTGGACAATTTGTGCTGCTTTGCTCAGGAGACAGTTGAAAATTGAACAGACATGCGACAATGCAGCCATTCACACGGTGGCCTTGGTTGCCAACAGCTACTTGAATAATAAGTGAGTGCAGAACACAAGTTCACATCGCATCACATCTGCTGCGTGCATGGGTGTGTGCACTGCGGCAATATGTAGCACACTGTAAAATCACCAGTGTTAAATTAACTCTTAGACTGTAAGATTGACTCAAATGGAGCCTTCCATTTTAACACATAAATATGCAGGCATGTGCGCATCCATGCAAGAGGCTTCCTCGCACAAGCGTGTGCGTGACGTGTGTGTGTGTGTGTGTGTGCTCTTAATGAAGGGGTCTAAACCACAGTATTTGCGCATGTGCTTTCAGGCAAATGTTGCCATTAGGTTAGTACTGTAAGCCTCCTGGTGCCTGCCGTCTTCTCTCCACCATACAGCTGCTGTATTCGTGTTTCTTCAGCGTTAGTTGATCTAGTGCTGTCCTGCCAAACATCGAATTCCCAAGACGGGTCTGTCTTATAGACACACAATCTGTCTGCCTGAACTTTATACGGGAAAGTTCGAGAGGAGAGAAAATGAAAATGGAATGCCGAAAACTAAACTGAATGACTAAATCTCTTGAACTGAATGGTCAAAACAAGGTAAAGGTTAATAATGTCCGTCCATCTACCTCCAAAAAATAAAATGCTAGCCACAAACCATTGTCTTGAACGCGACATGTCAGACTATGACTATTGTCATCTATGATACTAAGAATTAACAGACCACTCCTAAAAAGATCATGCTGCAAATGTGGTCAGCTTTGTGATTTTCTTCATGCATAATAGAATAAAGTAATCCCAAATTCCACAGTGAGCGTTTTACCACTAGCAACACAGCTTCCTTTATAAATATATTGTGCTGTAATAATGGAATTTCAACACTTGATGATGAATTTATCAGCTGAGGAAGATACTTGGAAAACCAAATTCACCAATGCAGTTTGAAATAATAAATAGCATTCGCTGATGAAAGACGAGAAAATTCCCTAATGACTGAATTTACCGTAATTATTAACCGGTCATGTATGTCGGACTGACGGAATGTCGGACTAATGCGCAGTCCCCAGAACACAGACCTGTGTGTGCGTCTGAGTGCGCGTGCGTGTGACACTTGCATGTGAGATGGAGGGAGAAAAGAGACAGATTGGTCTCTCAACCCATACTGTACACACGGATGACATATTTAACATTAAATGAAGCAGGGATGTCTTAATCAAAACCACCCAAAACATAGCTTTGCGTGTCATTCTCTTGTTTCACTCTCTTTTTGCTTAATCCTTAATTATGTTAGAATCCTGCATGCTCGTGTCTGTGATTTCAAGATGGGTTTAATTCGGCTATATCAGTTTTGGTGCATGCGTTGGCGAACGTTGGCACACTGAACTCTTTCAAAGTGGCTAATTACAGCTTGGGCAAAGCTGGATGTGTGCAGACATGACAGGCTTTTTTGCCAGTGCACCCCCTGTTACCTCCTAACCTAGCTGACTAATGTATATTTTAGTGTTCAGCTAATGTGAATGTGTGCTTTTGCATGTCTGCAATTGGCTGTACTACCATTGCAGCCCATAAGCTGGAGGGTCAGGAGCATTGTAATTGGCTAGTTAGTATAGTATACATCCCACAAGCACCTGATTGGCAAGTTACAGTTATATAACCTCACAGGACGTGCTCATATCCCATGGCCTGCATGGACAGTTAATTGTGCTGCGATTATTAAGTCACAGAAATTATAGTTGTAATTCAATTTGAAAAATATTCTGGAATTGAGGTCTGCATGCTGGCAGTGTGCGCAAAATAAATATGAAGCTGATCTGACACATACATTTGCAAGATTAACTGTGGGCAGACAAACAGCTACAGACAGACAGACAGACAGACAGACAGACAGACAGACAGACAGACAGACAGACAGACAGACAGACAGACAGACAGACAGACAGACAGACAGACAGACAGACAGACAGACAGACAGACAGATAGACCTATTTCCTTATCTTAACTTCAAACTCATTTCATTTCACTATTAGACAGACAACCCTGTTTCCGTATCTTAACTTCAATCTCATTTCATTTCACAACTCTATAGTTTAGACGATGGGGTGAAGTCAGGGTTCAAGGAAAACTGTATTACTGCAACTCACTATTCAGACAACCTCGAGCTGAGATGAGGAGAAAATTGCAAAGAAAATAATAAAGAGCCAGACGCTAAAATAATTATAACTGATTTGTAGAACTTTACCTTAGTTGCCCTAACCAGAGCGTGACATCTATGAGAGATAAGATGCAGGATATTTGATAACTGGATAGACACTGACTATACTGTACATGCTGCTTAACGTAGACTGGGCAGCAGGCGGTGGATAATAGGCATGACATTACGCTCTAGTGGCTGAAAACTCAATTAATGCAAAGTGATTAAGCGTTTTCCTGTCATCGTGTTTGCCAAGTGTGCTCCTTAATTGATTGTTTTATTACTTGTAAACTCTGAGCTGGAGTGAACAAGTGTTTCTAAGCATGGCGGTGATGAATTATGAACACAGAGCACTGGTTCTCAGCGTGGTGTCTGGGACCCCACGTGTCTGGAGACTCCATGCTATTTTCAAATATGCTATTTGAAAATAAAAATTTTCAAATATGCTATTTGAAAATAGCAATAATAGCAATAGCAAATAAAAAATTTCAAATATGCTATTTGAAAATAGCATATCTAAAAACGTATGTGTCACATTGTGAGCTTGTAGATCTTTTATTTTCGAAGAAAGTTGAAATCCAAAATCTTATGGCGGGCCCTGGCACAACATCTTTTCAAATGGGAGACCATGGTCAAATACCTATACATTTGGGAGTCCTTCATGACATAAACATGTTTGAGAACCACTATGCCAGAGCAATGAGAGAGAATGGAAGGAGGGGGGAATAAATATTGCATTCTCTGAGCCTAGAATTATCTCTGTCATTTTATGGGCTTGAAATAGCTTTCCCTGAAACGTTTCTCTGTGAAAGGGTTTTCCAACCCAAGAGAAGGCATGCCAGCAGTCTCTCTGAATAAGTCAAATAATGCAATGAATGATTGCCAAGGAGATTGATGTTATATATTAAGCTATGTTGAGATAGCACCTCAACATAAAAACTGAAAGTAGAAAGAACTTATATGTATATTGTATATTATACTGTATTTGTTACTTTGTGCTGAGGAGGGTTATAAAAATAAAAAGCAAAAGTTAATAACACAAAGTAGAGAACAAATATACAGGGTACACTGCAACATCCTCAGTGATGAACACAACCTCTCCGCCTCCACATGCTTGGCTAAAAAGAAACAAATCCACCGGGTCATTATCATGAATTATTAATCAACAGTTAAGTGTTAAACAGTAAATTAATGACTGTAATTTTGGAGAGAGAGGTGAACAGGGTGGGTGGGTGGTGGAAGGCATTTGGTCCAGTGCACTTTTCAAGTGCACAGCTTTTCACTGTAAAGAGCACTCTTGCTCTCTGTTGTGTGTGTGTGTGTGTGTGTGTGTGTGTGTGTGTGTGTGTGTGTGTGTGTGTGTGTGTGTGTGTGTGTGTGTAGTATATCAGAACAAACTAGAAAAAAGTCTCCACCAGGTGTGTGTGTGCAATTTTTTTAGGAGTAATATAAAATAAATTGTTTGTCTTTTGCAACAATTTTCTTCATTTTGTTGAGGAAATGCAGAGCCATGACTACAGAGATCATGTGTACCGATTTGCGTTAGATTTAGATTAAATCTGTACGACTAATATAAACAATGTGTTTTGCAGAAATCAGCCTCATGGCGGCCCGATAACCGGCAGATGGGGAGGGATGCAGGGACAAGGTTTTCCATGGCCTCTAGGGAGTGCACATACAAAGCTGTACACAGATCGATGTAGTTATGGTAAAAACAGGATTTGCCCTGTTATAGTGCCACGTGAAGCTGATTAGGAAAACAAATTGTGGCATGTCGTCCTCGGCCTAGTGGAAATGTGCATGTATAATTTCACGGAAATTGCACACTGTTTGTGATTTGTGGCATTTTGTTCGAAACGGACCAATCAAGATGGAAGATGGGAAATGGTGCAGATCTGTGTTGATCACATGACTATGGAGATAGTGTATACCAAATTGTGTGATGTATGGATAAAATGTGTACGAGTAATCTACAGAAATGTGTTTTGCCAAAGTTTTTCGGCGTCAAGCTTTCTCAGCGTGTATTCTACACAAGGCTGTCTCGAACTCCATGGCCATCCTCTTTAGTTTAGTTAGCTGGCTTTATGTTATTTTGTCATTCTTTGGTGTAAAAAAATTGTTGCGTGTAGCAGTTGCATGTAACAAATAAAGTCTTCAATCAAAAAACAATACTTCAGTATCTTCTCATGCAGAAAACTCATTCTGTGAGATAACACATGGAGGATCTCGATCTCCAGCGGCAATGATTGATATTTTCTGTAATCCTATCCAATTTTAAATGGATTTCAGTGTTGGTGGAGGGCACAAAGTTTGTTACAGGGATGTAAAATAGTCTACAAGTAGCATACGCAGCTCCCCAGCTGGGTGGGTGAAAGATTGCACCCCGAGGTCCCTGTTTTAATTTGAACTCAGCTATCTGCTAGTAAAACTGGAGGACCATGAAATCACTGTGCAGTCCTAGGAGGCATAGTGGTCTGACGTCAATCATCATGGCCTTTAAAGCCTGATTCTTACTTCGTTGTATGGTCAGGTGCCCAAAATAGACAATACAAGCTCAAAGTGCGTTATATCCGTGACGCATTACAGAGCATAATGTTAGAATGATGGCTGATGTGATGGCATTTTTCATTACTTTTATTAAACCATGTGACGTTGTGCGCAAGTACACATGCGTGCATGTGCATATAAACAAGTGCATGACTATTCATTATGCACGTACACAGACTGACATTTTCAGTCTCTCTCTCACAATTCTTTACTTAAGTAAAAGTATCAATACCACAACATTAAAATACTACTACAAAAGCAAAAAGTCCTGTATTCCCTGTATAACTTTCGTAAAAGTCCAAAAGTATTTGCATTAACATTTTTCAAAATGTCCTAAGAATAGCCATGAATCTACAAGAGTGTTGCATCGTGAAGCGTTGTGAGCTTTTATATCGCTTATTTTCAAACAGTGTAAAATAGGACTTAATTGGTTAATGTACATTTTGTAATAATAATCTAGATCAATAAAGCAACTAAAGCTGTTAAATAATTGTAATTATAGTGGAAATAGAGTAGAAAGTATTGACATTTAAAAAAATCATGTAAAGTAAAAGTACGTCATAATTGTACTGTACAGGTACTCGAGTAAATGTACTTAGTTACGTTCCACCACAACTCTCTCTCATATACATACAGGCTCCCCCCCTAAACACTAAACAGTGTTAATTCTCAGCTGTATATTGCCCTGTTTTGTAATTCGCCAGCCAGTTGCTAAGCAACAGTAGAACTTGTAAATCCCATTCGGGCAGCATGACTGCGGAGGCCTGCCTTGAGGGGTTGGGTGGGGTTGGGTGGTGTTCATAGGGATTGGGTGGGTGGGGGTGGGTGGGGTGTTGAGTGAGTCAGGTGAAGAAGTTCAAGGGACCGCTGAGTAAGAAACCGTCTGTCGAAAACTTGTATCTCCACCATTTCAACTTTTTAATGCAGTCGCACTGTGAGCTCAGATCTGCTATTTTTGAGGAGCGCTACGCCCTCCTTAGCTTAGTGTAGATTTTCATTTTACACAAACATTAAATTCCCATTGACAATGAATGGAGAATTTACGTCATGTGGACGAGCAAATCGGTTATTTTTTGTCCTACACAAATATAAAATTCCCATTGAGAATGAATAGAGAATTTACGTCATATGTGGACGAGCAAATCGACATATCAACATGGCATGATGATGTACAATGATAAGAGCGCCATTCACTTGACACGGGTGTGAGTTTTAAAGTTAAAATATATATTGGAACCACAGGTTCTTCTTTCATTTTCTGAAAAGTAACAGGTTTAGACATACAAGGTTTTCATCCGACAGCAATGAAATGCATTGTAGAGAGAAAAAACTATTTTCCTACTCTAAATCTTTTTCCAATATGTTGACTATAACCGCCTTAAGCTGGATGCCTTCAGGTCTGAGAAGAAATATATTGGGACGTGAAATTTACATAAAAACCCCGGCTTTGAAGATTCTGCAGTAGCTCTGAGAACTGAAGACTATTTTGGATGTAACTGAGGCAAAGGGAAGTTAGGCAGTTAGTCAGTCTGTCTGTCTGTCTGTCTGTCTGTCTGTCTGTCTGTCTGTCTGTCTGTCTGTCAGTCAGTCAGTCAGTTCATCACGCAGAAGGAACATTTCAGAATGAATTGAGTATTTGTTACAGAACAAAAGTCCACCACCTTCATTCAGGCACACAAGGCCGCCGGCGCACAAACAAAACTCCCATGTGACTCGCCTCTTCCCTCAGGGACAAGCTGCAAGCAAGTTTGTCAGGCTTATGCTATGTCCAGACGAGGACGTATTCTGCGTTACCCGGTCAAGTATATATATCCCCTTTATGTCACACGGAGACGGAGTTTTTGGGGACTAAGGGCCGATTCATACTCTATTTTAGAGCCGAATAAAAGTCGGTTCGGCTCTGTAGAGCCTACAATGTGACGTCATTTGAGGTTCGGGGGGGCGGGTACCTTTCTAAAGTCGACTCTTCGGTGCTACTGAAATTTTCTGACGAGCCGAAATCATTTCGGCACTACAGCGCCGAAACAGCGGTAAAATAGTATGAATCGGCCCTTAACCGGCTAATTTTGAAACCACCTCCCAAAGTAGGAGGTAATTGGAGCTGAGCCATGCCAAGGGTGGTCATTTATAATAACTGTCTTTGAGTTGGTAATTAGTGCTTTAGAATGGGAACTTAGGTTTGGCTCAAGACTGACACACAAAAAGTGAAAATACTATAGCTGATCTACAAGCTCACAAAGCATTGCATTTATTTATGTGTCTCTGCCTATGCTCGGACACAAACGGAATATACGAGTGTGAGACACGGGTGTGATTTTATATATAAATATTGAATCAATGAAAAATATTAACAAAAGCTTGTGACTAAATAATGGTCTACTCTAAATAAACCAAAACTGTTTTTGTTTATCCAAGATGCATACAGCCACCAGCACACTGTTGCTTTTGTTTAGGAACCACAAGGTTGCCAGTACGAACCCGGGCTCCCCAGAGTTACTGTCGAAGTGTCCTTGAGCAAGACACTGAAGCCCTAATTGCTCCCGATGTGCTAGTTGGTGCCTTGCATGGTTTCCGCTGCCATCGGTGTATGAATGGGTGAATGTAATGCAGCGCCTTGGATAAAGGTATTTTTCAACACATTAATCATTCAGCCTGCATACTCTATTCACATACTGTATGCATGCTCACCACACTCAGGGGTGCAAGGTGTAACTGCTATGGAGCATAATTAACAGCTTCCAAGCTAATACAGTGTCAATATAGTTTTTACTATATTGACACTTGCTTTCTCATATCAATAAAGCTCCTTTGATTTAATTGAAATACAAGTGTGGAAATGCAGCTTTATTTACACTTTGCCTAAAAATATATATTTTCAATATTAAATATTTAAAATAAATCTTCACATTTTGAAGATCACCTCGTTCAGGTAAATGACACCACGTTGTATGTCAAGTAAACAGCCTTCCCCATGGCCTCAGCAATGTGGGTCTAGTGATGGTGACTGAAATGGTCACCACCCGCCCAGCCATATCTTCACACGGAACATTTACTGTTAGCCCATCTAAAGCCTTGGTAGCCTGTGCATGTCATCAGGCTTTGTGGCCCCTGACAACTCATGTGACAAATTGCCTTGGGGCCATCTCTTCCCCCAATACCTGAGAAACATCCACAATCTACGCAACCCCTGTCACCATAATGGAGATGAGGACCGACAGTGAGCTTTGGGTGGTGGGATCACTAGCAGTCTGCCAGTGGAATTCTACTACATCTCACATCACTCACTGCTGGGTTGGGTATAGTGAAAGCATGCCCCCATGTGGAGGGAAGGGTACGTTTAACAGAGCACAACAGATTGACAGGGAGATAATACAAATGTGTAGTGGACTGGGGAGAGATGACTGCCCACTCTACCCCAAGAATCTCACATGCTGGTCTTAAATCTAGCAGAACAGGGAAAGGAAATCACACTTTTCTCAACCATTATATATTACTAGTTATAGTTTTATATATGATATTAAAACATAAAGAGCGGCAAAAGTGTGGTCCACATTAGTAGGCCTCTATCCCTGATTTGAGGGGTGGGGGGCGTTCAGTTGTTTTTAAAATGTTCATATATTGAGAAGAAGAAGAAGAAGAGAAAAATAGCAGATCTACAAGCTCATCTTGTAGATTGGCTATATTTTCAGTATTTGTGATTAAAATAGCCTACCTAGTCTGTTGATATTTCATCACCATGGGAATTGTTGCCTTCATGCATGCATGGATCGATCGAGTCCATGACCCAGGCCTGGAATCCGCCAACTTCACTGATTCTGTAAAAGCAGTTGTACAAAGTGACATAATTGGAATTTCATGGGCAAATTATGAAATACTGTAGCTCAGTTTTATATTGGACTGTGTGCACATTTCCCAGATATCCTTCCTTGGGTTACAAATAAAAACAGTAAAATAAAATGGAATTTTTGGGGTGGTGAATGTTTGACAATGTAAATGATTAGGCTACCATGCAGTGTTGGGGAAAGCCCAGTTGCTGGTCAGTGGTGTCCTGTGTCCATTTTGCCAGCTAAAGAGCAAGTTTCTAAATTTGGATTGCTGCTGCCTGCTGCTGTACATTTGCCGTTGCATGTTGTTGGGACGAGGAGTAGCCTACGGCTAACGCATGAGCGCATGTTCGTAAGTGACTGAAACGGTGAAACCACCCTGAAACACTGAATGAACGGCGTCCTGTTTTATAATCTTACTGTAGTACATGGTTGACGGTGGTTCATTCTCCGCAAGACCTACCACTGTGGAACTCGGCCGCGGTGTCAACTTGATAGTGTGGCCGCTTGCTGAAGCATTTCCTCGGGGCAGGGAGAAACGTTGCAATGGCCCGGTAAGGTTGTCTTGAAAACGTGCATTATAGTAGGTACACTGACACTGTAGTCTACTATAAAGTATAATGCATGTTTAGCATTCTCTTATTAGCCTACTAGATATCGCATACATAATCATATACATCCTACTCTCAGTAGTCAGTAGGCCTACGGGTCATGCAGCCAGGTTCGAAAAATGTAGGCTGCCACATTTTAAAGCTACCACTTTTAGAGAGAAGACTTCCGCACACCTGGTAGGCAATTTGGAGCAGGTGCGATGATGACAGCTACCACTTTTAAAATCTGATTTCCATTTGAATTTTGAACCAAACAAATCCAATCGTAATACGTGTTTTGAATTTTAAACCCTACTACTACTGACTGAAGCCTTGTTTGCCGTCGACTCTGTGTGTGTGTGTGTGTGTCTGTGTGTGCGCGCGCAGATGTACGGCAGATGACTACAAAGCAGCTATGTTGCTGAGCGGAGTGGGTGATGCCCTTGGCTACAGAAATCAGCTGTGGGAGTACAACGAGTCGGGGCCAAGCATTCACCAGGTAGAGTGGACTAATGCTCTAGTTTTGGCTAAAAGCACTACTTGAAAAGTTGCACACAGTAAAAGTACACAGTAAAATATTGAGTGTTAAATGATGAAGCTGCAATCTGCAAGTTACATGATGCACCCCTGATTCAAACCCAGGTCTTCTCTGGGAAATCAATACATTGGTGGAGATCCTGGCGGTGACGTGAGGTTACCAACACACTAATATAACAGGCAGCTAGGGGTCTCTCCAGCTCAAATACATTTTAAGGTGGGACACCAATGACCAATTTCATCCATTTGAGAGAACCCATTTATCATATTCAAAATTATCCAGACCTATCCGTAAGCAACTCGGATGCTTGCCGCAATTTGCAACAGCATTGACAGTCACACATCCATCCTGATTGTCAACATTAAACTCGCCACCATTGCAGTTGTACATTGGAATTGGAAAGTTTGAATTATCCTCTATCTGCAAAGTAGACTTAGACTATGAGTTGCTTTCTATCAAGAAATTCCATGCATGTGATGTATTGGAGTTTGGAAGTGCTCGTTTTCAATAACGCAACCTCCAGCTGCCTCCTGCATTATGTACAATTTCAGAACAGGTGGTACACAGGCCCGTTGAGTGATTTCCAAAAAGCGCTTCCAAACTCAAACACAAAATAATCACCTGCACGGAATTTATTGCCAGAAAGTAGCTCATCATAACATGTCTATGGTGGATTATTATGAAACCTGCGAAACAAACACGTTGCAGATAGAGGATAATTCAAGATTTCTGTACAGCTGCAATATTGGTGAGTTCAACTTATTTACCATAGGACTTTTGTGTTTGGATGAATGAGCTGGTTCATGCTGAACATGAACAAACACTATAATAATGATTACCAATATGGGAATGTAGAGAAATTCAACACTTGAGTCTTGAATGAAAAAAATTAAAATCACACTCACTCACGCAGCTTTAATTTAACTCTGAGAGTATACAATGAACCGAATGCAGACTCCGTCAGGGTTTTACAGTGTAGGCACTTCACAGCCTGTACAAGCAAATACTTAATATTGGTGTATTTGGCTCGAAGTAAAAACATTTGTGCTCATATTGTTTTCCCATTCCTATGACAGGAGCTGAAGGAGCTTGGTGGATTGAAAAACATCAAGGCTGAGCTTCCTGATTGGCCAGTGAGTGATGACACAGTGTTGCATTTGGCCACAGCAGAGGGACTGGCCACTGGTGAGGCTACAATCTCTCTCATCACATCAATTTGTTATTTTTCTCTGTGTTAATTGTCTTCGATCCAGCCAGGGTTGATTGGATTGATTTGCTCTCTGATTTAACTCTAATGAAGCCTTGTGCTGACAAAACACAAGTCTCGTTCCTTACGGGCCTAGCCTACAATGTTTCATATCCTTTTAATTATCTTAGGTGAATTCATTGTAAGTGGAAGGTGGTACAAATTCTACTTAGAATTTGGAGTGACATATGGCAAAACAGCCTCTAGTCTGTTAACAGATTTGCTAAGCCTTTACATTTTTTGGCATTCTAATGATGGCCTAATTTAGAGTGACTCACAAACATAGCATGCTGTAAGCTTCTGTTCTTAGATCACCAACAGAACCGTACAATTTAACATTTGTTAAGGAATACAAGCATGTTCAGGTAATACTGAGAAATAACAAGACAACGTACGTGTGTGCGTGTGTATAGGAGGATGTTTTATACCAGGGATTTCCAAACCTTATTATATGTTGTGTAAAGTTGGCCAAGGCTCCAAAAAGTGACAGAATCCAGCAATACCTTTTAGGGTGTTTTATTTCTCCCCGATGCAGGTTATTCACAGTGGAAACACAGGCCTGACAAACAAAAGAAACACTGAAGACTAAACTTACAAAAGACAGAAAATTACTTGAAAGCAAATAGGAAACCAAACCCAGAACTTGAGAAACTCTATTAGGCTGTAAACTCTTCCAAAAAGGGACCCCTAGCAGCTCTCCCTGGATGTTACCTACTTGTTGCCCAAGCCACTACTGAACCTCGGCATCCTGCAGCCTCCCTTTTATACTGGGTGAGACCATACCAAGACACAGAACTAATTGGTAATCACTTAAATCAAATAAGGCAAACTATGGCCCATGAGTTAACTTACACAATTACTTAGTTTAACTAAACCAATTAAAATACCTTTCAGATACATTACCCAACATCAAGATAAATAGAAAACATAACACAAGAGCTCTTGTAACACAGACAGACACCCCTCCTGCTCTATAGCACTTGGTACCTTCCTCCACTCAGTCAAGACTCAAGAGGATCACCAGTACTGCCAGGTGCCAATCAAACAGCCATGACAACCAACATATATGCTGTGACAATACCTGCAAAATACTGGTTCTCTTTTACAATTCACTGTGAGTTACAACAATAAAAATATGCACTCATGTCCATTTCAACCGTTTTCAAGTCGGCCAGCAAAGTTAGTTAAATGGGTGAAACTGTCGTTTAGGTGTGTGCATTGTTCTCCATCAGTGTATGTGTGTATAGAGCATGGGCTGCCCCGTGACATGTCAGTTAAGAACGAGCACACCATTCAAAGGGTGACAGAAAAGAACATGGCAGCAGCGTCCATTGAAGTTCAATGGAGAAGTGGCGCCATGTTATAATCGGTTCCTCAAGCTTTTTATATATATATATTCCTCTTGCTGGGCTCCACTTTGAAAACATGTTTACATTGCCTGTAGGGAAGGTAGGGGAAGAGCTCTTGCACGAGGTGGCTGGTCGCTATGTCGAGGGCATGAAAGACATGAAAGGCAGGAAACCAGGGCCTTCGAGCATCCTAGGTGAGACAGAAATACACATTTAAAAAAGAAATCGAGTGTTTCAATAGGTTATCTTGTGCATGAACAACAGAGTAGTGAAACGCCCCCATGCTTTCCCTTGTTTTCTCAGGAGTGTCTCAGCTTCGGCCTGGAGAGGAAGAGGGCTTCAGAGTGCCCTATAACCCTGAGGGTACCGGCTGTGGGGCGGCCATGAGGTCCATGTGCATCGGGCTTAGGTTAGACATTTTGTCCCCTGCTGCATCGTCGTGTATGTGCATGTACCAGCTTCGCTGATTTGCCAACCGATCTGTCTGTTTCATGGATTGGGGAAGCTTTGCGTCATTGCTTTGTTAGGATCTCTGTAACTTGTCTCCAACAGGTACCCGAAGCCTGACCAGCTGTTGTCACTCGTGGCTGTTGCCGTGGAGACTGCCAGGATGACCCATCCTCACCCCACGGGTTTCCTGGGAGCTGTGGCTTCAGCGCTGTTCACTGCATACGCCGCCCAGCGACGGCCAATCACCACTTGGGGCCTGGGACTGATCAACGAAGCGTGTCCCATCGCCAAGACCTTCGTCCAAGGTCGCGGCTACGCCGTGGAGGAGGTGCTGAGAGACTGGGGTTACTTCTGCGAGAAATGGCAGTGGTATGGTCAGCACAACTTACAAGTCATGAGCTGCCGGGGGTTATGTGAAGGATCCAGCTCCAGGCACTGAATGACAATGAGTCAATAATCTCTTTAAGGCTGAAGGCTTAATGGAAGGCTTAATAGACTGTGGCATGACATTCGGTTTGAAATTCAGTTCAATAACGTGACCTTATGGTATGGGCACACATTATTTCCAAACCACGTAAACATTGCAGACACTCGTGGGACAAAAGGATAAAGACACATCGATTGCATAGTTCAGGAAGTCAACTGAATGCATACATACAAGGGGTTTGATTCCTCCATGGCATCTCTGGTTTGGCAGGGCACTCCAAAGGACACAAGTAACCATGTGCAGGAGAGGGAAGCCAGCAGGGGAGTGGTAACATGTCCACTTGCATTACATTCTCCCAGTGAAACTCCTCAGTGCCAGGTCCGGGGCAATCCGGAAACCCATCGTCAAAAAACACCCCGTTTCCCTTTCCTTCCTGTTATCCTGTTTGCCTCTGGGGGCAACACCAAATAGAATGTGGATAGCAGGATGTTGCCCGTTTGCCCTCCTCTTCCGGTGGGGTGCCTAGTGTAGCTCTACTGTTCTGTTCTTGAGAGATTATGTCCGGCCCATCTGGGGAAAATAACTGACACACAAACATGGAGCCAGGCAATAAAAATCATACATGATTACCAATACATAAAATGGATACATCTATCTCTTCACTACAGTGTGAGTTTCTGTAGAAGCCCGTATTGATTGAAGGGTGGTGAGACTGAATAGGACTTCAAGTAAACATTTCATGGGATTTGGTTCACAGCACCTCCAGAATGCTATGCACGCATGCCTGATTTAGGTTGTGCGACTCTGTTGCGCAATTAAGTATAAATCTGATCAGGCTGCAGATTTACGACATCGCAAACATTTTTCAATCTCACCAGCAGAATCAACCACATTACTAGGCTAATGAGATAGTTGACCGACTTGACAATTATGGTCTTATACTTGTCCTATATAGTGAGTCTTTCACTAATGACTGTTTTTCTTGTGGATAATATGCCTTGTTGTAATCTCTACCCTCCATCCCCATCAAGGTACCTGGACACGAGGGGCCTCAGCAATGGGGTGGGACCCATGTATGTCCCTGAAACCTATGGGCCAGCAGAGAGGGATGAAACCTATAAGACCTTCAGCCTGTCAGGCTGGGCAGGACGCAGCGGCCATGATGCTCCAATGATAGCTTATGATGCCTTGCTGGGGTCAGGCTCAGACTGGGAGGAGCTTATGAGCAGGGCAGGCTTCCATGGAGGTCAGAATTGAAAAACAAGACAAGATAATTGCTTTTTTTTTAACCCTAGCATCCCTATTTTGGGGTGAATATTCAGCAATAACATTGCCGATTGGCAGTCTCAGAACACCATGTTATTTTCACAAAGAGATTTGGTGTAGAGAGAAATACAGACCTAGTAAATAGACCTGGGGTACCCCAGTCAAAGAAGTGGTTAATTAACCACACACACACCTTTTTTACCCTCTTGTACGTCGACAGCACAAGTCCTTTCATACATCCAGAAGAATTTCTACAGGAAGAGCCATGGGTTATTTTTCAGTCTCTTCATGACATCCTTGAAAATGGCATCATGCACTCAGTGTTAGTGTTGACTTTTGGTAATGGAATTACCAGTGTTTTCACTGAAGGGTATATCAACCATAGTTATAATATATCTAGAGGGCAGACTGTCCGACCTTTTCATTTTAATGAAGCATCCAGAGGTACCTCTACTTCCTGGAATGGCTCAAGGTATATGAAATGGAGTCAATGAGAGCTCAGTGACAAACACTATTTCTGAATGACAGATCTTTTGTAAAGTAATCACTTCTGGCAAATAAGACATACCGGTAACATTGTCTGCTGCTTTTCAATGTGTACACAGTGTAATTTTATAGAGGTATCTAAAGAGCAAAAAGTGCGTTTCTGAATGTGCCAAGTATCGCGAGACTGTGCACCATTTCCTGACTGGCAGCCAAATCTCGCAATACCCCGAAACAAACGATACATGCTGCCGTTTAAATCCTCAAATAAAATGTACTGTGCACATCGAAGCGAAACAAACTGTGATAGGTCTTTTATATGCCTGAACCGATTATATGACAGTTCTCAATGGTTCATAAATAATGTTCGTTATGAGCTGGTCCAGCTTGCTCCATTCACTGCTTTGTATTCATGTAACTTCCGGAAGTTCCGGCGTGAGATTTGGCTCCCATGAAAGTGTCATGGCGCAGCTGTTCTACCGCGGTTGTGGGGCCAATGGACCTTTTGGCTAGAGTGTGTGACACTGACCTGTAACTGAGACCTGTAACTGCTGAAGTCGCTGTGCAACTTGATAAGAGTGGAAACTATTAATGTTTGAAAATAAGTGCTTCAGTCTGTTGAGATATTAAACGGCTTACATAGCTTTCACTTCCTTTGAATACAAAGCAGCCTTTCCTGGAGAACCTCAAAGCAAACTGTTGAAATAACCACATGAGATTCACTGAATGAAAAGATAGCCATTAAATAATCCTCTTGAATTAAACCTGTTCTGTTCAAACTCATTCTCTGCTCAATCTTTTGTCTGTGCCCTCTCCACCCCCAGGTGACAGTGACAGCACTGCAGTGATTGCCTGCTGTTGCTGGGGTCTCCTCTATGGAACCCGGGAGGTCCCCGAGGGCAACTACATCAACCTGGAGTACAGGGAGCGACTGGAGCGCAGCGCCGAGCAGATCTACGCCCTGTCGCACTGCTAAAAGAACACAGCAGCCCGATCCCCGTTGCCACAATGTGTCTGGAGGAACACAGACACTATTGTAGAACGACCTGGTGCACTTGATCTGGGTTGCAGTCATTGAGTAACAGTTTGTGGCAAGTGTGGCATTACTCTAGCTAGCCTGTAGGGAACACCGCTGTCCCACTGACCCAGAAAACATGTTCTGCACAGCCATAGCAAAAAGAGCTACTCACTTAAGACAAGTCACTATAGGGAACTCTTAGTGCCAGACAATTTCATAACATGTAGTGTTGTACTAAATAGTTGAATCAGACCATCCCCATGACTAAAACTAATTTAACCCCTTCCCAATATTAAGTTCTCCCCCCCCCCCCATGGAAATTCAATGATCTGATGTTGTAGAGGTTTATTCCTAGCCTGGTAAACCCATCCTCCTTGAACTTGTTTTAGTTATAACAAGGGAGTGGTTTACCAGGCTAGTTTATTCCCTCAAATATTAATGCTGCAACAAATTAGTTTGTTAATAAATGTCATTTTAACCAATCTGTGTGGCAGAGTATGTTAATGCAGCGGTAAGAGGTGGTCTCCCTGCTATTCTACTGCAGTGTGGTCAGGTAGGACAACTACTGGTTGATAGAGGTATTGCATGAAGCACACATTGTATAATATCACCACAGGGCCTGGTCTGGGCAGTGGGGACCTAGGCTGACAAGCCAGCTGGACGGCAGGTTCGACTCCCTAGCCCGATGGCCTATGCCACGTGTCTCTCCCCTTTTCCCGTCTGTCTACTGTTCACTATCAAAGGCATAAAAAGCCCCCAAACAAATCTTTAAGCTCTACAAGCTTGTAGATATGCTAAGAAAAAAAATATCACCCACACAGGCTTTCCGTCTTAGCTCAACTGTAGTTATTTGTCCCTCCCACACACACACACACACCATAAGTGCGAGAGACTCCGGTTCAAATCCCAGGTAAGACACTAATCTTACAGATAAGTCTTGGGTCCAGTAAATTCAATGATTGTAATGAAACAAACAAATGTTATGTAGTTAAGTTGAAAACTTTATTTTTTGGTCATTGTTGTTTTAATGTTTTTTTTGTATTTTCTATTTTTATTATTTATTATTCCCCTATGGGAGAGAAGAAAGGGAGGGGTTTCACTACTGGATCAAGAGTTAAAAAACAAAACAAAAAAAACAATCAAATGTTTTGCTAAAAAAAGAAACGCCTCTCCTCTCCGATTCCCTCCTTTCATGCCATCGTTCATTTTAATCCGCGACACATAGTGTCATAAATTCCATGAAAGGTTGCATTTGTCTCAAAACGCAACATTGGAAGATAAAAGTTGTCTTTGCTCCGTTTATCGTCAGAGATTTGTTTTTGTTGAGATGTAATCCTCTCTCCGCGTGTGGTCCACCCAGCATGATGCCAGCCTCACGTCTCTCTGAGAGGAAGGAGTTGAAGTGGAGAGCGGAGGGTTGAACAGGGCTTGGATGCTGCTTTCTGTCCGTCACCTCTGTCGATAATTCATTCTCCCAGCCCTCCTCGTTTTTTCCGGGAAGGGAGGAGGGCTGAGAAAGAGGTTGTTGAACAGCAAGAGGAATAAGGTGCTTTGTGACATATGGTCCTCTCCTCTCCCCCTGGGCTATTGTGTCCCATCAGTCCCAGTTTATGTCACTCACGTTCACAGTCCAGTTGTCACATCCAGGAGGCGAAGGAGGGTGTCAGGCTTTTTGTTCAAAAGAGCATGATGGGATGGGCCCGGGGGACAGAGGGTCTTCAGTTTCCAGGTGGATGGAAGGGTGAGGGGTGCGCCTGTACCTGCATCGCTGTGGGAGGTAGGCAGAGAATAAAATATAGGTTCAGTAAAGGCAGAAGCTGGGTTGTGTTTTCTTCTCAAAATATACTGGAACCACATCTATCCTATCCTGGATAAACACAGTTCACGCCAATGTTAACAAATAGACAATCGGTTCTTTAAACCTCTGTAAAGCGCAGTAAACGGGTAAACTCCACTGACTAAATACAGGCGAGTGTATACATACTCGTCATACAAGTGACCAGGGTTTTTTGGAGGACTGAAAAATAAGTTTTGAGGTTGTCAAACCCAACAGAACCTTGTATTTTGCAACTCTACATAATTTAATGTGTTTTCTTGGGTTTGGTTCACGACAGAGAATGTAGACTTCTGCACACACAGAGACCATTTATCACAGGTGCAGCTTTACAATGGCTTTCTTGACCGGTCTACTTCGTAAGAGCCCGAATCTGCGTGGAAGCAAATGGTCTGAACCAGACTCAAAAAGCTGACATGGGTAGCACACATCTAGTAGTTGCAAGGCCCCTGTTAATGTACCTTGTGGATGTCCTATGTAGAAATGTTGATGTGCTCCTTGCTGCGGCCCATGCTGGGGGTGCTGTTGAACTGAACCAGGGCCTTGCTGGGGCGGGCCTGGCTGCAACATGACTAGCTGATGGTGAGTTTGGTTCCCCGAGTGGTGGGGGCCCGCCATGGCTCCCTGGACATGAGCCTGCAGAGGAGGGGGGGGGAGCCAATGGTTCATTAATTCAGTTAAATGGCTCTGACAACATCAAATATCATGCTTGGAAGACGGCATCATAAGTGATCTCTACGTCAACATGCCAAAGCTATAATACCTGTGCGATCTGTCCCAGGTTGTACGTGTGTGGGATCCCTTGGTGGCCATGGATACTGTATCCCTGGATGGGGTAGGAGCCCTGGGGAGACGTGTGGCCTGGTGGCATGTTGGGAGGGGTGGGGGCCGAAAGAGGGCCTGAGTGGTACAAGGACTGGGGCTGGGGTCCCGACTGGGAGTTCTACATGGGAGACATAAGCATTAAGTCGTCACATAAAGTAAAACCAAATGGCATTGATTGATTTAAAAAAAAAAAAAAAGAAGTCACCTGTGTGAAGTTATGGGGCGCTCTTATAATCAGAAAATTGAGACCGTTTGCTCAGACACCGAAAATTCTCCATTCATTGTCAATGGGAATTTGATGTTTGTGTAAGACAAAAATAGCTGATTTGCTCAGACACTATCCACTTATTGTCAATGGGAATTTAATGAAAATCTACAGTAATAGCTGAATATAGGAATATTGTAATAAAAAAATCGATTTCCAAAAACATTTAGCCATTTGCTGCAAAAAAGGTAAAATCGGACCAATCAATTTAGTCTATCATAAACAAAATGTATTAGAATCCTTAATGGAATGGCAAGCAGTGTTTTCACCTGTCCAGGGCTAGGGGCAGCATGCTGCGGTGGGGGCTGGTTCCCTGTGGGGGTGCTGGAGGGCTGAGGTTGATGCACTGCACCAGAGTGGTGGGCGAAAGACTGGGGAGCTGCAGGGAGAGAAAAACACACCAACCCATGGGTTATTCCATTAGCTGGAGGCTATCCAATCTATTATATATACTCTACAGCACAGAGCTTTCTGTGGGAATAGTCCTGCAGTTAGCAGTTCAGATGAACATTCGAATGTCTTTCTTAATTAAATATGAATATACGAGAGCAGTGATGCGTTTACCATGCAGCCAACTTTCAATACTAGGGTTGGGATCCAACTTTAGTTCCGACACACTAAAGGTCCGACAGTCATTAGACCGACAACCTACCCCAAACCCTACACGTAATGTCAGAATAGAACGATAAGATAGAATTTCAGGGTTAAATACTCCCAAGTTCCCAAAGTCGGACAAGCCATTGCATTCTAATGCATAACAAATAAAGTCATTCATATAAATGCAGAACCAACCTCCATAAATGCCCTGCTGTGGGGCCTGCTGTCCGTCTCCCTGCCCCTGGAACTGAGGGCCTCCAGGGGGTGCCAGCGCCTGAGGGTGGGGGCCGCCTCCCTGGCCAATCATCCTGGCTCCACCCTGCAGCATGGAGTACATGGGCTGGAGAGGAGAAGAGAGGACAGAGCGTGTGACAGGGATGGATGAGAGAGAGAGAAGGTGTGTTTGAGCATGAGAGAGCTTGAGAGAGAAAGAAAACAAGTCATTCTCAATTGTTAAATCACTTCAGGTTTTGACTTAAATGCTGGGGGCGACACTAGAGGTTGTGAACAGTGATTGCTCCCTCTCTGCCTACACTTCATAGAACAAGCAGCACTTGAAATTCTCTTTATAGCTTCTTTTAAAAACCTTCCAATCTGACCTTTAGTTCTTTAAAAACCCTTTCAATCTGACCTTTAGTTCGCCCTTTTCGAATTCCTTCCCTCCCTCCGGAAACAACAAAGCCATACGCCAATTATTATGCATTATTAATATGCAAGAGTGAAGTACAACCAGCAGAATAAGAGATGGTGGGATAAGAACTGGTAAAAGAAAATCTAGTACTTAATCTTCCAAAATTAGTTTCATATAATTTTACTGTGAACACAAGGAGAATGTGTTGATATATTCCTTTATGGTTAAAATTAAACACTTGATGAACACAAGTAAATTAGCCACACATGAATATAGCCACCAAATTAACTACTCAGTTCACACACATAGCCATGCAGAGGTGTGTGCAATGTGCATCACTCATGCATGAGACTGGAAGTAGATTTCAAAGTAAGTTTTATCTTCTTCAGGCCGTAATACTCATGTTTACAAGTCAGTTTGCACCGTTTTGAAGTAAGCCAAGCAATCTTGGCCTCTATTTTGTGTGTTTTCTTTAGATTCTTCATTCACAGTAAAGGAACGTAAATTCTCCTTGTATTCAAGCCATCGCAGGTTGAGTAAATGATCCGTTAAATCCTTTAGTTTAAGTTATTACTTTGTGTCAAACTTAGAGTAAACAACAGAGTAGCAAAGGGACTTTTCTAAGGAGTATATACTGGCACTCATGTATCAGTGAAGGGCAAGTGTATATTCTCGGGGGTAGGCCTGTCACAATTCATAATCATAATCATTTCCATGTTGAAAAAGGTTCATCCATTTAAAAACAAAATTGCAGATCTACAAGCCTACAAAGTTATTACAATTAAATATGTCTGCCATTTCTTTGTATATTTAGGTTATTTTTCATCTGCTCTGTGCAATTTTCGATTATGAAGCCTAAAAGGCAAATGGAAATTCCATTGTATTCACATGTTCCAAAGTCCAATCGCAATTATTTGTATGACAATTAATCGTCAACTACAATGTTGTAATGGTGACAGCTCTAGGCAGGGGCCCCGGAACATACATACATTGCCCCACCCCAACCTCCCGGGCGATCCTACCTGTCCAGGGTATGGCGACATGGCCTGAATGACCTGCTGCTGGCCGTACTGCTGTGGGTTGTACTGTAGGTAGGACTGGGGGTAGGGCGAGGCCACTAGCGGGGCCCCGGCAGCAGACGCCGTAGCCTGCAGCATTTGGGGGGCTGAGGTACCATGATCGGCCCGTTGAGCCACCACTGAGCCTGCATGAGACATGAGACTTTAGAAAAGGAACCATACAAGAACAGCACAGGCAAAGAATATAGCAGTGTGCATTTCAGGTCATTCGAGATCGATCAGGTTATTCAAGTCGATCAAGATCATCACTGCGTTATGATTCCAGACAGGTTTCAGATGACGCATCTGAAGACTAGAAATATACGTAGCTCTAGTACTTTGCCTTCATCATCTTGTTATCACCATTTAATCCAAGCTTTTGTGATAAGAAAGAAGCTTTAACACTGGCCCTTTCACAGGGTTCAACTTAAAAGCCCGGTTCAGATCACAGAATCAACAGATAAAACAGTTTTGGAACATTGTCCAAACATCTCGGGTCATCTGATGCCATCTCAGGACATTAAACCGTGGTGTATTGCAGATATCGAGTTAGATCATTGACTAGGTGACACGGTCAAGAGCAGAGCTACATTGTTTTAATATCAGGATAGAGTATAGTGCCTGCTGTTTATAAGAAAGATGTCAATGTCTTGTCAACTGCATTTATGGTCTGAGGTCTGGTTACGATCATGTTTTGATTCTCGCCGTTGCAAATATTTGACCTGAACTCACCTTAGACATTTGGCATAAACACAATGGTACTTACAATGGATCAGTCTGACATTGCACAATAATAACAAACAACCAGGAACAGACCACATGTGAATTGAACAGGGTCCATTATTTAACAATGTTTCATGTTTCACAGAATGTAGTGATACAAATTGATGCAGGGAATCGTAACAGTGTGGTGGACTATGCATACCTTTGGGCCTGGGGTATTTCCCCTGGTTGACTGTAGACATGTACTGGTACATCTGAGGAGGCTGGTGAGACATAAGACATTAAATCAGTGGAAGAATTCCTAGATTGGAATGCATACACCTAATCCACGAGTTCTCTGAAACCCTACAAGTTAACTTGAGCTCGATATGCATTTTAACTTCTCAAAACTGTGTTGGGTAGCGATTAAACACTTGAGTGACGAAAATTTGCAATTGCAACGTGTTGTGAACATGTAGTTCCATTTTGTGGGAAACTTAAAGTCTCCATTTCACACCACGTGTCCACTATGTCCAGCCCTAAACATTTCCTAACTAAAACTAATTTACATTTAAATGCAAAAATACAAATGGTAATGTTCCTCTGTACCTGTACAGAGTGTATCTGTGAGACGTAGGAGAGGTAGGGGGCGTTGTAGAGAGAGGCCTGTCCCCCTGGGTGTTGAAGAACCACTGGGCTGGGGGGCGTGGGCCGAGGTGGGGTGGGGGCTGTGTTGGGTTTAGACTGCACAACAAAAACACAGAGGTAAATGCATCACCTGACTAAAGTAACCCAATGATTTGTTACATTTGTAAACGAATAATGAATTCTGAATTATTATATCTTTATGTTTATTACTTTTACATTCCAATTATCCAGTCCATGTCATGCAGACAAGCATAGTTCTTAAAATGACCTTCTGCATACTAGAACTTAAGGGACACTGCACCCCCTTTGCAACCAGATCTTATTTTAATTGTGTTTGGGAGACAAGAAACACTTTCCAGTGGGTAATGTGTTTTTAGTTATTTTAGTATTTCAAAGTGTCTGTGATGTCATGGACACTGGTCTCACTGCTGGATTACTACAATTACCATGATGCTTTGCTGCACCCACCCCACCTTGTGGAGAGGGGGAGGGCTGCATTACCAAGACAACATGTAGTCCAAGAAGGAAGTGAGACCAGTGTCCTTGACATCACAGACACTTGTCCCAAACATCATTAAAATAAGATCTGGTTGCAAAAGGCGTGAAGTGGCGGTGGACGTTTTTGGTGTTCTGACCACCATGGCTTACCATAGTCATCTGAGGTTTGATTGGGTTGAACTCTTTAGCGTTGGGATTTAGTGTCGACTTCTTCACTTGTCTGGAAGAAGACAAAAGACGACAACAGTCAACCAACAGACAAACACAAAAACTAACCCGTTTATTAGGACAATTAAAATTGACCACTCACTCAGGCATGCCCTCCGTCCGTTCAGCCGATTCCTCGCATCCTGGGGTTCTCGCAGGCTGAGGGACAGCTGGTGACTGCCTGTCTGAAATGGGTCCTGTGGTGGCGGTCGTTGTAGCGATAGGCGTAGCAGCTCTGTCCTTGGATGAGTCCTCACCAGTGGCAGGTGATGGCTGGGCCTGTGGCTGAGAGGGGCTGGATGCCGGGGTCTGGGCTTTAGGCTCCGGGCTTGGGGTCAGGTCTAATGGGGAAAGTTTAGCTGGGTTGGGCAGGGAAGCCTCACCGGGGGCAGGGGGTGTCGCTGCTGCCGGGGAGCTTGGGGAACTAGAGCTGCCTCCACTCGGCTGAAGCTGCAAAATGCAAAAGGAGGGTTAAATGGATGGATGGGCAGTAATGTCAGGTAGGAGGGACAGAGAAAAATATATAATTTGTTTGCTTTTGGAAAGGGTAACAGACTAAATACACACAGAGACAAATCCGATTTTCTTTTTGAAGAAAGTATCACATTGTTTTTTGAAAAGCAAAACATTTTAGACTTAATGTTGGCTAAATTGATAAGCATTGCTAATGCGAAGGAACCCGTTACTGAAACAGAGTATCACAGCATTTGGTATGTTAAAAATCCCACTTGTGTGAAGTGACGGGCACTTTATTTCTTTTTTTTTAATGTTTAGTAGGCCGACCGGAAATGGGGAGAGAGATGGGGGTGACATGTAGTAAAGGCCGTCGGGAATCGGATCAGGAGTCGAACCCGCGGCACACTGCCAAGCTGGATACACACAAAGCTGTGCATAGGAGGGCCCCTCAACAACATGTCAACTAGCCACATGAAAGGAGTGCCCTTCTTTGTGAAGTAGTCTTAACTTTGAATATGACACTTCATGCTGCCCTTCTGAAATACATTTTCATTTTCAACACTTAAATGGCTGACAGCTCAACTCTTACCCTGAACTCCTTGCCAAATTTCCGCAGCTCCTCAATCTGAGACCTCTGTTGAACCGAGGGAGCTACAGCAAGGCAGAGGGACAAATGATTAAAGGGGAAATTATGTTTTTAAAATACAAAAGACTGACTGATCATGGGTCATCTCTCCTTGCCACATCATTTGAGAAACTCGGGCCAGTTAATTTCAACACACCTTTATTATTCTTACTGTCCTCGGTGCTGCTGGGGCTCTCAGCTGAGCGTTGTTCTTTCGCGGCCGTGCTTAGGATCTCGTTCACTGTGGAAGAGGAGACAGACACAAAGGGGGTTAATTAGCTTCAATCTAAAAATGCATCACTTCAGTAGATTCCTGCGTTAATAATTGTCACATTCTCCGATACCGGCAAGCCTCCTGTGACCGCGGGTGACATCCGCTTCATTACAGAATAAAAATGGCTTCGACTTTGACAGGAAGTAGAGCTATAACAAGAGCAGAAAGCGCGAGGTCACTGGCTTTACCGTCTACGGGGAACAAGGGGGCAGGGCCAGAGGTCTTCTGGGCAGGCATGGAGACAGACGATGTGTCCAAATAAGGTGTGTCCTGGGAGGAGCCCGACTTGGGAGAGCGAGCGGCTGGTTAGAGGACAAGGAGGGGCGGGGATAACAGAACAAGTCAGTGTCAGATGCAAAAGTTAAAATAATAATGCTATAATGGGTTGTAAAACAAAGTCGCTCACTGAATGTGACGGGGGAGTGTGCACCTGTGGACTGACTGTGTGCATTTGGAGTGCGGATTGTTCTACTTGACTGTGGTGGTCTTTGGGCCTTGGGAGAGGTTCTGGAGGACACTGGGGGGGGCGACAGAAAAGAGAACAGTTAGCTCATATGGCTTGTCATTTTATGTTACATGAGCAGTCCTCGGTTTCAACAGATTTTATTCCCCTTTAGCACGGACACTGTGCCGACAGAACAATCAGAAGAGACTGGGTGCAGCAACAGCTGGTTATATTAAAAAATGATTTATCAGTCAACATGTAAATTACATCAGTGAACGCATAAAAACACCACTCACCTCCATTGACAGGCCTGCCGGCTTCAGACAGTGAGTGAGGGAGAGAGTGTGAGTGGGGGACACTGTGTCCATGTGGAGGGCTGGCTGGGGAGGGTGCTGTGGAGGCTGAGGTTGCAGACACAGGTCCACCAGGAGAAGCAGGGGTGTAAGGGCTGGCGGGCCCAGGGGCTGGGCCGGGGCTGCTGGCATAGGCGCCGCTACGACCAGACAAGGGACTGCTCCGCTCTGAGGGGGAGGCTGCTGGCTGCGGGCCTGTGCCGGATGGGAGGGGAGGCCGGGAGGATGAAGGAGGATTGGAGCGGTAGCCACCGCCGCTGAGGCGGTTGTGGGGTGGGGGCCCTCCGGGGCCACCCCCTGGACCCCTCTCGGCCCGCTCACGCTCTCTGTTCATCTCTCTCTGGCGTTGAGGTAACGGAATGTACTTTCCCTCCCTGACAAAAAGAGAATAATCACATTACACCCATGGAACAAACATCAGACATTGAAGTCAAACAGTACCACCAAAGCACCCTACTGCAAATGTTTGCCCCCTGCAAGGATTTAAAGAGGTGATGTTGTCATTGCAGGGAATTCTGACTTTGCCATTGCAGTTTAATGGCCTCTGTTCACCATACAGTTGTCCATTACAATTCTTTATAAACACTTCCATTATACTCATATCGAAAGAACACAGGTCAGTTCCTACAACACTAATGTTTAATACAGGCTCCTCCTTCCACTGCCAACTAACTAGGAGTTCTATTGGTCAGAACTCAAACCATCACCCCCCCCCCCTCACCTATTGCCAGCCCCGGGGCTGTCTCGGCCTCTCTCGCGATCTCTGTCACGGGGGCTCTCACGGCCCCTCTCGCGGTCATTGCCTTCACGCACTACGGCGCTGTACTTGTCCTCCTCGCTCTTGCCCTCTTCATTTTCCAGGTTAACGCGGTGGCGGTATGTGGCGCTCGACTCGATCTCGCTGGCCAGGCGGGCAGCACGTGCCTCCCTCTGTCGGAAGCCCTCTGTACTTCCTTTCTCTAGTTGTGTACTGTGGAGAGAACGAAGGGAGATTAAAGAGAGAACCAAAACCAAGGGAATAGCTTCTCTCTCTCAGTCGATATAATGACTTCATGAGAATCTCAAAGCAAACCAAATTTGTAATCACGAGTAAGAGTTAGTTCCTTGTGTAACTTTTCACTGTAATTGTTCTGTCCCCTGTGCTATGTTTACTTGTTTTTGTATTGTATGTTTTTGTATGGATAGTTTATTTCCACTTTTAAAGAGCCTGCTCAGGGACTACAGATACAAATTTGCTTCTGGCCAACTCTGGCCCATTTACATGGATTTGAAAAATGACATGTTGATTAATGCGTTAATCAACATAGTGCGTTGTCCCTGTTAAATAAATAAAATAAAAGCAGCCATGAGGGCTTTGCTACAAAGTATTGTAGACTTGATTAGCTCTGCAAGAAAATGTCTGACATGTTCCCTTTTAGTACAAGGATAATAGTGGCCACAGCATGAGCTACAGAGCACAGATTGTATTTGTACTTAGATTTTCTATGGCTATACATGTACTTAGAGACCATTTTCGGTCCACTGTAAATGTAGCATATTTGTGGATATTAAATACATTTTACCCTATATTCTGCTTATTTTTGTACACTTCATCTACAGCATTTGGGATTGTTTTTCATACAGAAAAGCATAAGAGGACTTACGTGTACATTGAAAGGCTGGAGTCGTACGTTGATGTGACTCCGTATTTCACCTCATTGTATCTGAACATCTCATTGGCATCCCAGCCATTAGACTGAAAGATAATCATGTTATTAAGGTACAGAGTGTAATTGGGCATTAATAACATTGAATACGTTCAAGCAATACTTGATGAAGCCGATTTCTAGTTAAAAATGCTTTCCGATGAGTCCTGCAACGGGTCGGAATACACGCGTTTGACGGGTGGGACAATATACCTTTTTTAATTAACGGGTGAGGGCGGAACGCAACGCGGGTGGGTGATCAATTGGATTTAATCAGCGGACATGCACTGCACGATGTTATACAACAACAGCTGAGCTGGGGTTTTTCTCAACAGCGGAGACAAGTTAAATCCGTTACATGACCAAGGAATCGTCAGTGATGTCACATCACTGCCGATTCCTTCATAATGGCGTTCCGTTTCATCACGGTCGGATCCTTGCTTCCTTATCGTAGCATTTCACGTGGAGTTTATTTTTTTATCACCAGGCTAAAGCCTGTACTGTACTTGTACATTACTGTACTTTGAGCTGATGAAGCACCAAGGGATTATAATGCCAACAGTCAACACAAGATGTAAAGCCAACCCAGGTAATGTTGGCCTAATGAGTCACTCTGTCCAAGTGTAAATAAAGTTAAAAAGATTAGCCTGATGAGTGATGACCGTGTTTGAAACAGCCTTGGATCAAGACGATCGACTCATCAGGCTAATCTTTATTTTTTTTATTATCCTCTCCTTGTTGATACATTATGCCATTTAGGTTGAAATCATGATATAACTTTATATTGTGATAATAAGCAGCAGTAGCCTCAGTCAACTACATGTCTTCCGTTCCGTGTGTAACGCACTGCCGCCGCCCACCACCACCACACGGTGTTGGATGAAATAAATTCAATGATAGCTATCGGTGCCTGTGATACGAAGGGGTAACGGGTCCAATTTTTGACGGGCAGGGCAGATCTGGTTTCGAGTTTTATATAAATCCCGGGTAACGGGCGGGTTGCGGAACTGATGATTGACGGGCCAGGCGGGTTTCGAAAATTGTACCCGTGCAGGACTCTGGTTTCAATTCATTAGTCATTTTTACAAATAGGTGTGCATTAGTATTCTACACCATGTTGTGTGTGTGTTGAAGTGTACTTACAGCATCATTCTCCAGGTCGTAACTCTCACCATTGCTGTCTCCACCCTCCCATCTCTGCAGCACCTTCTCCTTGTGCTCTCCATTGACACGAGTTGAGCTGATGGCAGTGTCGGTGAACGTGTCTAAACAAAACAGATAATGCATCACTATGGCTATGTCTAATAATAATCACAAAAGGAAGTAGGGTCACACTGGAAATAATGAAAAGCTCTGCTGTATTTTATTGCGTCAACGTTTCGATCAATCAGTTCTTCATCAGGACATACCGTATAAGTCCTGATGAAGATCTGATTGATTGAAACGTTGACGCAATAAAATACAGCGGGGCTTTTTCAGTATTTCCAGTGTGCAGACTACTTTATTTTTGAGATAAAGCTGCTTGTCTCGCACCTGGGCCAAGGATGTGCGTGCGCTACCTTCCTCATGATCTAATAATAATCTCCCCAAATATTTTGTTTTGAATGTGGTAAGCGTTTGCCTCTTCAGAACACCAATTTACGAAACATTGCTCTTTTCATTCACTAATGACTGACTAAACCCCATTCCACACTACTACTTGGAACTCACAGTGAATATTATTCTCTACGTCTCAGTAGAAAGTGTAAATGACAACAGGAAGTGGTGACTGCTAGCGTCTTCGGATGTTATCAGCCTGTATAAACAGTTCAACACAACCAGTACAGACATTTCCACATACCAACGTTGTCAGCTATTGTCCGACGTGGCGTTGGTCGCATTGTCCGACTATTACTAACCATATCTAACCTTAACTCTAACCTTTTTGCTTCAGAGTCAGTAATTTCACTTCCGCATTTCCTAGTCACGGTAGGCAGTATGTGGAATTGTCCATATTGCCTGCATCGCATGGTCCAGATAACATACTGGTGATTATTGGTTGATAATATCCGTAACGGGTGCGATTGCGCAACAGAGGAAAGTGTCATGTTATGTTTCAACCCATAAGTCAGATTTGGTCAAATTTGTTGTGTGTACCTCTGGTTGCGAAGTTCAGGTCCACATCTCTGCAGTTCATGATGACGAGGTCTGCAGGGCTGAAGATCATGGTGTCTATGATCTCTTCCCTGCGGGGTGGGACCGACGACGAGCTCTCCTCCTTACTGCGCTTGTGGACGGCGTCCACTGCTAGCTCACACTGAGGGCAGAACACACAAGACGGGGGATGTTTGAAGTGAACGTAAAAGACAAGGCAATGCTTTTAAAATGCCCCATGAACTCAGGCCATACCTTCTTTTTGCATGCACAACAGTGATACAATTACTTTTAGTAAAGTACTTTGAGCATTTTTGTTAAGGGACCATACTGGTGATCTGGAATGTTTAGCTCAACGACTAATGGCACTCACGGTATTTACTGCAATTTCTTAGTCATACAATGGTTAGTTTTATTGTCGAGGAAGCCAGTGGTTCAATGTCAATACAGTATGGAAAATACTAGTCATATTTGGTCATTATATGTATGTATATCTGCCCAGACAATGATTTATTGATGCCGATATGGTCCTTTAAAAATCAAGGAGGTTGCATGTTCTTACCCGAGAGCTGAGAGTCTTAAAGACGCCTTCATATACAGTGCCATTCTTAACTCTTACATCACAGGTGGATCCCTAAGAAACAGTGAGAATGTTTTATAATTGAGTAAAGTATAACAACAAAACTCAAGTCTAGTTGTAGTGGTCGAGGCAGACGATGCATTGCTCTACATCAGTGGTTCCCAAACTGTGGTGCGTGCACCCCTTGTGGTGCGCGACATGAAAAGGCTAATGGTGGTGCTATGGTTTTATTTTAAATATATTAACATATTATGCCAATATAATGGCATGCAGAATATAGCCAATGCTGCATAAATTATGCCATATTCAGGTTCATATATGTGCATACAGTACATGTGGATAAATAGGAAATATATGTCTCTACAGTGTATAGCTTGTGCAATTTATATTTCCATGTGGGGAGTGTGTCAGCTACGTCGGGAGGTAACAAGGGGTGCATGGCCAAAAAGGTTTTCGGAACCGCTGCTCTACATTACACTGCATAACACAACACTACCAGATTTTCCCAGACTGGGTCATAGCATTTTAACTGACTACTTTATGATCAGAAGCCATTTGCTTATTTTCTAGGGCCATCAACAGGCCTGACATTACAGATCAGGATCGAGATGGGATGTTTTGGAATGAACTTGCTGTATCCTTAAGTAATATGACCCTAGTGTATGGACAGGTCAGTCAGTATGCTCCATTGAATCTCTGGGGGTATAGAGGGTATGCGCGTGACATCATCATCATAGCAGGAAGTTATGCTGGAACGCCTACTGTGGCAAAAACTAAAAAACTGCTTTTTTGCCTTGACAGCCCATACATCCAAACAGAAAAGTTACCTCTGATTGCATTAAACGATGTTAAACTGACTTTGCCACTCACGTTATGCATGTGCATACCCTCTATAAGCAGCATTGACTCATCAAGCTGCTTGCAGCATTGACTCATTAAGCTACCTGAATGACATTGATAACATGGTCACATGACTCACCACCACAGCTGTAAGGAAATGGAGCATTCTGGCATTGTTGTACACGCCCTCAAATGCCTACAGATGGAAGAGCAACATCATTCAGCACAGAAATACAAATCATCAACAATGATGAAGAGCAGGAGCAGCACAAAAACACCTGACACTGCCTGAAACTGTAAAAATGATCATTAAAAAAAAGGTGTCTGTTTGTTGTACAGCTTCACTTAGGCTTGGCTACTTAGTTGTGTGCAGGTGTCGCACATGGAAAATAGATCTACAAGCTCCGTATCGACCGTGCAATGCATTTTAAATTTGTAGATCATCATTTCGGTGCACGACAAAGCACACAACCAAATCGACATACTCACAGCAGACGACTGGAAAGGTGGCTTCACTGATGTTCGATTCCTGAGAGACAAAAGAGACATTAGAAAGCAATTAGTATGTCTGCCTCAAAACGGGCAGAGAGCAACTTGTTCTCCATTCTTGCTACAGTATTTATTGTAGTATCAGTGTCATTCCACACTTCCTTATGTGTAACTTGTTTGGTGGCTTGTTCACATAATCCTGATTGGTTGGTCTGACATTTCTGTTGCACTTAATGGGCCTGATTCCCTAAGATGTTTACACCCATATTTTGGCCATAAAGGAATTTTCCAAACTTCCCACGTTAGTAGGCAGTAGTATAGATATAATGCATTCTAATGACATACAGCAAGCTTTGGTCCCATGTAAGTCTGCATCCGACTCATCCGAGCAGAATTGAGAAAGAGCGGCCCTCCGCAAAATACACTGAATTTTATTTTTTAAGAATCAGACTACTAACGTGGGAAATCTGGAAAATTCCGTTGCACCCCAAATATGGGTGTTAACAGTTTAGTGAAGTGGGCCCGATGTCTAGCACTTACAATTAATTTGAGATTACAAGTACATTGCGACTGCTCTTTCTATATTTCTTCTGGCAACAGTCAATTCATTTTAGATTGAGATCACTCACACCTACAGTAGTTGCATCGCTTCGTTGTTGCAAAACGACAGGGGATGCAGTGTGTTGAATGGTGATTTAACCAAACATTTATGTGCAAAATAAGTTTTCGTATTTTTGCACGATAGAATGGCTAACGAGGAGAAATTATTCACTGATACATGCCTCGATCAATGCCCCTTGCCTATTGTAATTTTGTACATGTTTTGTGGTTGGTGTTTTTGTCCCAGAGCGAACCGATGCAAATTTGCTGCTAGGCAATTGTTCTCCGTCTAAGCAAAAATAAAAACTTTAATAATTTAATTTTTTTGTAATGATATCAATGCACGTCATGTGGTAAGTGGTAGATGGCGAGATACACTTTCCATCTCGGACAATCTGCCATTAGATTAGCCTTCTTTCAAGATTCGCTTTCACTTTCTCTGGAGTCGCATTATTGTGTCCCCCATTTGTCAATAATGCGGTCAGTTTGGACACTGAGATGGACAGTGTATTTTAACCAATCAAAAGCTCCATAGATAGACCCCGTTTCATAGGACCAAGCACCAAGTTGTCTCCGTGACGCGCCCACTTTACGCTTAACCGGTAGGCCTCAACCTAAACGGGACATCCCCGGCCTTTCCTAAGCACGCGTGGCCCAGCCTACTCACCTCCCAACCGGGGTTCTGTTGTTGTTGTTCCCACTGGTCGCGGAGGACACACCGCTGGGGCCCGGGGTCCCGTTAGACGCTTTGCGCCCGCCGGAGCCGGGCTGTTGTTGCTTCAACATGGCTTTCCTTTCCACGAACACTTCGTTTAGCTGCTTTATAAACACCGATAATAAATCTATTCGGATGTTTAAAAAGAGGATCACCGTTTCAGCCCTGGACGTGTGGGCCCGTGGAAGCCCTCTCTATCTATCTGTATAGCAATCTATCACACCCGGCTAGTGTGGCTAATCTGGCTAGCTAAATAGCCCGTCGCCTGTGGCCTTCCCCTGTAAGCAAGCTGAAACACGCGAAATGCGGTGGCCCACTCGGTCACGTTCCGTTCAAACCAAATACAGAAAATGGCCGATCCACTAGCACGCAAATAACAGCTATTTGCGTAAAAAAGCGAGCCGTTTTAAAAGGACACCGGAGCGATTAGCAGGACTGGCTACTAGTGTTAGCTTGATGTCCCGTCCTGTCCTACTGTCCAGGTGACCAGACTGCTTTCTTTCCCTTTTTACGTTCACTTCTACTCGGCACGGCGGTCCGGTCCTTCGGATTACAAAGAAAACCACGTCTTTTTTGTGTAATTTCTTTGTCGGTTGCTGTTGGGAGTTTCTAATGTGATGGCTTCTTGTTTAAAAACCTGCACTACCTCACGGTAGATGAGGTTCACACTCGCTCCGCGCGCGGGGTAGAGTGGGAAACCGGTAGTACGTTGCGCTTTTTTATGCCGAAATTGGTGACCTATGCAAAATCGGGGACCCAGCCAGGCCGCCACCACAGTAAGCTCGCGTCACCACTGACCACCACACGAGGATGGAGTGAGGGGCCTCGGACGGTTGAGATGAGCCAGGCTATAATATTATTATTATATTATATTATCTTCTTTCTTATCTTATCTCAACTTCAATTTAAACGTCATTGTCACATCAAACTGTGACATAATACAGGAAGCGAACAAAACAAACAAAAATGGGAATCCGTATTATCCTTTTGTTTCTTTCAGACTCTCGTCCTTGTTTGAGCAAAGTTGTTATTGTTAAGACAACAATAAGGCGCAACGAATGCAGGCCAGGAAGTAATGCTTCGTGTGCACGCAGCAAGTAGACTAGAACACCATCACCAAAAATGAAAAGTTGAATCATTGGCCAGTTGAGCGGGACACATTTGGTGGATTTATTATTGTAGTTTTCAATTTCATTCAGGTCATCTTTATCAAGACGTATTTTTCCAGACCCATAGGGGCCAGACCGAACCAGCCGTTGGCAAAAAAAATGCCACACGACAGTGTGATTTGAGTCTAGCTTATTAGCCAGGGCCCAGGCTATCGATCTGGGCCCTCGGTGGGAAATGTTAATTCTCAACAGCGAAATTGCAAAAAGGCGTCCCCTACTCCCCCTAGAGACACACAATTCGATGACACTAATATCGGTGTAACACATTCAGATGAGGCATGGGCATGCGCGTGCGTGCGTTAATAACCTACTAGTGAGCGCGTGCGGGGAGCCCCGTATGATAAATATTTGTCTATTAGCTACAATGTTACCTCTGAAATAGCCGGGGGAGGGTATGTTTTACTGTACACGTGGCAGGCACACCACACACATTAACACGTGATGTTTGACTTTACCAGTCAATGGCTTTCATTAACAACGAATAATTTAAAAACCTTCATGTTTTTAATTCCCCGTTTGAGGTTGGACGTTTTATATTAGAGCATATTTATTGTATTATTATTTTTGCATTGGATCAATTCCACATTATTGTAAGAAAATATGTTGTTGGTCAAGCAAGCCAGTGGTCCCTACTCCAAGCCTGCGGGCCAGTGCGGGGTGACTGGAAAGCCTGGTGAGGCGAGGTTACGGGGTGACTGACTGACTGTGTGTGAACTATGTCGGTGCGCGTGTAAACGAGTTATTACGGGATTATACTGCTGACAAAGATGGCGGCCTCCTTATAGCGTCTTGTTATGTGATTCTTCCATAGAACTATCGGATTTTTCAGAGTGAGGGTCTTATTCAATGCGGCGAAAAATCTGGTTCTTTTAACCAACGACGTGGGACTTGGGCAGAGACATTACCGGACCCCGGTATTTATTTTAAATAATTTGCTAAGCGTCACTAATACTATTACCAAAGTATACAGACTTGTATATACACATGATTGTGATTTGTGAGCCAGAATATCAACCTGTGTCAGCTAGCTCTGTGTAAACCAGGCGTCATAATAGATTTGTCTGTAATCAGCACTGATTCATTACTTGAAGAATGTTTAATTAACACACACACACACGCACGCACGCACACATGTCTAGGGGTCTAGTCTGGCAGTCGCTAGGTCCCTATACAAAAGACAGGTATTTAACATAATCCCTTCATTCATTGTCAGTCAATTGACCCAGTCTGTCTGGCTTGAAAGGCCGGTGGTTTCACAAAAGTTCAAGACAGACAACAGAGACATCAAGGTTAGAACAAGGATCTGCTCCAATACAAAGCTTCTGAGTTTATAGTAATTTCTCAATCTCTGTACTTGCACTAGTAGTATAGGTCTTTCTAGGCTCACTCCATACTGCAGTTGATGTGTAACTTGTTTGTGAATTGCTCACAAGTCACATACTCTTGAACTGGTTGTCTGCCTGTCATTATTTATTGACTGCATTTAAAAGTCTTCCACTACATGTTATCTTAACTCAGTAGCCTACACTGCAAGAGTGGACCAGGTATCAATATCCCTACATGTGCAGTCTACACACATTGACCTTGAATAAGTCCTATTGACAAACTGACCTAAATTGTAACCACTTCAACGTCCCAATTCTAGGACAAACATTCAGCAAAAATTGCAGACCTATATCATAGATAGGCCATTTTAAGCTATAATATTATAGTTAGGCTGCAGAAAAGAGGAGTGATCTGCGTCCACTGTGCAATATGTTTGATTTTGAAGTAATCCAAGAGTATTTAGATTGCGATTGAAAAAACATGCACGCACGCTATGGGGGCCCTGCAAATATTACCGGCCCAGGGGCCCACGTGGGGGGTTAATCCGTCCCTGTAGTAAAGACTTAATTGTAACGAAGGCTTTCACTCACTTTAATGGCATATGGGTATTTTATAGCTCACCACTGAATATAGTGACAGGCTTACATAGGTTAGTTAACTATACTACATGTAAGTCTGACATCACAAACTCCATATTCGGACTAGGCTGATCTAAGAGCTCCAGATATGGAGAATTATGTGCTGACATCATGCCAGTGTAGAACTCCATATATGGATATAGAGTAGACGAGTGGTTTATAACTGGCAACTCTGTCAGTTCTAAACACGCAATGAGTATTATTCTGCAGTCATTGTGCATCTATTACACAACTAGATGCTTCACTACCGTCCTAAACAGTCATTTTGTGCTGCTGCTTGCAGAGCTAACTAATCAGTGTTGGCATTCTGATCATTTTGACAGCAGTGCACGGCTCATGTTGACACAGAAACTGCCCCCGTTGCAGAGGGTCTTGGCCCAGGCTGCCAGTCATCTTGCCAGTCAGAAGTATGATGTCATTGTGGTGGGTGGGGGCCACGCCGGTACAGAGGCAGCAGCGGCAGCTGCCAGAGTGGGTGCAGAGACCCTCCTCATCACCCAGAAAATACAGACCATTGGTGAGAGAAGGGGCTTTTGGTATGTGTTTTAGGGGTGAAAAAGTTAGTTGAAATAATTCGTTTTATCGATTTATAAATAAAGAATAGATAATTTAATATAATAATCATTTAATTCTCAATCCCTGTTTTGAGCATGTCATTATAGTTGAAAAGTAAAAGAAAAACAGTATTGTTTGATTGTGAACTACAATTTTAGCTATTTTCATTATTTTTGCGTGTACCGTTTAATATTATAGCCTGGTTAACCACTCTCCCCTGGAAGAGGGAGTGGTTAAAATAGTTAAAATAGGGTTGAAGTGGTTAACCAGACCAATTGATTGCCGTTTATAAAAAAAAAATACATTTCTATTTGTATTTTTCTGGCCCCTCTCCCCCAGGTGCCCTGTCCTGTAACCCCTCTCTGGGAGGCGTAGGGAAGGGTCATTTGGTCAAAGAGGTGGATGCATTGGATGGTCTGTGTGGACGAGCGGGAGACTGGGCAGGGATCCATTTCTCCATCCTGAATCGCAGTAAAGGTCCCGCTGTGTGGGGCCCACGCGCTCAGCTGGACCGCGAGCAATACCGCCACTTCATCCAGGTACAGTGGCGTCAACTCCGTGGGTTCAGAGGCGCAAATGAACCCACTGGCATTTTGGCAAAATATATCAATATGCAGTATATGCACCCACTGTCCACTGAAATTTCCCTTCCCCAGTGGTCATGTTGTCATGCACGTAGTCACATACCTTTACGGGGGGTTTTAATGTTATAGCTGTAAGGAGAAACACTTTCCTCTTACTTTAAATGGTAGGCCTACGTCAATAAGCGACCGCCACAAAGCGACTGCTTTACTGTTTATCATTGATCATGCTGAAAACTCGTTTTTTTTCCACCGCTGGGGGGGGGGGGGGGGGGGGGGCGTGGCTGCATGAACCCACTGCCGTTATAAGAACCTTCCGCCACTGTCCAGGTACCACAAGCACAGACATGGCACGAAAGCACACATCAACTATTAAATTAAGATTGGCTTCTCCTGTATAGCTTTTCCTCTGTCTCCATTGAATGATCTCTCTCTTCTCTCAGTCGGAGCTTCTGTCCACCCCCAGGCTGACGGTTGTGGAGGGTTCGGTAGAGGAGTTGCTGACAACTGAACCAAATCCAGATGAGGCCGGGCATCACAGAGTTATTGGGATACGTCTAGGTAAGGAGCTCAACACACAACATACATCATAACTTCAATGTTGTCCAATCAGTTTTTAACTAATGTCATTCAGTTCAGTTTTTATGTTATGTATGTGGAGTTTATTTTTTAAATTGCTTCTCATTTGAGGTTAAACCGCATAACCCACGCGGCTTTTTCTTTGACTAGCATTGTTTCCGGTTCATTGCATGTTCTCGATCGCCTACGAGCATGACTTAACTTAACACTCAGGAATTGACAGGTATTTTATCTGTCCTCCTCAGTGGACAGAAGCCACCCCATCTTAGCCAGCTCAGTGGTACTTACCACTGGCACATTCCTGTCTGGCTCCCTATTCATGGGTCAAACCACATCGCCGGGGGGGAGAATTGGAGACCTCCCATCGGGCGCCGGGCTATCCCACACGCTGCGGGAGAAGTTGGCGCTGAAGGTGGGCAGGCTACGGACCGGTACACCCCCAAGGATTGTGAAGGACTCTGTAGACTTCTCCCTGGCCCAGGTTCAAGCCCCTGACAAGCAGCCCACCCCGTTCAGCTTCATGAACTCTCACACACGCTGCAAGGTGAGATAATGCAAAACACTGCCTCTGAAGTTGATACTCGTTCTCTGGAAGTGGTCGGAGTATGGTCTGAAAACACCCCAAATGATTCCTCAAAACAGTAATGATCAATTTAGGAGAAAACATGTTATAAGCGGTTTCCAGTCTGTACAAATATTGCATTGTAAAGCTATGACTTAACGGACCACTTCACCACTTTTAAACCCATCTTCATATAACGGGTCCTCCTCCTCACTAATAATCATGATAAAATGGCTACTCAGTCTGTGTCTCATAGGAGGGCTGTGGGCAGTTCAGAAACCCGTCCACCAGTGACATCATCGTTAGGCAGAATTTTTTAAAACAAGATTTGTTTTACAAAAATGTTTAAATTTCTATTATCGTGGGAACGATGGCTTCCATTTTCGCATTGCAACTTTTCAGAACAAGAAAGCCAGACGTTTCTGTCACTGGTGGACGGGTTTCTCAACTCCCTACAGCCCTCCTATGAGACAGACTGAGTTGGGAAAAAATGTGCCATTTTATCATGATTATTAGTGAGGACCTATTATATGAAGAAAGGTGAATTGGTGAAGTGGTCCTTTACATTTTATAATATTTATGCCAGTGGCGTATCCAGGAATTACGTTTTGGCCAGGCAAGATATGTTAATCGTCGTCTCCCCGCGCACAATCGTAGCACTAAAAGGTTTTCAAAGAGATATACCTGCCAGACGAGTGGGATACAAAGGCTGAAAGGCATGCATTTACATTCCAATAGGTGATTGAGGGTCGCGCTCTACTGCAACGGCCAATCAGCTGTCCCATTTTAATAGTTCTCAGGTCTTGTTTTTCTCATTGTATGGATTTTGGCCAGGCCAGAAATGGATTTGGACAGGCGGACGCCTGCCCTCGCCTTATTGTAGATACGCCTCTGATTTATGCTATAAATATTTTTTTGTTGCTGTTACTTTATTGCAAATTATGAATGCTATATTCTATGCTTAAACTCCTGTGCAGCCCGAAGAGCAACTTCCCTGCTATCTGACCTACACCACCCCAGGAGTGGAGAAAGTAGTGACAGAGAGTCTGCATCTCAACTGTCACATAAAGGAAGATGCCAAGGGCCCCCGGTATGTATGCACACACATACATACACACACCGACCTCCATCTCAAAATAATTTGTTCCAGGGTCCTTACAGAAGCCGGAAACGTTCGCTGGGAAAGAACATATTCAAAGATTTGCACACGTTTTCACGATTTTTCAAAAATAGCAGATCTACAAGCTCATAGATCTGCTATTTCTCAATAGCTAAAGTTGCCTGATGCCTGAAGGTCTTTGACCGAAACGTTGCCTAAAAAAAGTTTGTATTGCAAGTGCAGACGGTGTGCGGGTCTTTGTGCACTTTGTGTGCATTTTACATTGAGCCCTGCCTACCTACACACCCGTCTCAGAGCATATAGGTGTGCATAATACTTTGTTGCCTAATAGCTAAAGTTTAAAATAATGGTTAAAGTGGTTCAAAGCTACGGTGACACAGATGCATTCCAAGTGTTAATGGGTTAAGTGGTTAAATTGCAGTGTATTCAGTAAAATGATTGATCTGGGTCTTCAGGTACTGTCCCTCCATCGAGTCACGGGTGATGCGGTTTCCTGGGCGACGGCACCAGGTGTGGCTGGAGCCAGAGGGCTTGAACTCTGACCTTATATATCCTCAGGGTCTGTCTATGACCATGCCGCCTGACATACAGCTACGCCTCATCAGAGAGATCCCACCTCTGCACAGGGCCGAAATCCATACACCTGGTACGCTACCTGAACAATAATGTATTCATAAAAAAATGAAAGCTACAATCTATAAGTTGAATAGGTACTAGGTAGACTGTTTGTTATGATTATGAGGGAAATTCAGTTGTCACCACAATCGATATAGTGGAGGTATACTGTGATCTGTAATCTAAGTTTTATATGTATTGTCTGTTTCCCTCTCCTGACAGTGGTAATTGCCAATTATGTCCAAACTATTTACATTTGCCTTGGTGCTTGTGGTTAAGAGCGCCGCCCTGAGATTTATGAGGTTGGGTTTCGATTCCCCGGCCGGGTCATACCACATGGCTCAGAAGGCTTACTTACTTACTTTACATATCTTATTCAAGTCCTGGATTGCAGCTTTAAACTGGATTAATTACGGTAGTTATTAATGAACATAGATAAAAAACGAAACAGTCTGTTAACCCTATCTCAGTGATATATACCGGCTCAAGTCAAATATCTTCTAGTCAAATAACCCACCTGTGGACCACACAGGCACTCGATAGCCTTTACATGTGATCAACCCTATTCCTTTTGTTTTTGTTGTCCAGGTTATGGAGTGCAGTATGACTTTGTGTGCCCAACCCAGCTGACCCCTGCACTGCAGGTGAAAAGAACCCAGGGTCTCTTCCTAGCTGGACAGATCAATGGAACCACAGGATATGAGGAGGCTGCAGCACAGGTCCGTTTTAATTTCTCTCAGGGAAGGCATGTACTTGCCAACAGACCCGCACTTGAAAATAGTTTGCCAGGGTCAAAGATCTTCAATAATTTTCAGAAATAACTGATATACAACGCATTGTGAGATTGTGGATCAACTATTTTCAGATAAAATAGGGCTGAAGTGCTTGCCTTAAACCGTTCCTAATTTCGCTGGGGACCCTCTGGGGCTCCCTAAACCCCACTTTGAGAACCAGTGGATTCTTTCATTCCAAAAAATAACCCCTTTTGTCCTTTCCATCCAGGGCTTGTGGGCAGGAGTGAACGCTGGCCGTTCTGCCCTCTGTCTTCCCCCGGTCACACTGTCTCGAACCGAGAGCTATATTGGGGTTCTTATCGACGACCTGGTGAGTCGAGGAGTTACAGAACCATACCGTATGTTCACCAGCCGGGCCGAGTTTAGAACCTCGCTGAGGCCAGATAACGCCGACCTCCGGCTCACCCTAAAAGGTAAAGCATAGCGCGACTCACATGTCCCTTTTGACCGTGCGTGTGCGCACTGCGCAGGAAGGGTGATGTTGATGCTCAATTTACAACTACATCATGAAAGCCGTGGCAACAGCTGTGTTCTTTGTCCTCTGTCAGGGTTTGAGGATGTGGGATGTGTGTCCTCCTGGCGCCACCAGGAGGCTGTGAGAGTAAGGGACGGTCTCAAGGACGCATTTGTGGCCCTCCAGTCACTGGCTATGTCTGCCCCCCGCTGGAAGGAGAAGCTAGGCAACGTCGGTATCAGTGACACCAAGAGCGGCATTATGAAGTGAGTGACAAATATTTCAAATTGCCTCTGTATTGCAGTTCCCATGAAAGTAAACCACAGCTCAGCCACCAGCTAAATGCTGATGGTGCAGGCTGGTGGATCGCCAAGATTAGAGCGCATACCCCATAAAAAAGGCTATTAGTACTTCCCGGATTTGGATGGTACTGTAGATTAGTCTATTCCACCTGCAATTTTCCAAGCAGTCAGTCAGACTATAATACATCATCTATAGAGTATGCTCACAACATCATCATCATAACCGGAAGTTATGCGAGAACGCCTACTGAATAAAATAATAAAATAAAGACTTTCTGGCCTTGCCCATACATCCAAACAGAAGTCTTATCCGATTGCGTTAAACTCACTTTGCCACACACTTTATGCATGTGCATACCCTCTATTATTGTACCATTGATTCTCTCTCTCTTTCAGTGGTTCAGATCTGTTGCAGTACAAAGATGTGTCCTTTGAAATGTTGGCTGACACCTTCCCAGAGTGCCTTTCTCCTTACGTGGAATTCTCACAAAGGCTCAAGATAGAGGGTAAAGATATATAATTTAGAGTCACATATTTTGAGACAATTGAATGGGCACTGCAGTTTTGCTATGGTAGGAAATGAGTGTAATTTTCCAGCCCCAATTCTTCACTACGATGGAAAATAAATAGTTTGTCACTCACAGTTGTTGGGGAAATTGACGTTGTCCTGCAGATTTCTCAATAAGTTGACAATCTATCCTTGCCTTTTGTATAAGCATACTTCCACCACCATGCGCTCTGAAAACATACAGTATGATACACATCTTCTTGTTCTGTGTCATTCAGCTGTGTACAGACCCCACTGTGAACTGCAGAGGAGAGAAATTGAGAGAATTCAGAGAGACGAGAGCATGTCTCTCCCACAAGACTTGGACTACCTATCCCTGAAAGTGTCCCTGTCTCACGAGGTCCGTGAGATTCTGGACAGGGCCCGACCCAGCACTGTGAGTTTACTTTTTTATTTTAACTACTTAATCCTTTAAAGGCACACTGCTGCGTTTATCAGATTTTTAACAAATGTTTTCCGAAAAAACTGTCCAGTCTGCATTTAACACATTGCTGTACACCAAATAGCGAAAACACTAGTCTACAAGCTCACAATGTGTTGCAAGCTTGTAAATCTATTTTCACCAAATGTCAGACAATTATCACGCTGGGGTTTCAGATTCCATTGCTCTTGCATACATTGACTATGGCATATTCCACGGTTTGTCTTTCAGCTTGGAGCCGCTACCCGACTACCTGGGATAACACCTGCTGCCATTGTGAATCTTCTCCGTTACGTCCAGCCAAACCAGAGACAAATGCACAGAAGAACAAGGAAGGAACAAAAGGAGACAGAGGAGGAGCCGGCACTGTGTGCAAGCAGTGCGTCATTACCTCAGTGAAATTATTACACATGACATGAACAGTGGTTCCTTAAAAAAAAGATTGTATTCTAGAAAATGTATAAAAAATAAGTTAAGGTATATTTAGGAAAATATGTAACATTTTCATTTTGTACAAATGTTGAAATGTTGACTAAAGCGCAGTAACACATTCATGAACAAACATTTGAGAAGTCATTCCTGAATGTACAAGTCCTCAAAACTAAAACAACTGGATACTGTATACAAACAATTCCACTAGTGCCCAACTACCTGAACAGTGAATAATTCTAGTAATCCCATCATCATTACAGTGAACAACATGGTGCTCCATGTGACCTTGCTAAGGTCACTGCTCTTACTAGTGGTGTGGCCGTCCAGCTCAGCCACTCCGCTACTGAAGAAACCAAAGGGAAACTTCCAATTAGGCTGAGGTACGCCCCTGGGGGCTTCTGGTAAAACCGTAGTATCAGCAAACCTCACCTCAGTGGTCAGAACCAGAGGGGATGCAATGGAACACTGAAAATAAAGGTTGAATGATATCAATATATTAGGACTTGCATGAAAGAACAAAATACATTTCATATTCTACTGGAGAATATTTGAATAATCAAAGGGTATTTCACCCAAATAGGCACTTCAGATAATCCTTCAGAACAAACGGACAAATTCAACTATTCACCATTGTATATTAGCATTGTATTAAACCAATCTGGGAACCCATCGGTAAAAAGGGAAAAACAGCACTGGAAATTGTGTAAGTCAACAATCTGTCTCAAGAGACTAGCATTAAACAAATATAATATATAATTATATAAGCAGCATGTACATATTTAAGCTAAACCATTCACTCAGCAGGAGTGGAGATGTGTGTGCCAGGTGCCTACCTTGACCATATGACAGTGGAAAAGGTATTTGGCCCCCAGAATATAATTCTGGGGTAAGTTCTGCAGACCCATTCGAGCCCACAGCACTTGAACAGAGAGGGAGCGAGGAAGGAGGCAGCCTGACTCGCATGTGTCCTAAGAGAGGGAACATGTGAGAAAAGCAATATTTGTACAGTGATTCTCAACCTTTTTAATCTGTGTTGTTTTTATTTTTTGAGAATGTACTAACGGGTCCATTTGGTTGCATTTCATACACTCTTCTGGGGAGCCCCTGGTACCTCCCCAGGACCCCTGGGCATCCCCAGATACCATGTTGAGAACCATAATTAGTATATACAGACATGTATAGACCTTTACTAATTATATACTGTAAAACATGGTTATAAGTCATTATCAGGAAAGCAGGTCTTATCAATTAGAATAGTGTGCAATTAATTTGCACTGCATTAATCAAATAAATCATGAGATATTGTAGTGCAATTTTGGATCTCAGATTTTGCATTTCAAAATACTACTGCTGTGCCATACACTACCTGCGAGCTGACTGTACACTGCTGACTGATAACTTGTGTCCATTCTGGCTGGGCTCCTGAGTTCATGGCCATCAGCTCAGGAGTGGCCTGTCCCTGGAGAATGCCATAGACCCGGGAACGCAGCTCAGAACAGTTATTGGACGGGGAACTTACATGGGACACAAGAGAAAGACATAATATAGAAATGAGGGGGAAAAAAGTCAAAATGTACAATGGTGCAGCGACACCATTTGACCTACTCGAAACTATACAACATTCCTTAAACCAGTGGTTCTAAACCATTTTCACGTGAAGGACATTTGGCCACAGACCTCCACCATTTGAGAAGATTTTGTGCCATTAGGTTTGTCTAGCCTGGCTCCAGCCCTGAATCGCTATCCACGCCCATTAAGAAAATGTGTTCTGGCGATTCAGAATAATAATGAGAGGAAAATTCAGGCTAAAGTTTGTCCACATTTATCGTCATTTTCTAAAATACCTGTACCTGATCTACAACACATTGTGATGCAATGTGTTATGAACTGGTTATGTATATGATATGATATTTTCGAATAGCAAAAGTATAAAGTTGTCCTGATTTTTCAGTCTAGTTTTAGAATGTTTTCTAATTTTCAATTTCATCATCAATTTGACTATCAGTCAGACTGCAAAGAACATCTTTAAACCTCATATAAGAACAGGCCATGACATGCATTTCAAACCGAAATAAACCGACAGGACTCTTGACAAAGGGAATGCTGGACAATGCTGCTGCCTCACCTGAAGGTACAGCCAGTGACAGTGTTGTGCGTGAAGAGGATGGGGACTCGAGTGCTGGGATCATGGGAGCACTCTCCTCCCTGTAACATCCCAAGAACAGTAAGCTGATGCTCTGTCAAGGAACGAGTACACTCAGTGTGGACAGTGATAGACGGTCGAATAAGAAGCCACCTTCATTACAGCACTACAGCAATAGTTATGAGCCGTGAATAAAGTTTTGTTTTGATCAAAAAAGTGAGGGGCGCTAATATATTAAAGTCTAACTCATGTTGATTAGGTGATGTAATGATGATATAAAACAAACAGAGATAATGACGTAAATCTTCCCTTCAATGTCAATAGCGTTTTTAAAACAAACATTGAACTAAAAACAAACAGAGCCCCTCAAAAATTCAGTTAACATTGAAGTGGACTTTTTAAATTCTAGTTCAAAGGCATCTTAGTAACAAAGTAACAAAGACCCATCATTAATGCCCTTCCTTTATTACCCAAATAATAGAAGCATAAACAAATGCTGCAACCTTACCCACCTTGAAGGAACATATGCTGTGTAAAACATGCTAACGTTTTCAGACTGGTGGAAATTCTTAACCAGACTCCACCAGCTGGAAGAGGCTTGCTTCACAATCACATTGGTTTCACATTGTGAACTTGTGAATCAATACCGCCCCCATCTGGCAGAGTCAGGTTAGGAAATTCTAGGTTAATTCCCATCTTTTCATGCAGGTTTCCACATTGATAAACAAATATATAAATGTGGTGTCTGAGGCAAGGATACTGGCTGGATAGCTTCGCCAACACGAACAATGACAGGAGACCCCACTTTAAATCCAACTGGACCGACCCCAACGGTTGGTCTTGGTGGACCGAGGCGGGGTGTAGCTAACTGCAGGAGAGAAATTAAATCGGTTTAACACAAAATATAAAATATTTTTGAATATATTGATATTAAGGCCACAGATTTGAATATATCCCGAAAGGTCAGAGAACGTGCAGGTGTGACATAACTACCTGGAACTGCACAGTGTGCGTCTGTGACAGCACTTGATTCACAGCGACATCTACTAGGACCATGTTGACTGTTGCATTTGTGATTTCACCGCTCCCTGTGTATCGTATAACAAACTGCACCTGAACAAATGTGAAGGAAAGGTTATTAAAAAGTTTAAACTGCTTCCTGATCGAACAAATGGAAAGGTAGGAGCGCACACCAGTAGTGGTGAGGTGCTGACCACAGGAGATAATACGTTGACTAAAGAAAAGAGGACGCACAGCTCATAGTCACAATGCTAGAAACTTTAATAAACCAACGTTTCGGCAAGCAGGTTGCCTCCTTCAGGGTATGGTAGGATCTCTCATCATCAAGCTTCCTGATCGAACATAAAGTCTAAAAAAATCTACATTGGTTTATGTGGACAGTCAATAAATGCACTGATCTTGTTTTTGCCCAATTGAGACTGTGGCACATCAACAATTTGTCTTTTAGTGTTTTGGTTATTTTTGCTCTTCAATTGTCCTGAAAGATCAGAGCCTACTGTATGTCCAAGTCCATTTTCTGTCCACGTGATGGACAACCTGAATCTGAGACGCGATCCGTCTTTGGATGGCAGCAGTGCACCCTATTCTATGACAAAATGATGACTATCGAAATTAAATAATTACTAATATCTATTCATTCTAAAGATAAATTAGTTCATGCAAGCTGATGTTTGGAGATATGTGTACATTCATGCAAATAATGCGACTTTAATTGACAAGCTATGACAAACAAAGCTAATTCTCACATGTCTCCCCCCTGCTCCGCTCCCTCCACTGGCTCCCGGTCGCTGCCCGCACAGAATACAAAACTCTGATGCTGGCATTCAAAGCAACCAAAGGTATGGCTCCCCCATATCTTGCAAGTATGATTGAACCCTACAAACCCTCCCGCGCACTCAGATCAGCCAACGCAGGGAAGCTGGAAGTACCCTCACTAAAAACGCCGGGACAACGCTCCACACGTCCCAAACTCTTCTCCCTTCTGGCTCCAAAACTGTGGAATGCACTTCCCATTGCAGTCAGAACTGCAGCATCACTCCCAATCTTCCGCCGTAGTCTGAAAACCCACCTTTTCAGACTCCATCATGGCCCATAGCACTTACCATACCCCCTTAGATAGCATTTCTGTAGACTTAGATAGCATTTGAAACAGACTTATAGCATGTTATGTAGACAGCACTAGAATTGCATTGTATATAGTCATAGCACGCCATAGTAGTAGTACATATGTATAGCATAGTAGTATATATGTATAGTTTATATGTATAGTTTCATTATATAGATATTCCACTGTTACTTTCTTAGCTTACGCATGTTTCATGATAAATGCTTTTATGTGATGTATTCCCATGCTTTTGTTCTTGCTTAATGTAAGTCGCTCTGGATTAAGAGCGTCTGCTAAATGCCTAAATTGAAATTGTAATTGTAATTGTAGCTAGGCCAATATTTTCAATAAGCAATCAAAATGATCAGGATTTATCCTTCATTACATACAGTTCATAGGTTAACCAGTAAGACGAGGGCGAGAAGCGACCTGAAACAACAGGTCTGGGAATGCCCATATGTGGACCTTTTTTGGGACAGGCCGGTCTAGAGTTAGTATCAGTCAAAAGGGAGACATTGAAGAGGAAGGACGGGGTGGGGAACATATGGAATGTCAGAACAGGTCGGCTACATATATGGAGATCTAATGGTTTGATGACGTCAGATCAACATAGTGTCAGTGAGGCCAGATGTAGAGTTGCTGGCCAGCTCCATATATGCAGATCTAGGTGAAGATCCAGTCTTCTCCAAGCATGGCTATCCACGGTTTGATGAGGTCAGTGTTGTGATCTTCATATATGGAGAAGGCCATATGGAGCATGTCACGAGGTGTGACTGACGGACTGACATGAGGCATGACTGACTGACATGAAATGCAGGTTTTCATAGTAAACTGCGACCTACAGTCGCAATAAATATGCCATATGCAAATGTATCCACTGCACTGAATGATCTGAATCCTTGTACTAACCTTTGACACCACATTCAGACAGGAATCATTTTGTAGTCTTGGTGCAGGCCATTTATACTGTGGAGAAACTTGTATCTGAAACGAAACAAACAAGTTTGTGCAGCTAGCATGCACAATGGCATGTCATAATAAAAACCCATATTAATTTAAGCAGAATAAAATATACTCAATTTTTTCAGTGCACTACAGGGCAGAGCCATATTGCAACTAACGCAGGGTGACAAAGGCTGAATCCTTGGTTGAATTCAAAGAAATAAAAGCCAATGAAATGTTTTCAGAATCTGCAATAATGATTCTCTTACCAGCAAATCTGTTACTTCTGGTGTCTCTGGTACTGGGAGCTGCAAAGAAAACATGAACTGGTTACCATTTGTGCTTTTGCATGTGCAGCACTGAATTGGCTTGCATTACAGCATCTACTGTAGGCAGAATAACCTGCATGACAGCATGTACCGTATGTAGAATTGCATGTATCAAAATAAATCCTGAAGACCAGAATTCCGAAACATGTCCGTGCTGCTGCGGCACATTGAATGCATTTTAAAAGACTATTTTCGTGACTACTGCTGTTCTTTTGATGTACTGTATTGTTTGGAATCTACATCCGACAGTGATCAAAGTTTCCTTTAGTTGAGCACACTGAGCCTTTGAAGTACCAGAATGGCATGCATGACAGCATGTGCATTCTATGGCAGCCTGTACTGTAGGCAGAATGACAAGTATGGCAGCAAGTGGAAACACTGACCTTTATGAGGTTTAGGTCAGAGAAATAGGATTGTGCACCGAGGCTGGGGTCTGAGACACAGGACTGTGGCGTTACCACTCGGGTACAAGACAGGGACACAGTCCTCAGGAACTCTGGAGGCATGAGTGGGATGGGGGAGGAACAACAAGCAGAGTGCATCATGAGTGTATTTAATCCTTATATTGCTATATCAAATGTAATAATGCGTTCACTGCACACTATGGCAGTTACAAAAGCTACAAACAATAGCCGCAAGCGTTGGCATGCACGCTGTCATCGTGTCGCTGTTAAAAGTGTTGTACAACACGCTTGTTGACATCATTAAGTGTACGTCAATAACATGATTATGATTGACACTGCTGTTTTGTAACGTTTGTAGCAGGTGTTAATAGCTACACGCGCATTGAAAGTGCGCGTGTTGAAAATAACCAATTGGTGCGCGAGTTGAAAATAAAATGTGTGTTGTTAAAGTTTGTTGCTTATGCATTAGTCAATGAAGTTACTCAGACGTATTTATACTTGGCTCAGACATGCATCCAGTGTCCATTGCTTGCAATGGTATGAGCCACTGGGAATTTGAGGTATAAGCCTAGAGGCTCACAGCCTGTGTGAGACGTTCCAACTTACGTCAATGAGCCAAGAAGTCAGTCAGGGGTTGACTTACACTTAACATGTATAAATTAGGCTTTAGTTTATAAGAACATCATCATTTTAAGATAAGCTGTAAGCCTACTTGCAGGGTTGCGGTTGACACAGGATGAAGATGCCACTCCTGGAGATGGCTGACGAAGAAGACCCCGCACAGAGGAATTGGTGAAATAAGTTAGGATGACATCATCAGCCTAAAACATAAAATGGCATCATAATTATATGAACTCCTTAAAATGTAACTTTGGTCGTTTATTTCTCCCCTTCAATAATACCAATTGGTATTGTATTTTATATTGTTATTGTTGATTAGTCAGCTTTACAACAAGGTATAACTTGTAAGGATCAGGGAGCACCCCCAAAGCATTTGCCAAAATCTCCCAATACGTTTTTGTTGGTATGGGATGGCCACTTCCCACGGTCTGTCCTTGACTTCACCAGTCTCACAGAACATTTACAAACCTAAATTTGGAAATGGTACAAGGGCTGCCACCAAATAATTATGCCACTCTGTGTAACAGAACTGCTTCCACTTGCCCTATTGCACGGGCCTTATCCTGCTGGGACAAACGTGTCATCATTCCATGGTGGCAGTGTTACTGCTTGGACCATACACAACATGACATACCTGCTACCAAGTCGCTTAAATATATCCTGGTCTAGATTATTTGAAAATCTCGAAAGAGTTTGCGGTCCACCCATTTTTTCTCTGTGAGCACCTGATCATTCTGCTTTTATTTGGGGCCCAGAGGTTGACAATCACAGTTCTAACTGCCTCTCTCACCCTGTAGAAAGGTCTTGTGTGGAGAGCAGTGGTTATAGGTGGTGGTGAGAAATGGTAGGAGTCCCCTATCGCTGGATACTCAGATAGGGCAGGAAGAGTCTGTGGTACTGTAACATTTCCTGTGGGAACATATACAAGTTGGGAGAAAAGGCAATATGACAACATAGGGACATGACATTGAAATTGTGGTCAGTATCAGGCTTTATATCACGGCTTTCCACCAGTAGTGTTTACTGTACTGTACCTTGCTTTGTGCCACATTTTGAGCTTGCATATAAGCGTACACTGTGATACTGGTGAAGTCGGGCATTCATTTACGAAAAAGAGAAAAGTTTAAATATGGAGTCAAGCGGTTTGCTTCGAAGACGGCAAAAAATGAAATATGCCACTAAGCATCTCACAGGGAGTGTAATGCATCACTGAAACTGAGGTTATCTCAATCCATTTGATAATGCTACAATGGTAGCATCAACTCTCAACTACTGGATTTTCTGTATAAACATTTGTTCATGAAATTGGTTCAGGGCCACATCCCTCAAAGATAATACTGTCTATGATATATTATATTGTTTGCCAATACATTAATCTAATAAACAGTAAACACCACCATAACAATGATGTAGCGTGTTTTGCTCATCCCAGATATGATTTACTTGTTTTTAATAGTGTGATACTGATACTTATTAGAATTGTAATACTGTGTGATTAATGTTTTAATAATTGTATACAATTTGTAATGTGTGCTACCTTTTCATTAATCTAAATATATACTCTATTGTCAAATCGTGCTTGCAGGTACCGATATATATTTTTTGTTACGGGCCCCTAAAACCCTTGGGCCAGCACTATCTCTTGACCCTTGTCAGTTTGTTTGTGGGCAAGAAGAGAAGACTTACCTTCAGGTCGAACACAGAACAAGGAATCTGTGACAGTAATGAGAGAGTCATCCACATTGGCTTTGAACATCAGCCACTTGTCAACGCAAACTCCTGATCTGCAACACAATAGTTATTTGTAATGCTTCATGCTAAAAAGGTGGATTTTAACACACCAAAGGCTAGTACTTACATGGCTTCCTCTGGACAACCAGTGAAGACAGACCTCAAGTCAGAAATATTGCAATCTTCTACATCACAACAGCAACCGATGTCACAGAAGTCTGGGGTCAAATCGCAGAGGCACACTAAAAGAACATACAGGACATGGCCCGTGTTAGTCAGTGGGTAGCACAGCTAAAGTTTTTCATAAAACCTAAACAGAGCACAGTGCCATTGGCACAAAAATCTAAACAATACTAGAGCAACGACTTTCTAAGCTTTTAATTTTAAGGACCCCCAGTTTACTATGTATTTAATAGGCCATGGAGCCCCCATAACGAGTGTACAAACATTTGGTTCCATGTGTGCACTCTCAGAGATAAGCATGGCCTTCATTTGGAACCCACCAATGAACCCTTGGGGTCCCCAGACCACACTTTGAGAACCACTACTGAGTATGTGCATCAAAATGTTATCATGCTTTACCCTCTGTCATCACCACAGGTTGTGCAGTGGCCGTAGATGGAGCTGTAGAATTCTGCACCATAGTGGGAACATGTGATGGAATCGGGTTTGTGCTTGTGGTCACGGTGGAATCAGCCTCTTGGGTTACCATCTCAGTGGTCCCGGTGGCTTCAAAGACCTCCTGTTGTTCTGTAGCCCACCATGGAAAGGAGGTTGTAGAGCTGGACGTTTCACCATCTGCCAGGCTGTTGTCGGTGGTCGTAGGAGATCCTGAAGTCAACTCAGAATCGGTGCCCGCACCACCCAAACGTCCATACAAGACCATAAAAAGAAGCACCGAACACCACAAACAGCAGGCATTCATCTCGTCCAAAGGCGCCTATGTGCAGTGCTGCTGAGGTAGCCTGATTATCAGACTGAAGCTTTGTGATGCTTTCGCGGGGTCTGTGGTCTAGATCCAAGGCAAGCTAGTGCTCACTGCGCTGAGGCTCAGCCCGCTCTGATCTGGTCTCGACACCTGTGGCAGGCCCAGCACGACTTTGCCTGGAGCTCTCTGGGGGGACGTTATGCTAGCTAACTAACGTGTTAGCTCCAACATTCTTGCCAATATCATGTTCAAAATGGTTGTAATGCACTTGAGCCAGGGTAAAGAGCGAACAGGTATTTTAAATAGTTTCATTTAAGAAATGGCTCACATCATTGTAATGTTGTGCAAATGTGCTGTAGTTGTAGCTGTTGTTAGCCTGTTAGCTGTTGAGAAGAGAGCAAAAGCTTCTATTCGCGTTGCCAAGGAAGCTACTGCAGCACTCACAATCCGTTTCCATGGTTCTGAGTTACCGTAAATATTGGAGAATTGGGAGAGTACATAATTATAAATGAGTGCAAGTACAATTATTAGTAAATAGCCCTATTTATATTATTATTAGCCTACCTATTTCGAATAAGGTTCGTAAACCAAGGATGAGCATGGAAATAAGACTGAGATGTTTTGATTCTGAAGAAACAGCTCGGCCACCGGAAGTCTTATATTTGCTACCTTATATATTTGCTGCCTTGACACTGGCCTAACGGGCCGAGACTCGAGAGAGAAAAAAAGTAAAGCAACGCTATAGTTACGCTACGATGTTGCTAAGAGCTAAACACATTATTGCTGCTATCACTGAGCGAGTTAACGCGGGTGCGGTAGAAATAATTGAGATAATAGAGAAATATGAAGAGGAACTTCGCCTGGCAAAGGAGGAGATCGACAGTCAACACCAACTATTGACCGCAGCTGTTCCACAACAAACACCACTCAAAGGTATTATGGGGTCATCCCTAGCCCAAACATTTAGATTCAGGGTCATCCCTATGTTCCCCACTTACCTAGGGTTTAGGGTTAGCGTTAGGTTTCTGGTTTAAAGACTTCAGTGTTTTGTACTATACAATTGTATGTAGGCCTATAAGTACAGAACAGAATGTACAGAATGTTTTTGCCATCTTTGTTGAAGAATCTGAGCAATATAATGCAATATAGGTTAGGCTACTACGAATACGATATCACAGCCATTCCCTATATATTCCACACAACACAAACAGCACTCACCATGTTTTATATATTGGCTCCAAATGGTTACATGCCAGTACACAACACTCAATGTTGTCTCCTGTTTCACATAACACTGAACACTCACAGGGTATAATGCTCAGGTATGTTTATGCCGGTGTTTGTGTCTCCCAGATGACTTACTTTATGGTTAATCATACTAATTGATTTAATCTTTTAATTTAAAAAGATTTTAGAATAATCAAGACCAACAACGCAATGTGATGCAGCTTGTAGATCAAAATGTATTTGTACGTATAAGTATAAAACAGCTAATGAAGCTAGCTAATGAATTTAGTCGATTATGAAAAAATAAATGTGTTGATCTTAAACCACTCATGACCCATTTCTATTTCTTGATTTGTATAATTAATCGATAGTTTAAATCCTAGAAAATGGTTTCTAACTATATATTCCATTATTTGCACTTTCCCCCTAAAGGGCCATTGTCTTGAGAAGCTGTTTCAACATTTTCTCTCGTTTTCTTCTAGATGTACAACGTTGTGAGTTCCAGCTCTCGGTATGTGAAGAGAAGATTCCCCCTCTACAGCTTCACAGAGATGAAGTCAAAGAGGAGTCTGACAGCAGTGACTCCCAGTACACAGTGTATCCTATTTCTATTGCAAGCATCCGGTTTGAAGAGCTCACTGAGTGCAAACAAATGGGCAGGGAAGACAACATGCCTGTTTGTCATGAGGCAGAGGAGCCAGGAGGGTCAGAAGAGGCTCACTGTAGTTTTTCCCAGATAGATGTAGATCCGATGAGAGAATATGAAGAACCAAAGTCCAGTCCAGGACAGGCTGTAGCCAACGTGATGATGGATAATCCGGAGATCAAACAGGAAGAGGAGGATGAGGAGATGTCCAGTTCCAGTAATATTGATGACAAGGGTAGTAAGAATACCCAGGATGATACTGAAGAGCTCACTGAGTGCCAACAAACGGGCAGGGAAGACAACCTGGCTGACAACATGCCTGTTTGTCATGAGGCAGAGGAGCCAGGAGGGTCAGAAGAGGCTCACTGTAGTTTTTCCCAGATAGATGTAGATCCAATGAGAGAATATGAAGAACCAAAGTCCAGTCCAGGACAGGCTGTAGCCAACGTGATGATGGATAATCCAGAGATCCAACAGGAAGAGGAGGATGAGGAGATGTCCAGTTCCAGTAATATTGATGACAAGGGTAGTAAGAATACCCAGGATGATACTGAAGACAATCGCCTTGTCTGTGAGAAAGACTTCTGCTTCTGCAAGCATTGCAGAAGCATGGAAAGGCACATGAAGAGAAAACATCAAAACCACTGTCAGAAAGGGTCCAAGCATCGCAGAAGCATGGCTTGTACATGGATAGATCAGATGAGAGAAGTAGAAACAACGTCCAGTCCTGAAGAGGATGCAGCCAACATGACGGATAATCCAGAGATCCAGCAGGAAGAGGAGTGTGTGTCCAGTTCCAGTAATATTGATAAGTGTAGTAAGAATACCCAGGATGATACTGAAGACCACACAATGAGTTCAAACTCAAGTCCATGTTTCAAAAATCTGTCCATACCTCTCCACCGCATCCTGTTGACGGAGAACAGCGGTGGAGATTGCGTGCCAAGCAGCCCAGCCCAGCAGATGAGAGACAGAAGCATGAACAGACACAGAGAAGAACCAAAGTCCAGTCCAGGAAACATGACGGATAATCCAGAGATCCAGCCGAAAGAGATGTCCAGTTCCAGTAATATTGATGATAAATGTAGTCCGAATACCCAGGCTGAAGATCACGTAATGAGTTCAACCCAACATCAAGGCCAGTATTATTGCCATGTCTGTGGGAAAGAGTACAAGTATAGCCGAAGCATGAACAGGCACATGAAGAACATACACCATCTCGCTCCAAGACCCCAGTATTATTGCCATGTCTGTGGGGATGGGTTCGAGTATTTAAAAAACAGGAAAAAGCACGTTAAGAGGCATCATCGTCAGCCGGCTCCGAAACCAGTTCTATTGAGACATCAAATGAGAGGCAAATGAGCACATGCCTAAATGTTATATTTTTGGTTAAGTTTACTCACAGAAAAATGACTTTGAAACACATGAAACTTCATAGAAATCAAGTTGTTTGGTCTGCTGAAAATGTTTTGACCAGCATGGACGTCAGCGATATCACATGATTTGGCACACAAGTGTTGTTTTTACACCAAAAAATATATACAGAAGTTTGTGTACACATTATGTATGTACATTTATTTGAGTACTATCCCAAAATAAGTGTGCACCCCTGCTTATAGTGTACATGGTATGAGCATATTGTATTTAGTTCTGTGTAATGCACCTACATCTTCAGTTGCTTAAATACAAAAATAATTTCAGTAGTAACTACATATTGGTCTGTCTGCTTCCTTTGATAGTCATAGTAACACTATGTATAGCTGACATTTTCTTTATTTTTCTTCCTCCCAATTTGAACAATTTCATTTAAAGTGTACAGTATTTCACACATTGAAGTGTTTATCATTCCTTAAGTCAAAGTTGTTAAAACGCAACAAGCAGCCTGTGGTCCACAACAGGAGATAATGCTCATGATCTGATCAATAACATTGAAGTATTATTTAACCGCACATTAGGGGCTTGTGAAATGTATCAGACACATCTCTAGCCAAGACTATTTTGTTCAACATAAGACAAAAAAAATACAATTAAAGAAAGAAATGTGCCAGTAGCTTGTATATACAATCTAATACAGACAACACATTGTTTTGATATGACTTGCAAACCAACTTCTGGAGAACTCAATCTACCTTTGCAGAACACAATAAAAAAAAGCTTGTGCAATGTTTTTTATATATTCAAAAATACATTTAGGTCTTACAGAAAGTGGTTAAGAGTTAACGGAAACGAGCCACCTGCAGCCCAGTTAGTGCCACAATTTTTGTATTTGTCCAGTTTTTCTTGTGTCTGAGGTGACAGTACGTTATGATGTGCTGTGCTGTGGTGTGGTGTATTAACTTTGTATTTAGGGTTTCTTCCTGGAGGCTGAACCCTTGACAGTCAAACGGGCCAATGAAATTAACAGTAATATAGTGTCATCATCACACTATCAGCCCCTCCACCTTTATCATACAACTACAGCTGTGGGTGCGGCTTCAGTTCAGGTGGATCACCACCCATCAGGCATACTTAATGAACTGGTGGGCATGCCCACATAAAAACATTTTAACAAATACTGTACACTTTTTTGAAAAAATTATACCTCCTTATATCACATCACAAGCTTGTGATCTCCTATTTTAGATATTTCAGTCTACATTTCCCAAAAAGAAATGCATTTATTTAATTCAGTCTGACCAGATGAAGGAAAAAATATATATCCCCACCGGCGATAAAACATGACCAAAAGGGGCCATATCAAAAGCAGACATTAAGGCCTGGGCCGTGGCTCAGCGGTCCAGGCACCTTGGCCGGTAGCCCGAGTCTGGCAGTGTGCCGCAGGCTCGACTCCCGATCCCGACAGGCGTCGGCCTTTACTGCATGTCACTCCCCCATTTCCTGTCAGCCTACTGTCTGTCCCTCTATAAAAAATATAAAATAAAGGCGAAAGCAAAAAAATGATTCCCCGGCACCACATTTCCCAGCTAATCGAAACCTGCTCATTCTAACTAATAAGGGACCGAGGCCACAGAAGGCCTTTTTCGAGCTGCCAGGACCTTTGTCATGCTTTTCTATGGAAGTCAAGATGCATTGTTGCGCTCCTCTTCCTAGCGCTGTGGTTCATATTTCAGTGCTGTACTTTTGAGTGGTGCAACCATAGGGTGCACTCTGGACAGTATCTGAAGTGCTCCCTCTGCTGCTTAACATTTCTGTGGACATGGCCCCTAATATGGCACCCAGGAGGCAGCTGGCAGTAAAGGTCTCAGGGTCACTTTATTTTAGATTATTGCGAACGCACCGATCTGTCTGTCCCGCTATACGTCCAAATATGGAGTGTACGTCCAAATATGGAGTGTGTTGCATCAATCACAAACAAATCACTCAGCTCCATATATGGGCACAAAAGGGGCCAGGTCCACATATACAGTAACAGCGGGACAGACACACAGACATGAACTGCAGGGTCTCAGCTGCGTTCGCTTCCCGTGTTTGCGCGTCTTACTGGTTAAGCCAATGCATGTCTTCAACACCCAAGCTGCATCCATATTTGATTCACAATTTGAAGTTTCACAGCACATTCACATTGCTTGTGCTCTTGCTCTGCAACATGCAGAATTCAGAAAAGAAAATGAATAGTACTAGTTCAAAAGAAGTGTGCATGCGAGTACATGCACGAGTAGACAAGTATTATTGTAGTAGCAGCATAAGAAATAATAAAATATCTCTGTAATATCTCTAGTAAGGATCTGTGCCTTACATTTGCTCATTGTGAGGCAACCTGAGGTACCAGGACAGGTTCACAGTAAATCAACCTGAGGTACCAGGACAGGTTCACAGTAAACCAACCTAAGGTACCAGGACAGGCTCACAGTAAACCAACCTGAGGTACCAGGACAGGCTCACAGTAAACCAACCTGAGGTACCAGGACAGGTTCACAGTAAACCAACCTGAGGTACCAGGACAGGCTCACAGTAAACCAACCTGAGGTACCAGGACAGGTTCACAGTAAACCAACCTGAGCTACCAGGACAGGTTCAAAGTAAACCAACCTGAGCTACCAGTACCAGGACAGGTTCACAGTAAACCAACCTGAGGTACCAGGACAGGTTCACAGTAAACATAGAACTCAGCTTAGTGTTTTTTTTATTTTGTTTGTTTTTTTGAGTGGTGCAACCACTCCAAGGAACAGCTTTGTCCCTATGTCCCAACCTATGTACAGTCTATGTTCCAATAGGGGGTGCTGTTGCACCACTCGCTTCAGACTGGTCTGATTTTTCTGTCATCTCTGGCAGTTCCACCTTTTCATACAGGCATACCCAGACAAGGCGTAGATCAGTCATGGTAAGATCATGTCTTTGGCGTCCGGAAGGTTTGGAATGTGATTCTCTCTTCTTATAATGGAAGTGCAGTGATGCACTGCAGTTGAGTCCGGGTGTTGCCTCAATGTTTCTCAACATTGTGTCCGCCAGGGGCCAGGTCCATTTGGTTCTATTTGCACACTCTCAGAGAGTTAAATAAGCACTGAAGATGTCACAGTGCAGATTGGGGTCCATGACATAAATATTTTTTTTAAAATGCATTAAACGCAATCAACCTGGGATTCCTTAAAATGAAAATGGCTGAGAATCTCTGGGCTACTCGTCAGCATCATATCCCAGTATGGGCCCCAGCCATTTCTCCACTTCTGACACAGTCATCTCCTTCCGCTCTGCATAATCCTCCACCTGGATGGAGGAGAACAGAATGGAGCATGAGTTGTAGGTGGAGACCGGAAGAGAAGCATGATGACAGGTAGCCATTAAAGACGTCGCCATCTTTAATGGCGATGTGAAATGTTATATTCTTAATCATTAAAATGTTAACCAGCAATATGTTACACCACTAAAGTAAGCCATGCAGAGACGTTCAGGGACCTGTTCTTTAGTGATCTTTCCCACAGCAAAATAGGAGGATTGGGGGTTGGAGAAGTAGAGTCCAGAGACTGAGGCAGCCGGAGTCATGGCTAGAGACTCTGTTAGACTAATACCTGTAGGAACACACACACACACACACACCATTATGCATCTAAGCGTGCATACAGCAAACATTTAAAAAAAACCTCCTATGACTGGCTGTTTGTCTTAGGAGGAAAACTGAACATCACATCAATAATCGAATTATGGCGATTTGCACAGAATACAGATTAAACAAGTGAAATGGAAGTGATGATGGCACTAAGAAATGAGCTGACAAAATTGGAACTAGAACACTATCAAATCTAAGCTTATGAATGGGTACTCTTCACTGATTGGTTGACATTTTTCCACCCACCTGAGTTTATTAAAGATATGGAAAGACCCCTGCTACTGAACAAACCCTGAGCAATGATTACTATCAGAATATACCGTAATGTTTTAACCTTTGAAGAAATAAATAAACATTTGTTTTAAGCAAAAAATATGTGTTTTTGTGAGACTACAATTGGGCAGGGACAAAGTCAAAGCCAGACATTTTGCAGAGCTGATACAGCGTTTTAGGAAATTACATGTGGTGGCACTCAATCTTTTAAGTGAAAGGCTGTGTACCTACCTGTCTTTTCATGTATGCTGGCTAGGTCCCACATGGTGGTCTTCTCTGTGTGGTCAGGCTGGCTGGGGTAGCCTGCAGCGGGCCGGATGCCCTGGTAGCGGAGTTTGTGGAGGTCTGCAGCTTCTAGAAGTCCCTCCTCGGTGCTGTAGCCCCAAAGATCCCTACGAACGCGGGCATGGAGCTCCTCTGCAAAGGCCTGGAGAGACACAGAAGGTGGGTGACAACAGAAGTGGAAGAGAGTGTATAGAGAATTAGAGACTAATGGAAGTGGAGAGAGTTGTTCAGGGAACATGAATCTATATAGATAGAGTATGCTCCCTTGATTGCTTTGTGAAATGTGGGTGTTTGCTTAGTAAAACAATGTGTTGTGTGAATGTGCCCATAACGTGTTCCATACCTCAACCAAGCGATCAGCCAGAGCTTTGACCATAATGCTGTTGTAGTCATCTCCCTGAGCTTCAAAGGTCTTACTTATCTCCTCGGCTCCCAAAATGCCCACAGCGAACAGGCCCATATAGTCCGACACGCCACTGTCTCTGGGAGCCACAAAATCAGACAGACACATGTAGGGTTCCGAGCTGGCACTGTCCTTTTCTGCCTGCACACACACACACACACACACACACACACAGTAACCACCTTTGTCAAATGGAGGTGCGTTAACCACTTTCATTATAGAGCGCCGCAGTCCCTTTCAGAACGATGAGTGGCCCAGGAAATTATTCTCCATAGGCTTTTCAAAAAGTATTTATTTAAAGACGGTTACGCCGCGGACAAAGCCAACTCGGATCGTGACAAATCATGACAATAATTACAATGTTTTGGGCCGATCAAATAATTAGTAAGAAGAAAAACAAATAGTGTTGTATCCTGCCTTTATTTTCTTCTTTCAATTCATTTGATCGGCACAAAATATTGTTTGTCATGATTTGTCACGATCCGAGTTGGCTTTGTCCGCGGCGTAACCGTCTTTATATAAATACTTTTTGAAAAGCCTATGGAGAAAATGAATGGAGAATCATTTCCTGGGCCACTCGTTGTTCTGAAAGGGGGTGGGACTGCGACGCTCTATAGGCAAACATTTTCAATACAATGTTATAGTATACAGGGATTAATATCGTAGATATATTATTAGTTTCATCATATCCCTGCAGTTAAAATGTGTTTGTAACTTTGTACACATACAGTAGGCTTCATATAAGCTCACCTGTTGCCGTAGGCCATAGAATGTGGCTATGGGCTCAGTGTCACTGTGTGGCGCTACAACATCATTAGCATAAACATGTATGTCGTCGCCGGCACTCTGAGCAGGCCAGAACCCCACCAAGCCCCGCCCCTGGAGACCTCGGCTGTCAATCAAACAGTTGAGCAGCCGCTGGGCATCGTCAAACACTTTCCTGGCCTCCGCACCTGCACCATTAAAAAGAAAAAAGACGTTTCCATCATAATGACTTCTTGGAATATTAGTTGCATACAGGTTTTTATTTTAGTGTGTAGCGTAAGAATGTGTTCCATCATCTACAGCAGGGATCAAATGTTTCTAAAGATGGCAACGGAAGGTCCGATTACACCTTGAAATCCGTTGTGCTGTACACCTACATTTTGCATCACATTGTACAAAATGAACAAAAACGCTGGCAAAAATATCAAAGTTAACATGAATCAACTGCCCTTTAACTCTGAAATGAAACCTGCACCACATTCTACCCAAGGAGAGACAGAGAGAGAAAAACATCTATTTAGATCCACTAAGGACAGAAATAAGTTCGGAGCAGTGGTTCCCAACCATTTTAGCTTGAGACCCAAAAGGGGAATTTGATGTCTCCCCAGAATCCACACTAGTGACAATAGGGAGAGAACACTGTCCACATACCAACTGTCTTGTCCTTGAAAATCTTGGGGTATCCTCTGTTGGGGTACTTTCCCCTCAGCTGCCACACGTCAAAGAATGGCTTCCAGTCGATGAAGTCCACCAGACTACGCAGGTCATATGACTTGAACACATGGGTATCCAGGAACTGAGGACGTACTGAAAAAGAGAGAGACACACACACACAGTAATATCCAGAGTGTTAAAGCTGCAATCTGTCAAATGTAATAGGATTAGCTTTCTATGGAGATCCTAAAGGGACATTTTAGGAAGAAACATGTACCTGGTCTGGGTAGTGAGAGCCAGTCTATGTGCAGACCCTTCTCTCTGGCCTGGGACAGGGACAGGTACCGACGATTCTGAAGGGGACAAATAGGGAAGAATCGTATTGGCGTTTCTGCGCTACGTTTTTGTCAGCGTACTAATCTGATAACAGATCATAACACTAAAGACAACCGTCCACTACCATTTTCCAGTTACCTCATATTGATATTTAATGTATTAAATTCTTATTTTAAACTTGGTTAGTTACTGTGGATCTTCATAAAAAAAACTGGATATTTTTCAAATGATTTTCGAGCTCGGCAACAACAACCAAGAAGGAGGCGGAACCAGCAAAGGACCAATCAGAAGGCTGACAATGGGTCAAGTACAGCATGTTGATCCCTCACAGGTAGACCTAAAATTCATGCACACTTCTTAGATGTCAGAAGTAATGCCCTTGTCTGCTTTCTTTATACACTTCATTTAACCACCTCAAATAGGATTCATCAGTGATGTCACAACTCTCGTCATCGTGTTAAGGCGCAATTTGTACATACTATAAATAATAAATTCAACCTTCAGGCTCCTTGGCAGCTTTATTCTAAGTCTGTCATAAAGAGCGAGCTGCCAGCCATCTTCCATACCTTTAGTGAATCATAATGCTCATGTCTAATGTCTTCATACTCTTCAGTCACCTCCTCAAAGTACTCGTCCCTCACATTCTCGTCCAGGAGCTGGGCGCACTGGTAAATACATGCAGTAGTGGCAAGGAACAGACAGACACAATGGTGCTCAGTAGCAGAACTACAATACAGCGGTTAACAGTGAAGTAAGAGAGCGGATGGTATCAATACTCGCATTACATTCAGTCGTGCAACATTAATAGAGGGGGGGCGATACATACGAATGGCCTCAAAATGTATATAATCTCTAGCTAAATGTGGATAAATTGTGTATGTGGCCAGGCAGTAGGTGAACAAAACTAAGAACTAAAACAAACTATTTAATAGTTTGTCATGTGGATCTGAAACCAGTTCACAGGTGATGGAAACGAGCTCAATCAGTCTATTTAAGTTATTTAATGTATTATTTTCAAATGTGATGACTTCAGCTTACCACCACTACACTTCTGGAGGCATCCAGAACATGAACGGCAGGGGAACTGTAGCGAGGGGCAATCTTCACCGCTGTGTGGGTTCTACACAACACAAGACCAAGGACAATACAACACAAACACTGTTAAGTACTGTATGGTATGCATCATACTATGTCATGATATGACAAGTTGCAAATATATTCATGACTGAATGAACGCGAGTGTATGTGTGAATTGAAGACTTACTTGGATGTGGTGGCTCCCCCTATAAGCAGTGGAGTCTTCACGCCTAGTCTCTCCATCTCTTTGGCTACATAGATCATCTCTTCCAGAGAGGGGGTGATGAGACCAGAGAGACCAATAATGTCTGGAGGAACACGTCACATGAGCACAGAGAACTTCTCTTTAGCCAAATTACTTTTCCAGTTTCTAATGGCCGTGCGCGTGAGTGACGCTCTCAACACGACATGGTGCAACATGTTGTGAGCTCGCAGACTAGCTATTTTCAGTCAGTGTTGAGCGACACTGTCAACGACATACAAATGGGGTGCGCATGATTATCCGACACACCAAAAGTCTGACATATGCGAATCACCCGTTGCTTAGGGTTAGGTTAGGGTTTGGGGTAAGGTGTCGGACTAATGACCTGTACCCTATACAAATCACATTTTGCTGTCCAAGTGTCCAGACTGAGACACAACTTGTGTTTAGAAATCAGAGTTGAATCGCATTTCAATCGAGGAATGTGGTTCAAATCAATTTCCATGTGTCTGTCTAGTAATCCCCGTTATGACCATATATGGAGATCCTTGACTGTGATCAATATTAAGCTGGGAATGCAAATATAATGATCATATTGTGACAGTCTCATAAAGGTCACAGTTAACTATGGAATCATGCATTTCCCGTCAGTCAGTCAGTGTATCATTCAAAATCCCCATACATGGGGAAAGCCCCATATATGGTGCCCAGGTCTCGTAACATCACACACGGTTTCTCGCCTCAGGCGTCTTGTCTTACTGGTGTATGTTTTTTTTTGCTGTTGACAGACTTGACAAAACCAATCTGGATAGGCCAAAATTGGATTCAGGTTGCCAGTCTGAACATGGCCTTGTCTCTCAAGAATCAAATTAACACAGGATTTATGTACTGCAAACGAAACATGTCTAAACAGTTGTGTCTTTGTTTGTGTGTATTCATTAATGTATTAATTCATATCATTATCACAATATTCATTAAGTAATTGCCACAGAAAACAATTTCAAAGCCTTCATTGCACCTTCAATGACAAAGACAATGAACGGAATTGAAAAAGTTGTATGAACTTACCGGCTTTGTGCTCTATGGCTGCTCTCAGTATCTTATCACACGGTACCATTACACCCAGATCTATCACCCTGAAAGACACCCAGATCTATCACTCTGAAATAAACGGAACGCCCACATCTATCGCTCTGAAAGACATGGTGGAACACACAGGTCTATCATACAGGTTAAGTTCTTTACCTGAAGTTGTTGCAGCCCAGTACCACGCCTACAATGTTCTTTCCGATGTCGTGGACGTCTCCTTTCACTGTCGCCAAGACAATGGTGCCCCGATATGGATCCTGTAGCAGGCAGACAGAATATAATGCCTGATTTATATTCCGTGGGACAATGGTGCCTCATTGCTGGCAGAAGCATTTAAGTATCACCTAGGCTCTAGCTGACACCGACTATCAGCGTATTCCATTCGGATCTGTTGATCAATAGCATAACTTGCTGCCGACTAACAATTTCCTCTATCACCCCTGAGGCCTCCATCCTCTGCACTCTCTCCTTCTCCATGAAGGGGATCAGATAGCCCACAGCCTTCTTCATCACACGAGCCGACTTGATCACCTGCGTAAGACACATGTGACACAAGTGCAAATGCACATTCATCATAATGCATGCATGATTGCATGTGAGACACAATGTATACAATTATTATTAGAAGGAGTTAGCGAAAACTCATTCTCTGTCCTGTATACAGGCGTTTCAGAAATAATTTCATGGCTTTTGGAAAATGACAGCAACTGAAACCATTTTCAGAGTATTGGACAGGGAAACATCCGTTTTTTACATTGCAAAGCCAGAAGGACACCAATACTGTACACACACAGACACAGACATTTATACATTTAACCACATATTGGTTATATTGTGAAAATAGGCAAACATTCAGTGAAAATGTCTATCTCATATTGACTGACTAAGCTGTGTGCTATGGTAAAACTAATTTGTACAACTTGAGTGTGTACCTGTGGGAGGAACATCTTGCCAGTTCCAAACAGATCTCCAACCACTTTCATGCCATTCATCAGCGGACCCTCGATGATGTGGAGGGGCCGTGGGTAACGGTCCACCTGAGATCGACACTCTTCTGTATCCCCCACCACGAACTTCTCTATACCCTGAACACACATGAACAGATGAGGATGTGTGTGTGTGTGTGTGTGTGTGTGTGTGTGTGTGTGTGTGTGTGTGTGTGTGTGTGTGTGTGCGCCTCCATCCAACACTTTGGTCCCAAACATCTTGAAAACTAAAAGTTGTGCAACTTCATACCCCCGAGTGGATGATCTCTTTTGCCACACTTTGTTTTTCCCCCCCATCACAAATGCAGACCAGTTTCTAGTTTCTGCATTTTAGGTTTGATCCACTAGGAGGTTGCTACAATCTAACAAATCGGCTATATAAAAGAGGGTATGAATGAAGACATGACAGAAATGCGGAAAATCTCAAATAATGTTTTTAAAGGCAAACAGACAGACAGGCACTCCTGCTTCACGAGTGCTAAGCACAAGCTGTGTGGTTGGTTGACGGGTTGTCTTACTTTGATGAGAGCATACTCCAGTCTCTCTTCCACTGTCCCCTCTCTCCACTCGTCTGTCTGAACCACCTTCGTCCCTCCTCTGGCATGGTTCTGTAGACAACAACACAGGGTTCCTACACATTTGGAATTTTAAAATGCCACACTTTTTCCAGACTTTACAGGGGACTCGGAGTGGGAGGCCCCTGGTCCCTGCCTGGTCGGTGATTCCAGCTCGTGCTGTCGCCTCAGGTAGGGTGTCTGTACTCCGAGGGCGGCAAAACTCTATTCGCTGTACAATGAGATATATAAGGCAGTGGTTGTACAGTACAGTGTTTTACAACCGTGTGTGCGTGTGTGCGTACCTGTGCATAGACCAGCAGTTTCTCAGTAGCGTCAACATCTCTGTTCCAGATGAGGTTCTCACACATGAGCAGCAGTTCTTTATCAATGTCATCATACACCGGTAGGTTCCCTGCATTCACTATGCCCATGTCCATGCCATCCTGGGGGCAAAGGTGAGAACATATCTTTATATACAGATTTAGTTTTTTTCCTCCCTCTCTTTTCTTGTAATGCAATTTGGATTGTACTGCAAAAAAAAATATTTATTTGAATTTGAGAAAGAGAGAATCAACCATACTCTCGGTGCATGCCTTCCTTCCTTCAAAAGTAATATAGTAGTACTAGTATACATGTTTGAAGGTTGCCTTTCTCCATTATTGCGACCAAAGGTCGCAGTTAACTATGAAACCTTGCGTTTTTGACACCATAAATCTAACGAGACTAGCGACTGGACAGCGGAGGGCCGTCTAACACAGGATGTTTTAGACAGGATGATGTAGATTGCGAGTTATTAACGTTTTAAGATTTTCGGCTAAACAGAGGAGGGAGATGTTCGATGACATGTCACTGTTACGCAACATCGAGGATTGCACAATTGTTTGTCCCAACACCAGCGGTGCCGTCGTCTGGCCAGGGAATGCCAGAGTTGCTGCTGTCAGAGACTAGTAATCCCTGTTATGACCATATATGGAGATCCTTGACTGTGATCAATATTAAGCTGGGAATGCAAATATAATGATCATATTGTGACAGTCTCATAAAGGTCACAGTTAACTATGGAATCATGCATTTCCCGTCAGTCAGTCAGTGTATCATTCAAAATCCCCATACATGGGGAAAGCCCCATATATGGTGCCCAGGTCTCGTAACATCACACACGGTTTCTCGCCTCAGGCGTCTTGTCTTACTGGTGTATGTTTGACTCCAGCTCTAATTCTAGGTGGTGGCTGTACTTGTATGATGTATGCATGTTAGTGCTGTGTGTACTGTACATGCATGTGATAGTGCATGTACCTTGATAGCGTGGTATAAAAATGCTCCATGCATGGCTTCTCTGATGGCCTCCATCCCTCTGAAGGAGAATGACAGGTTGGACAGACCACCACTTACTCTGGCTCCCGGTAAGGTCTCCTGCACACAGTCACAGTGTCACACACACAGTCACAGTGTCACACACACATTCAGTGACACACACACTCACACACACACACACACACACGTGTGCCGTGGAATTTGAGGGCACCTGCCGGTCGATTTAGCAAAATAGCCAATGGAGAGCCCTCATTTGCATAACAGGTTATAATCGGAATAGGCAGTATGCTGACTGGCTCGAACGTCACCTGGCTATGTGTGCAATGAGTTTGCATCGCTCTGTACAGCCGAGTTTGTTGTCCAATTCCGCTAAAAGATTGAGACTACTACTACAGAGGACTACCATCCAGTCTTCGTCATCCGATCATGACAGGGATCATTCATGTTTCTAGCTCACACAATCTCTATACTTCTTCGATGATATCAATCACAATCTATCACTAATCAAACACACATGGTTCACTAGGTGCGTGTAATGTAATGTGTACGACGTGTGCAGTGCACACTAGACACTACCTTAATAAGCCTGGTGGCACGGATGAAGTTGATGGCATAATCACTGTGTTCTTCCATGCCCGTGCCGATGGTGAGGATGTTGGGGTCAAAGATGATGTCGTTGGGGTCAAACCCCACTTTGTCCACCAGCAGGTTGTAGGCTCGAGTACAGATCTGGACCTTATGTTCTGTGTCTGTTGCCTGCAAAATATTGGAAAAAAGAAGAGAGCTTGCGTGTGCATTGCAACATTGTGTGTGTGAATGTTATGACACAACTAGAGAGCCCATGCAGCTCCACGTTTCATGGCTATGATATTGAGCTATATTGTATATTGGAAATTGGCACTAGAGGAAATGCCATAGTAAATAGGCTTGTGGTCCATAGTTCAGGAGTTACAGTTGAGAAGAGCACACTTTGTATGCAGAAGTGCCGTTTACGACTGCTTTGTGGCCGTGATACGTCACTGACTTCACCTCTGCGTTTTCAACCCAGCTTTGTGGCTGCAGTTTCCCTTTCTGTGATGCGATGGAGCGATGATTGCGGTGAGCACAGAAAAAAAACAGTCAGTGGCTAAAGACAGATCGCTGTCTGCCTTCGTTCAAAATGTACTGTATGCTTCGTGTGTCTCACTCGGACACACGATATTCACGGAAAAACAACAACACGGTTGTGTGGCATTAGACGTGAGCACGCCGCAGCCACACGCATGTGTGCTTCTAGTACAAATATATTCCCCGGCCATGATGCACATGTACACCCCCTGGACATGACGAGACTAATTCTGCACTCCTTTCAGTGGGAATGTAAAACTCAAATGTAAGATTTAACTTCCCTGAACCTGGTGTGCATTGTGCACTTATCCATTCCATCTGTACCCGTGTGTGCTCTACTGACCTGTCCCTCTTCGTCAAAGGCCATGACCACCACAGCGGCCCCGTAGCGCCTCACAGTTTTAGCCCTGTTCAGAAACTCCTCTTCACCTTCCTTCAAGCTGATGCTGTTAACAATACACTTCCCCTGGCTGCACTGCAGCCCCGCCTCAATCACAGAGAAGTTGGAGGAGTCGATGCACAGAGGAACCTGGAGAGGAGTCCACCACAAGACAACAGAGCCAGCATTCGAACCATTACCCTTTTTATTTTTTATTCTTTGGCTTTCGCCTTTATTTTTATTTTTTTTATGGAGGGACAGACAGTAGGCTGAAATGGGGAGAGAGATGGGGGGATGACATGCAGTAAAGGCCGTCGGGATCGGGAGTCGAACCCGCGGCACACTGCCAGACTGGGTTACCAGCCAAGGTGCCTGGACCACTGAGCCACGGCCCAGGCCGATCCATTACCTTTTGATTAATCAAATAATCGCATTTTTTTAAACAAATCGATCGATTTTATACTAAACATTTGAAATTTTCACTATTTCTATATTTTTATTTAGTAGTGTCATGCCCAAAATAGGTATCTGTCACCATTTGATTATATTAAATTATGGAATATTTGTATACCCGGTAATCGATCAATTTGATTAGCTGTTGCACCCCTAAGCTCAATTGTCTAATATTCCAAAGAAGCTGAAAATTGAAAAATCCAATAAAATGTTCCTTCAACAGGTGAAATGCCTCACCTTGGCTATGTCAGGTTCAGAGCCGATGTAGTTACAAAAGCGAGCCATGGCTGTGGGACCATCCAGCATCCCTTCATCCATGTTAATGTCTAAAACCTGGGCTCCCATCTCCACCTGGGCCTTGGCTATACTCAATGCCTCCTGGTGAGGAGAGGAGGTTAGCTAATCTCTGCTTAGGCTACACAGAAACATTAAAACGACAGAGAAATCGGACTCACCTCGTAGTCTCCTGCCATTATCAGTTTGGCGAACTTCCGCGACCCCGCCACGTTACAGCGCTCTCCGATGTTGACGAAGTTAGTGTAGGGCCCGATCCTGAACGGCTCCAGCCCTAATAATCAGGAAGATTAAATTAAATTATTGTAAGCACACCGATGCTGAACAGGTTTAAAAAAAGGAAATTTGACTCTCAAATGGCTCAGACTTTACATATACAGCGTGTGTGTAGGCACCGTTTCCATAGTAAATACACTAGCAAACAACCCATGATTACCGGTATATAATTATGCTGTCCTAAATGGCTAAAAACTAAAGCTAAAAATGGACCACAGACACTGATACCTGCTAGCAGCATGTAGTCCCCAAAAATGTCAGCAGGGGGAATTCTAGGCTGGCACTGCTTAACTGCCTCAGCCAAGGCCCTGAAAAGAAACAAAGGTTATATACATGGACCATGTGTAATAATAATAAAGACAGTAATTACAATAATACAGACAAATAATAACACTAATGACCTGATGTGAGCTGGCGTGGTGCCACAGCAGCCTCCCACTATATTCACAAGACCATCCATTGCAAACTCCTACAGATCAACAGATAAATTAAGACAAATCAGCCCAACAGTTGCTCCAGAAGAATGTCAACTAGGGTTCAGCCTACAGGAAGGTTATCATCAATATGTTGATATGTGGGATGAGGATCCATTCTTAAAGGACAACTTTAGTTTTTTTCAACCAAGGTTCATGTTTTAGTTTGTTATTAGATAAAGTAAAAGATGAGTGTTAATCTTTTTTCATTTGCTGCTTTCTTTCGTTTTAGGGAATTTAGCTGTTTTTGACAGGGGGGGCGGGGGCATTCGAGCATGGGGCTAAATATGTATTTTTTAACACAGTTTTATGGTGATTTCTTTTTTGATGGTTTACTATAGTCCTAATAAACGTCAGGAAATTACATCTGGCCAAAGAAGATCACAGGATCTACTGAATGTGAAGGTAGCTTACTGGGGGAAGGCTTATAGTGTGTGTATAGGCTCAATATGTCAGTTTGTCACATTCAATAGATCCTGTGATCTTTTGTGGCCAGATGTAATTTCCTGGCGTTTATTAGGACTATAGTAAACCATAAAAAAATAAATCACCATAAAATTGTGTTAAAAAATACATATTTAGCCCCATGCTCGAATGCCCCTGCCCCCCTGTCAAAAACTGCTAAAATCCCTAAAACGAAAGAAAGCAGCAAATGAAAGAAAATGAACACTCACCTTTTAGTTTCTCTAATGACAACCTAAAACATGAACCTTGGTTGAAAAAAACTAAAGTTGTCCTTTAAGTTATTTAATTGAGAATCTGCAATCAATAAGGTTTTGGCTAAGAAATTCTCTTGATGTGACGTCATGTCTCATTTAATTTAAATCAGATCACTAAAAAGGCTTTTGACCTCTGCTGAATTGCATGCCAACTAGTAACTACTGGTAAAAACAAGGAATATGTAACATGAAACATGCAATTAAATGAAAGTGAGAGTGCCCCAGTTTAGCACCAATTTTCCAACGACTACAAATAATAGAAAAGGATCCATAGTGGGATCGATTTAGAATCGCTCGATAATAATAATAATAATAATAATAATCGATAAGGGGATTACAAGGAATGGACTGAATAGATGAAAAGACTATACCAATACAGATGCACATTTGTACACATTTCATCTGACAGAGGTGAAATAATGTCTATTGTGCATGTATCAGTATACGTGTTCCATGCTCCACACACACATACCCTCAGATGGGATGCCGTCACATCTGGGGTCTCGTCATACTCTCCGAACGTGTTTGGGAGGCCTAAGACAAACAACGAAGGAATCTCAATCTCATCACCAGGCCAGTACTTAAGTAGGGTCGTCCCGATCTGATCAAGTGATCGGAAATCATAGACATACTTTCAATAAATAAATAAATAAATCAAGACATACTTTGAATTTATTGTTCAGGGACACTGCACGTTTGCACTGTACAGTGTTGCTATGGTAAATGAATGCAAAGGCCCAGCTGAGGTTTACAATCAGCAAATAAAAAAGTAGTCTGGTACTAATCTTTCTGAAAGACAGGCATTAAGGGTTTACCTGCATTAGGATAACAGATAATGAGAGCTGTGGTGCTCTTCCCAATGGCCTCAATAAAGGGCCTCATCTCGGTCGCCCCCAGTGCACAGTTCAGACCAATACTGAAACAAAGACATACAATACCAAACTGTTACGGCTCTGACTTATCAATACACTGAAGCAGATGTCACAAAAACCCTTTGGTAAAGAGTAAAACTAACAGGACATTTACAACAGAATACTTAACATTACAAGACCACCGGTAAAATGCATTTCAGACACACTATACAAGGAAGTATATTATTTTATTTGAAAATACATCAATCTATCTAGTTTGTGCACAGGTAAAGTGGAAAAGAACAGATAATCATCATTAACAAAACATGCGCTACAGAGCTGTGTCAGGCTAAACCAGTAGCAGTAAAAATAGTGTTCAAATATGTATGGGATGTACCGATCACACCCGATAAGCAAAAATATGTAATTATACTTATACTACACTATGTAACAATGGAACATAATGCCTCCTGATGAAACTCACCATAGTGGCTTAGCATGGGATACACTGACGACAAAAGCCTCCCCCGTCTGCCCCGAAAGAGTACGTCCACTTCTGTCCACAATAGTGCCTGAGATCTGGAACAACACATCAACAAGACATCACAATGAGCAACCACATTTTGGAGTTAGTTGGTTTCTGCCCTTTCAGTAGAGATATGCGGTATATACAGTACATAACATTATACATACAAATATTGGTCTTGGCTCGTAGTTCTTTTCAAAAAGCTTGCTGATGGCAAACAAGGCTGCCTGTAAGATAAAACAAAGGACAAACAATATTCATATGTTGATCATTATGGATGTTGAACATTAAATTAAAATCCGTATTGGGCTTGTGCCCATAGATGAGCTATAGACACATTTTAGTGGGATAAAGCAGTGGGGTGAGGGAGATACCTTAGCATTGGCAGTGTCAAAGATGGTCTCCACCATTAGAATGTCTGCTCCTCCGTCTAATAAGCCTCTGGCTTGCTCCGTGTAGGCCTCGGCCAGCTCATTAAATGCTGGTGAGGACATGCATGCGTTACAATTAATATACTTTATATGCATGAGCACTTGTTAGCGTGGCTTTTGTATAAATGTTCTGTGGGAGAAAAGATTATCCTCTTACTGGTGTTCCTGTAGTCGGGTCTATCCACAGAGGGCGACACCGAGAGCGTTTTGTTGGTGGGACCCAATGCCCCCGCCACGTAGCGTTTACAGCCTGGTGATGAAACAGGCTACGTGTTACTGGTTGTTGACTCAGCATAAGCATATTGATAACCATGACATGATGACTGTATGACAATATGACTACTGCATCAGAGGGACTGACGTACAATATGATATGAGATGCATGCGTGTTCCTGCTCATTCTGTTATCATGGTTTCCATAATCTACTGGGGACGTCATAGATCCACTGTCCTACTGTATATATTCCTCTGTGTGTGTAATAAACTTCAGAATGTATGTGTAACGCATCACTGTGTGTTGGCATATGCCTGCGACTCAATGGATCCTCACCCACAACCCCAAAGGTGGTTTAGATGGTCACCCTTGAATCATTACACTGATAAGAGAGAAATCTCCTGACAGGCAGGAGAATGGGAAATCCGGAATTATCCATCAATCCAAAGCACTCTGATAGATTTTGTTCTATATATATTATCAGCAAACTGCGATTGACCCATGTTATCATCAAAGCTGTCCAGCCCCAAAACCCAGCTGACCTGTCTTTTTGCTGACATCATCGGCTGCTCGCCTGGCAAGTTCTGCTGATGTCCGGTTGAGGCGATATGCCTGCAAGTCACAGAGAGAGACACAGCGCAATTCAACATCAAAAACAGACAATTACTTACAGAAATACAGAAAACATTTGCACTCTTCAGAATTGGAACGTAAATTGTCATTTTGAAATTATTGTTTTATTGCCATTTGCCAGCCAGCACAAGTCTGTACAAGGCCTTGGTAGAGACGAGCATATAATGAGACACTATGTTGAATTTTCATACTTGGCAAACCAAATTGATCTTAAAATTATCTAATAATATACTAACACCTAATGAGAAGACATTGATGAGTCAAAACTCAAAACAGCACATTTATGAATGCCTAAAGAGCAGTTGTGGTTTGTGACTGATGGAGTCAATGATTGATATGTGTGACAGTACAGTAACATAGTTCTTACCATGTGCTCCAGTCCATAGTCAGCCTGAGCGATGCTGGTGCTACTAAATGTGTTCGTCTCTATAATGTCCGCACCGGCAAGCAGGTACTCCTGTGGACAAGCACAGAGGAATGAAGGAATGAACAGGGTTTTCCTCTTGGGGTGCAACAGTTGGCATGCGCACACTTATCCGACACACCACAAGTGTGACATGCGCAAATCACCCGTTGGTCCGACATGCATTGCATCGTGATTACGGTTAGGTTAGGGGTAGGGTGTCGGACTAATGACTGTCGGACTGTTAATGTCAGAACTTATGCCTGTAGCCCTGTACCCCAACAGTTAATAATTTTTATTTAATCAAAAAATTGTAATCGATAATCTTTATTTTTTGATATAACTCATTTAAAAAAGTACTTCATTATTTGATTAATTGAAAAAGTAATCTATAACATAATCATTAGGAAAATAATTGGTAGTTGTGTCAGCACCGTCTACTGTAAAACAAACTAACATACACTGATAAACCATTATAATTATATCCCTCATTGTGAGGTTATTTATGGGTGGCCTCTAGTGCAGTGGTTCCCAAAGTGGGGTCCGGGGACCCCCAGGGGTACCTGAGGGAGTTCCAGGGGGGACCCATCTATTTTGTTCATGTTCATAAAGTGCTAAAGTGTTTAAAGCAGTGGTTCCCAAACTTTTTCATGTCAAGGACCCCCAAATTGACACTACTTAGCCCGTGGACCGCCATTTGAAAAGATATGCCAGGGACCCCCATAAGAGAAGACGTACACATTTAGACGTCTACATTTAGACGTCTACATTTAGACGTACACATTTAGCGTCTACATTTAGACGTCTACATTTAGACGTCTGTATACATTTAGATGTCTACATTTAGACGTCTACATTTAAACGTCTACATTTATTTGTTATCCGTGTTGCGAGGATGAGGGGGTACCTGGAAAAATATCTACCCCAAAAGGGGTACCTGGTCCAAAAAAGTTTGGGAACCCCTGCTCTAGTGGGTTCTCACACCTGACTAACAAGACCATTATTCTGGACTAAAGTTTGCAAACGATTCCCAGGGGTAAAATGAGGGGATAATTTGGGTAAATATGTATGTTTATGGGTGACCCCAGAGCTCCTATTTTGAAGGAATCCCGGGACTGATTGTGTTAACAGACGGACGGACACACACACACACACACACACACGGACTCACACACGGATGGAGTGCTAAAAAATACTCTCCCCCCATGCCTTCGGCCTGGTGGAGACATTAAATGCACATAACTCAAATGTCATGTTTGTCGGAGAGGCCTTTCAATCACCACTCATATTTCTGTGGTACTATGTCTTACATTCTTCATACTAGTGCCCGTTGGGCACCGACCAGCGGATTCGTCCATTATCACTGCATTAAATATACAAAATCAACCGTTATCAGGACTTTGGAATATGGCCAATATATATATATATATATATATATATTATTATTGTGGGGATCTCTAAATCTGTCTGCCCAATTGCCCATGTCCCTTTTATGTCCATATACTGTATGGAGATCCCTGATGTTATCAGTATACATTATGGCCAGCCATATATGGGCACGCCCATCAACCTTAGGCCGGGGTTGCCATGGCAATTAATTGGCTAAGTTGTGCCATGGCCAAAGCCTTTTCCGACCTGACCAGAGCCTTTTGTGGTGTTTCTGGCCTTAGTCGGTGGGATACTACCGACTCAGGCACTGTGACTGCACTCCGTGTGAAACATTTAATTGATGGACAGCAACTATGGACAGAGACACGAATTACGATTTGTTGGCTAGGGCAGGGGTTCTCAACGCATTTGGCTGTGGACGCCGGAAATGATTTGGCCATGTCTCGCGACCCTGCCCTGCCCCGGCCCCTCCCCACCCCCAATACCATTTTCCTTTATTCTTTTTAAATAATCTGGGGACCCCCCCAAAATAATTTGGCAACTCCCCCGAGGAGTCACGACCCCCAGGTTGAGAACCCCTGGACTAGGGCTCCACACACGACACGTGCTACACTATGCTCTCCAACAACATGGCTATCAGGTTGCCCGGGTCCTGTGCCCTCTTGTGGTTTTGCATGATGAAGGATTTGGACCCACCATTAATCAGTCATGCGAGTACAGTGTACCAATCCCTGGAAGACTGGACTGCTGTGGGTATTACATATCAAGAGAGGTTGCTTTACTTGTGAGACAAATATAGCTTGGTCAAGTTAGCTTGTACATTAGTCTCAATACACAACAAGTTGTCCTCAGATCACTGAGTAGTATATTTGGCACTGAATGGAAAATCCCAGTGCCCCTGAACCAATTCGGTAGAATGGCACATATGTGTTCAGTGTTGGATATTTTATTTATTAGTGATGGCGTTTCCTTTTTAGGGTGATGTCTATTAATCCCGCTGCATCTACAATACTTGTCTTGCCATGTAACTGTATCTTAAGATGCTGTGCTGGCTTTGGCACAAGAGTTCTTATATTATCTCAGTACCTTGTGTATGTGGTAAATGATATCCGGCTGGGTGATGCTCAGGACATCATTGTTTCCCTTCAGCAGGTGAGGGTGGTCTTTGAACTCTTTCCCCCTAAAGTGGTCCTCTTCCAGCTTGTGCTGCTGGATCATAGTGCCCATGCCTCCATCCAGGACCATGATCCTTTTCCGGAGCACCGATCGCAGCTCCATCTCCAGGGGACAGCGCATTCCTGGGGAGATAATATGATTAAAGATCAATGACAGGTGGTAATGGCGTAATGTATAATGCAATTAAACTCACCGGTCAATACTATACATTACAATGTATGATGCAATGCTATGTGGTATCTTTGAAACGTATTAGTCTGGTGATGTCAGTTAGTTATGAGTGAAATATATAGTGAAATTAAGAAAAACTCAAACTCTGCCCGAACCGGCCCAAAAATCGGGCCTAAAATGTATGCTAATCTCGGCCTCCATGATTATTTTTTATTCTTCCGTTTGTTCTGTTCTGTCCGTTTGTGTATTTAATATCTATTATGAAGATGGTGCTGACTTGGACTGACTTTTACTCTGAGTAGAGTTCACAGACTCTACCCAAACCAGACCCGGCCCAACAAGACGTTTTAGGGCCGGCCTTACTTTTCAGGCCCGTTGAGAACCAAGTACAAAAATAGAATAGAAATAATAAGAAATAATTATTCAGTAACCCAAGGGTAGGAATGTACTTCAGGTTAAGTCAGTGGAAATTAACTTATCATAAACACTTTGTCAAGGTTGTTGAGGGCAAACATTTATATTACAATATTACAGAGAGCTCTGTTGTAGTGTTAAAGGACCACTTCACCACTCCTGAGGGCCACCTAGCCCCTCTCGGAACCCTCCGTAAAGCTTTTCTGAAATTTGGATGTCGCTTTGCGTAGGGTCCCTGTGCGTTACTGTGTTTACGTATTGAAATGATAGAACGCGGACATAAATATCGTCGTTAACGTCATGTCTGCGCCGTTTGACGGCTTCTTTTCGTTTGAGTTATTCTGAATCTGTCAACTATAAGTACCTATACATACCGCTGCAAATTCTCTTGTGTCGCGGAAGCCATTAAGTACAGTTTTTTTGTTCGACCGATTTGGAAGCTTTGATTCCTCTCTTCCTGCCTTGTTTATTGACATCCAATTGTACCGCCTCCCGCTGCGGGGTTGGCTTGTGCCGGCTACGTTCCTGCCTCTGATCTGCGCTGTCATAGCTATAGCGCCACTAGCTAGCCAGATAGGCGGTACAATGAGGTGTCAATAAACAAGGAAGGAAAAGAAGAATCAAAGCGACCAAATCGGTCAAACATAGATTAAAAATACTTAACGGCTTCCGCGCCACAGAAGATATTCGCAGCGGTATTTATAGGTACTTATAGTTAACACATTCAGAAGCCCTCAAACTAAATAAAAGCCGTCAAAGAGCGCAGAAGGACGTATCCGAAGGTATTTACGTTTATTTATGTGTGCGTACCCGGTGGCAGGGTGGAGGTGGAATAGGACCCAATGCTATCTGGGTCACAAAAATGTCAGAAACTTCAGTAGCATTGGGTTCTGCTTGTAGGGCTAAGGGCCACCCTAGTGTAGCGCTTAGAGCATAAGCATATGCCTTTCATACGGAAGTTTGTGGGTTCGAACTCTGCATGGGGTTGACGTCAAAAAGGGCATGCGGTCTCAACGGGTTCCCAACGCCAAATCAAATGGGTTCAGACTTCAGATCTGAGGAGGCGTGTCTGAAGCCTGTCCTGGACAGGAGTCTCTGGACGTAAAAACAAACTTCATAAAATTGCTCCTCACTTGTTCAACATGAAACACTTGTTCATGATCATGTGTTGGTTGGGCTGTGTGAAGAACCCGTCCACCAGTGACATCATCAATGGGGAATCCATACAAATAGAAACTGCAGGGTTTCTATTCCTGAAAAGTTGCAAAGCGATAATGGAAGCCATCGTTCTCACGATAATATAAATCTAAATATATAATTTTTTTCTTAAGTTAAAACAAAATCTGCCTAACGATGATGTCACTGCAGGTGGATGGGTTTCTGAACTGCCCGCAGCCCTCCTATGAGACACAGACTGAGTGAGTAGAAAACAATTGTGGTATTTTATCATGAACATTAGTGAGGACCAATTAGCCTATATGAAGATAGGTTGAAAAGTGGTGACGTGGTCCTTTAAGCAGCTATGTCAATGGGTCAATGGCTACACTTATGTGCAATACAATAGTCCGTCTACTCTACAGCTCTGGTCCAAGTCTCGATCCCTAGAGGTTCTACCTCTAACTCTAGGCTTTATGTTCTCATATGTTTAATGTTTTGATTTCTAGATATTTTTGTGTGATGTTTTATGCAAATGTATATTGAAGCACTTTGAGATTTATTCAAATGTAATGTGCAAGTGCATTATAAAATGCATATTATACGTGGCTGTGGGTCTGCTGCATGGGTGAGCAATATGGTCAGATTGACAGTGACAGCCAGACTTGCATAAAGTAAACAAAAGTTTAGCTAGAAAGCTAACAGGCTAGAGGCTAATGACAGAGTTAATAATTATTTTACCTGTTTGTGATGAGTATTCGTCGTGAGCTAAGGTCGTGGGCTGTTGGGGGCATTTCGTGCAAAAGTATCCGTCAGTCGATTTCACGCCCACTCTGTTCCAGGGCCTGAAGATCAATCTTGCCCAGTTGAGAAGAGAAATGTTTTTAACTTGCGTGTGAACTGCGGTAACTGAACTTTTCCACCCCGGGGTTTTGATGCTTCTACAACTCTATTCTACAACCGTGGTGCGACTGCTCAAAGTGCGCATGCGCTGGCGGTTGATTGAATCAATGGTCACCACTAGTAACGTGACTCGTGGGTGCCCAATGGGTGGGTTGGTCTAGGGTGTTGGATGCTGGGTGCTGTAGTTCACACCTTAGAAAGCAAGAGTGTCACGAGTAACAGTTTTTTGACTGGGGGACCTGGGGGGGGTCATATTTTGACAGCAGTAGGCCTAACTGTCTGTCAGAATTCCACCCCCTCCCTAACTAAGTATTGGACCGTATTAAGATGTTGATATTACTTTTGTATTCAATTCATAAGGCTCCAGCTGTCCTTTTTGTGTTTTTTGACTGGGGGGCTGACCAGTGTTCTATCATTTTAGCCTGTTTAGTTAGATAACAAGATTTAACTTAAACCTTGAACTCTCAAATCACAGAATCATTAACAGTGGTCTGGGTCTCCCGTCTCTCCTATGGGCTATAATATCTTTAAGTGTGAGAGATCCTTGGTTTGATTCCACTCAGTAGTGGAAAAATTACTACATTTCTTGAAATGAGTTTAGTAAAAGTATCAATAAAGAAAAAACAAATATTTACGACACTAAATTAAATCAAAGTCAAAGTAAAAACCTTTCAGTTTTGCTGAATTTATGTTTTTCAGTGATTACAGTTACAGTCCTTTTGATAATCTGAATGGCTTAGCCAATCATATGCACCCATTTCGACTGCCTGGGTGAAATACTAGACCTGCTATTACTATACATTTTAGAATTTCAAATTGTTTCCAATGATTGTGTACTGTAGACTACAGATCTTATCATTTTGTGTATATATTGTAACTAATTTAAATAAAAAATGGTTCACCAAAACAACATTTCTTTTAATGTGTTAATCGTTTTATGATTCCTATAAAGTGGAAATCAAAATAAGGTTTAAGTTGTGTTGTGGCACAACATTAATTTCAAATAATAATGCAGCTTGATTCTGAATATTTAGTCATGCAACTTGAAAATGTGAGCATGAGAGAAAGAGATAGAAATACATTCAAATTAGGCCAGTGGAAACTATGGTACTGTAAATGCAGACCTCAGTCAGTCAAATACATGAAATGCAATATATGTGTTGTCTCCGCCAGGAGATCATGTTTCAACCCTGTGTGTGTGTGCGCATGCGTGCGTGCCATCTTTCAGACATACTGTAGCAATGTACATCTCATCCTACATGCCAGTACTTTTCAGCTTCATAATTGACTGTCAACTTCTTTAGCCATAATGTCAATGACATTACAGTGCTTACTTCTTCTCTCGAAGGACTCGCAAAGATTGGTGCAGCAAAAACACAAGACATTTCAAACAGCAACCACCGATTGACGGGATATACCGGTACAAACATAATGGACACAAGGAATTAATAAATTAGATTACACAGAACATTGAATGAAACATTGAATGAAATCTATTCAGAATTAGGATTGAATGGCATTGCAGCTGGGAGGGTAGTTCATTCAGTATATGGCGATGTAGGCTGTGTAATGTAATGTTTGTCCTAGTGGTGCCACACACATTTTCAAAGTGTTGACAGTCCAGAGATTATACTCTGTCTACTTTAGTTGCACCGTAAGGATGTAATGACAGTATTTTATTATCTTCCTTCTCCCATTGCCATGTGCCTTTTCAAAGTGTACTCATGCACAACCCCAAATTATTGTTTATCACATACACTAGACAAAAAAAAAGAAAGATGAAGGCAAGCCCTACGCTTGCCTCCTGGCAGAGATTTGCCCTCTGCTGAGCACTCCATTCTAGTTTTAACTTCACCGTTGACATATTAATGACAACAGTAATACTGTTTTGCACCTTGCATCTCACATGTAAATCATATTCCATTCAGTGAATGTAGATGTTAGTACTACAATTATTACATAGTCTCCAACAACACAGGTAAACTGTAAATTGCATTATATATTTTTTTATTGCTATACCTGACCAGTTTCAATTAATACTTGAAATATTTTCATTTACACCCAGCACTTTCTTTGTCCAGACAAGGGAAAACAGGATAGGCCTACATTTTGACCCTTGTTCACTGACACCTTTGTTAGCATAAAAACAGGCTTAAAGGTCCCCACACACCGAGCGCGTTTTTCGGATTTTTAGCTGCGTTTTCCTGTCGTTTTTTCGGAAAACAGACAAAAGTCGAAAATGCGTCCAGTGTGCAACCACCTTAATACTGTGTTCACACTGGCAGATGCAAAAGATACAAAGATGCAAAGCTACACAGCATATTTGTAGATTTGTAGCTGAAGTTGAAACCAGCTCAACGTTTTTGTAGCTTTGTAGCTGTTGTAGCTTTTGCAGCAGCTACACACGACTGATGTACTGTATGGCCTCCATTGGAAATGAATGGTAGACTGTATCTTTGCATCTGCCCGTGTGAACGCAGCATTACACCTGCAGTGACTGATCTCTGCCTTATATGTGTCATGGTTCTGGGACAATCTGATAGACTTGCTAGAACCAATCCCTGAGAAGTAACTGAAACAATTTCAAATAGTAATACAACAGTTAGTACATCTGCTGTTTGCTACTTCTAATACAGTAGGTTCAAACTGTAAAGCTGGGCTTTGTTAAATTGTTTCACCAACGGCAACAAAACCTCTTATTTCAACACTTTGTGGCATGGATCTTTGTGACACATATTTTACAGTCAATCAGATGGTAATTGCACTGAATATTTCCTTTGTGACTAAACCAATGTAATTATTCGCTCACAAACATTAAAAATAAAAGGTTCTGTTCCCGTGTCTTTGACACATCCCTGGTTTTGTGTTAATGTGCATAGGATTCCCGCCACTGGCCACTAGACGTCACTTTCTCCATAGAGGGCAGTGGAGAAAGCTGAGTAATCCAGCGCTCCAGGTACTGCGTCAGGCCCCGCGTATGGCAGCATCCTGGAGATGCAGTATTCAGCTTGCTCAGGTGGTAGCTCTCTACGCAACTCCTCAAGCAAAATATAAGGCTAGAGAGAGAGAGAGGGAGAGAGAGAGAGAAAAAAAAGGGAGGGAGGAAGGGAGAGAGAATAAATATCCCATTAAGACCTGAGGCTGATTCTACTGCTACTAGATTTCTAAATGTCCTATTCCCTACTATCACCTTCCTAACTTTCTGAATCAGCAGTCTTGCCATCCACCCATCAGTCCATCCATCCACTCACCTTGTCAGCTGCAAGGATCCTGAATGAAGCTACAACTTGTTCTGAAGTGTCTGTGTCCGCTGCTTCTCTGGTCATGAAATCAACAAACTGCTGGAAGGTGACCTTCCCTGTGCCGTTGGGGTCCACAAGGTTCATAACCCGTGCAAACTCTGCTTCACCCTGTGCACACACACATAGCACATTAATTACACCATTTACAATAGCCAATCTGTGAGCTATGAGCTTGTACATCTGCTATTTTCGAAAATGTGCTGTATGGCAATATTTTGTTTAAAAATAAGGCATAAAAACCAGGAAAATGTGACATCTTTGCCATATTACAATATTCTAAATCGCAGATGATAATTAGTATCAAATCATGATATCAATATAATCGATATTGCCCATAGCCCAACAAAGTATACTAACTGACGGTCACTACTATCGATTAAACCAGGTTAAATCAGGTTTAATCGATGAAGTCACCAATATAGAGGGCAGAATGATTAACTACACAGTATTTTTAACAGAGTGACTGACAGACTCACTGACAGACTGACAGACACAGGCATTTGTCTTTGGTATAGGACATTCTAACACAACCAGACCTTTCATTCCAACAAGGTAATGGAGACACGATTCACTGTACGTGCCCGCCCGCCCGCCCGCCCGCCTGCCTGCCAGCCTGCCCGCCCGCCTGCCTGCCTGCCTGCCTGCCTGCCAGCCTGCCCGCCTGCCTGCCAGCCTGCCTGCCCGCCTGCCTGCCTGCCTGCCAGCCTGCCCGCCTGCCAGCCTGCCCGCCCGCCTGCCTGCCTGCCTGCCTGCCTGCCCGCCTGCCCGCCTGCCTGCCTGCCTGTGTGTACAGTGTGCGTGTGTGTGTGTCACTAGTGCAGAGATACTATTATTATTGTGTATTACTTCCATTGGCCCAACAATATTCCACCATGTGAAATTAAATCTCAAATCCTTTAGATTGTTATGGTTTAAATAGATGGATACATTGCTGATCTGATATTCAGCATCAAAAGTGGGAGGTATTTTGATGCAGTTTCTTAAGGTTGTGTGTATCTACTATCTGGTAAAGGTTAAAGTCTATGTAGAGATATGACGGGTTTCTCAGTCTGTAGAGCCGTCTTCTTTGCACCACAAGGTTCAGTGTTCACACCCAGAGCACGGCTTTGGTAACGTGAGCTACTGGTTGGGAGCTGACGGTACAGTATTGTCGCACTCCACCGCCACAGCCTATTTAGGGTTAAGGCTAAAGTAAGAGGAAAATGTATAAAGCAAGTATGCGTGTGTGTGTGTGTGTGTGTGTGTGTGTGTGTGTGTGTGTGTGTGTGTGTGTGTGTGTGTATGTGTATGTGTATGTGTGTGTGTGTGTGTGTGTGTGTGTGTGTGTGTGTGTGTGTGTGTGTGTGTGTGTGTGTGTGTGTGTGTGTGTGTGTGTGCGTGTGTGTGTGTGCGCATGTACATGCATGTGTGTGCATGCGCCTGCGTGTGTGTGTGCTTACCACATCATAGCCCATAGAAATCAGACAGGCCCTGAAGTCATCTGTTTCCATCCCTCCTTTCTTTTTCTGGAAAAAACAAAATGTGTGGGAAATTATTTATTTTTAACCTACTGGCCTAACCTAACCCTAAAACTAACCAATCCCTCAGGCTAACCCTAAAACTAACCAACCCCTCAGCCCTCAGGCTAACACTAAAACTAACCAACCCCTCAGGCTAAGGCTAAAACTAGCCTTAACGTAACAAGTTTGTGGAACAAATAAAACTTGGACTGGACGGAGGGAGGGAGAACGCAGATTTACAGAAAAGCAGTGGATTGTAAAGTTAAACACCACATTTCCAGAAGGCCTGAACAATACAAATAATAATTCAAATGGAAAACAGGGGAGGAACCAAATGAAACTTTAAAAAGTCATTGAATCCCAAACCTCCAAATTCTCTCAATTACATGAGATGGATACTCCAGGGCAATAGCATAAACACAACCATTTAGATTCAAAATCAGACCATCAGATGGTCTGATATTGACACCAATGGGTGTAGGTAAATCCCTCAAAGGTAATCACACATTAAGGAGTTGACTGCAGTCACCTCATGAGGTGACTAGATTACCGGTAAGCCAGACTAAATCTAAATATAAGATTTAGAAACGTTTAGTAATTCTAGTAAGACTAAAACATAATTGCCCAGACTCTTCATCAACAAAGATGGCGAAACATTATTTGTTCTGTACTAACAATTGTATGGTACAGAACACTGAAGTCCTTAAACGAGGAACCTAACACCAACCGTAAGCCCTCACCCTAAAATGAACCCTTGAACCTAATTCCTCATATTTTTGGTCATATAAATGTATTTTTCTCATGCGGACCAGAATCTGCACATGGCCAATTTCAGATTTTACTATACTAGATGACACACACGCGGGTGCATTCTTACCCGGTCAAAGTGGGTAAAGGAGGTCCTGAACTCATTTATTTGCTGCTGACTGATGCCCTTGGCGTCACGTGTTAGAATCTGGGTCTCGATTTCATTCACAGTCCTGGCTATGGTGGTGAGCAGCAGCTCCCAACCAACACGCATATGCTATAGGGAGGAAGAGAGAAACATGAGTCAGCATTTTAAACGTTAATGTTTAAGTGCAGTGATTTTTGTACTTTTTCCGTTTTGCATGTATCTATAAATTACTCTACTCTAATAGACCCCCAGGTTTGGTTAGAATATTCAAACATGTCTTCCTTGTGCATTTTAGGTTTCTTCCTGAGAGCACACCATTTTTGTGACATAACATCATAACCCTAAGGGCCGATTCATACTCCTATTTTAGAGCCGAATAAAAGTCGGTTCGGCTCTGTAGAGCCTACAATTTGACGTCATTTGAGGTTCGGGGGGGCGGGTACCGTCCTAAAGTCGGCTCTTCGGTGCTACTGAAAATTTCTGACGAGCCGAAATCATTTCGGCACTACAGCGCCGAAACAGGAGTATGAATCGGCCCTAACCCCTCCCCCATTTCCGAGGCTTAAGTTCAGGTGGGTGGTGCACAGGTGAAAACCAGTTATACGTAATGAACTGGTAGGTGTGGCCACATACAAACATTTTTTTTTTCTGTACACTTTTGAAAAATATCTTCTACCTAGTATAATCATAGTACCTGATGATCATGTTTTAGAAGGGGGGGGGGGGGGCAATCATGACACTTAGGGCTGTATTTTGCGTGTCTTAAGTACCAGGTCTTATTCCCTAATTTGAGTAAACTAAAGACCTGGAGGCGTGATCAATGCCATTTGGCTATTCTGAGTGGCCAAAGAGCATTGATCACGCCTCCAGGTCTTTAGTTTACTCAAGTTAGGGAATAAGACCTGGTACTTAAGACACGCAAAATACAGCCCATAATCTTTAATCTACAGTATCTTTATTTAATCTTTATTATTACAATTGAGAAGAGCACACTTTGTGAGCGCACAACTCTGTGAGCAGTTCGGGTTGCCAAGTAATAGACCGTGACGTATATGCGGAGCATGCGGAAGTGGCGTTTACGCCTGTGCTTTGTGGCCGTGATACATCACTGACTTCACCTCTGCGACTGCGTTTTAAACCGTGCAGAGCTTTTGTGTTTGTAGTTCCCCGTTCTGTGATGCGAATCATGCGATGGAGTGATTGTGGTGAGCACGGAAAAAACACAGTCAGGTGAGGTGACCACCGGAGCTGAAATAACGTTGAGCAGCGGTGAGTAAAAACAGAGAGAAGGGCTGGGGCGGTGGCGGTGGTTTGCTCTTCACCGCGGCTCGTGAGCAACAACACGGACGTGTGGCGTTAGACGTGTCAATGTGAACTTACAATGTGAACTTTTGCCCATTAGAGAGTTTTTCCAGCTATCTTCTCATAGTCATATCTGATGGAGGGTATTCCCCTCGGCAGAGTCTCCATCTGTTTCCGATATATCAATATCATGACTGCATGGACTGAATGATAAATAACCTTTCACCTGATGCCTTATGCTGAATCGTATTGACTCCCAGACAAATAACTGATAACATACACAGTGCTGAACTATGGCACCAGTAGAATACATGACATTATGATATTTTAAAGTAGGCCTAATAGTACATTTTGATAATTACCAAATTATTCTTAAATCAGTTCAGTCCAATCAACAATGATGGAAGGCAGTGTTACCAGTAAGACGCCTGGGGGCGCGAAGCGACTTTGCCCTAAAGGGCAAGGTCACGAGTGCGATGTCACAAGACCATATGGTGCATGGGCACAATATATGGGGCTTTCCCCATGTATGGGGATTTTGAATGATACACTGACTGACTGACGGGAAATGCAACCACAGTGGGGCTGATGTCACGATGGGTGTGATGGGAATTGCGACTTCATGACAGAGTGACAGGAATTGTGTGAAAACACATTGCGTGTGTGTGTGTGTGTGTGTGTGTGTGTGTGTGTGTGTGTGTGTGTGTGTGTGTGTATGCGTGCGTGCGTGGGTGGGTTACCTCCATGCTGTAGTTGGTGTGTTTATTGTCAAAGACGAGGTTTTCCTGTATCTGCTGATGGTCTCGCTCCAGTTTGTCAATGTTAGCCTTGTAGTTGATAATCATCTGATCAGGAATACCAAACACACAATTATTACTTCATTACAGCTTATGATTTATCACTATGGTCAAATCAACATTACTTCAAATGAATTGTGAAGGCTGAATGATAATTATTGCTGCTATAGCTTCAAAATGTATGCATTAGGCCACAGAGCCCGATCTGATGTAATGTTAGACTACTCTATAAATCAATGAGGAATGGACCCTTGACGGTCCATTTGGTTACATTTATACACTGTCGGAGTTACACAGTCGTAAGGGAGAACCACTGATGTAAGGGGGGGGGCCATGTAGTTTTACCGGTAGTTTGAAGCGTGGCTTGGGGAAGGGATCTGTTATCTGTTGTTTTATGTGAGTGTTGTTGTAAACATGGCAGTAATTTCATGGAAGCCATGAAGACCATGGCCTCTGTGGCCCCTCAGGTTGACCTATTGCCCCTCAAAAAAATGACATATTTTTTTGTACTATTACAAATCAATACTATAATATTCAACCACTGTTGGGGAAGTTACGTTGAAAACGTTATTACTACTTTTTAGTTTTTAACATTTAAGATAATTAATTACAATATTAATTTTTGTACCAAATACAGTAAATGTGTTATTTAATTACTTTCACTTTCACAAAACATCCTCAAATGAAGAGCAAAAGGAATGCCACAATAATGTTGTGCTATTTTACAACTGAGAGGCTGCAGCACCATCTATAGGTGCAGTGTATATATTGGACAACTGCAATTAGTGTATATTTAGAAACTATACATCTTTAATGCATGCTATTGTTCTTACTCATTAAAGTAATTGTTATTTACGTAATGTAATGTTACTTAGTTTTTATCCCAACCACCAGCTAGTATTGGAAATGAACGTGTACCAAGAAAATAATTGTTAATTAAAACCACCCTTTGTGACCGAGAAGCAGATGATTTACCTGTTCAAACTGCTTCACCTGGGTATGCTGCTCCTCCAAGGATCCACCCAGTTCCATTGTGCTACGGCTGATCTCCTGGACAGACAGACAGGGACATGGAACGTCACACCAGCTTTTTTCATTACATTTCACTTCAACATTTAGATGATGCTCTTATCCAGGCTGACTTACAGGGGTAATTCAAGCTATAGCTAAATGCCAGAAATGTAAATTCATGTACTTTGAGAATGGCTTATAAATGTTCTGATGCAGATGGACACACCAATGTGAAAACCTCAACTCTAGTGACTATGCAATAATGCAATTATCATCATCATCATCATCATCATTAGTTGAGCCCCTGTGAAGCACTGAGTGCAACAACAAAAAAGTTTTTTTTAAATAGAAAATATTTAGAGTAGGCAAATATTGTTTTATTCCTAATTTAGTCGTTGTGCCAATTGATTCCTCCCAAGATTCCTCACACATTTCTGTGTTAACACATAGACTGCTACAGGTTCTAGCGGACCCTGGCTTACTGGTGCTGAAGGCTTAACATGGGCTTTTTGAACTTTTTGGGGGGCCCACAGCGAGGGGCCTCTTATAGCGAGAATCACAATCGCATAAATAAAAAGAAAGCCCAACTTGTCCACTTCAATTTAAAAAAAAAATTATGATTCTACCATCTTCCATTCTGGAGATATTGACCTTTTTCTAACACCTGCTTTTGCCTGCACGCTGCTTGTGAAAAAAAACAACAGAGATATGGAGGCCTGAAGTTGACAGACATTTCAGTTCAGTTTTTTTAGTTCAAAAGACCGATATAAAATTGAGCACAAATAATATCCTATACAAACCATATACCGAATGAAAGCCCTGAATGTCTACTTTTAGGAGGAAAACAGTACACATTGTACACATATACAGTTTGTCACTAATTGGCTATTGAATGCAGCTTGCGCCCACCAGAGAACTTTAGAGAAGGCATGGACCCGAAGAACTATTATTCACAAAATAAGGCCTATAGCGACATGTACATACTATATACCGTATGAAACAGTAGACTCTCTGCTTTCATAAGAAAAATACCACCCAGAAAAATCACACCCCTGTGAAGTGAGCAGTGCAATTGCACTGCTCACTTCACAGGGGTGTGATTTTTATTATTATTACAGTATTAGTATTTTTCTTATGAAAGCAGAGAGTCGACTGTTTCATACGGTATATAGTATGTACATGTCGCTATAGGCCTTATTTTGTGAATAATAGTTATTCAGGCCCATGCCATCTCTAAAGTTCTCTGAAAAAGATAATTTTAGAGAGCATGGACCTAACAACTAAATATTCACAAAATAAGGCCTATAGCGACATGTACATACTATATACCGTATGAAACAGAATACTCTCTGCTTTCATAAGAAAAATACTAATACTGTAATAATAATAGAAATCACACCCCAGTGAAGTGAGCAGTGCAATGTTGCACTGCTCACTTCACAACATTGCACTGCTCACTTCACAGGGGTGTGATTTTTATTATTACGAGTAAGACGCGCGAACGCGGAAGGCGAACGCAGATCGTAAATTGCAATAACAATTAGAATAAATTACAGACATGATCTGCAGGGTGTCATAGTTAGTGCTTGGACCACGCCAGCTCCATATATGGTCACAAAAGACGCCATCACACTCATGTCACCATGACTCAGCCATAACCATATAAGGAGTCCCCAAAGCAGGACCACGCCATCACACTCATGTCACCATGACTCACAAATCACTCAGCTCCATATATGGGCACAAAAGGGCCAGGTCCACATATACAGTAAGCGGGACAGACAGACACACACACACACACACACACACACACAGACAGACAGACAGACAGACAGACAGACAGACGTGATCTGCTAGGTCTCATAGTAAGTGCTCATTGCATTCGCAATTACAGTATTAGTTTTTTTCTTATGAAAGCAGAGAGTCTTGATGCACATTATCTGATCATAAAACGGACTTGGAAACTTTCTTCAATCGTAGCCCCATATGTGCCCTCTCCCTACGCTCATTGAACTCATTCTGTGATTCGAGCTACAAACAATCGCAGTAACGGGGGGGGGGGGGGGGGCAACTAGGCTTTGAGGAAATGATCTTGCATAATCAACATTATTGTCGATTGTCGTGTGCCGCTCCAAACATGTCCAGACATACCACTAACCTCATCGATCCAGTCTCGCGTATCTATAAGGTGAGACGCGAGACTGGATCGGATTGTGTCTGGACATGTTTGGGAAAAAAAACAAGAAAAACAACGAGATGGATGCAGCAGCAGAAGCAGCACGTCAACGTATTTGGAAGAAAAAAAACGAGAAAGCACCACCTGTCGTTGCAAGACAAACACCCGTATGTTGCTGATAGACAGATAATAATCGATCCGATTTTGTCCTGCCGTTCATTTTATCACATTAGGTGCAGGGCAGGCTGCTCGACGGTGAGTTTATAATAGCCTGTTGTAACGAGAAAGGGGGGTGGGTGGTTGGATGGATGCGAGCAGCGCAGCAGCAGCAGCAGTACGGCTTGCGATCAGCGACCAACGTATCATGGCGGGCCCTCGATAATGATGTGCAATCTGTCCATGACTAACTCCACATGTGTCTGGCAAACGTTACGTTATGAAATCAAATGCCGATCGTTGCAGGTTTATATACGGGCAGAGAGCAAATCGCGTTGTATCTTGTTCCGAGAATGAGAGCGCAAGCCTTGCAGTTGAAAGCAGTGGGGACTCGGGAGTGGGGGGGGAACTGCCAATGCGATCCAAGAGGAAGAGACCCCCCCCCCCACCATTCTCCCTCGGGAGAAACCATGTAGAAACAGGAGGGGAGGGGGAATCGAGTGTATTCACACAAACAAGAGCATTGTCCCATCCATTTTAGATCCCCTGACATCTGCGTTGGTCTATGCCGGACGGCCGTATCCATTACGTCGTACGTCCTCGCATAGACCAACCAATAGGCGGTGCCAGACGCTTCTCAGACCAACACCTCTTTTCAGCAGGGGGGGGTTTTAACTCTTTTTAGAGCCGATCGGTGTTACATTATGAGTTGTCCGGGCGCAAATATAGTTGAACCATAGTAATCAATAAAAAAACGTTTTTTGGACCATAAAACGTATAAAAACGTTATGCGCTTCTTGCGCTTGGCTATAATAAAACGTTTAAAAACGCTTTGCGCATTCGATGAGTTAATTGTATCCTCCTGACTCACCTGCCAGTGAGGAGCCCCCACCGGGAGGACGTAGAGCCTTCGTCCCACTCCTCCCGCCCAACACTCCCTGCTGACCTAGGTGTTGCCCCAGCCCGTAGGATTGCATGCAATGGCCTCCCTGCCCGGCTTCCCTCCCTTGTGTTCTCATACTGTAGATGCCAGACAAAGCCAGACATACCATGGTGGTTTCGAACCCTGCACTACCTGGTGGTGGGGGGCAGGGACTGTACCATCAAAGGTTTTCACCTTTTAAACTGTGCACGTGCATGCATGTGTGGATGCATTGTTTGTGTGTGTGTTTCTGGACTTTTTTCATTCCTTTCTTTCCAACTAATTGAGTCAGAGTCTATAGATTTTTCGGAGACGACAAGGTGGAAAAGAGTGCAAAGCTATTGTAATAATGAAGCTGTTTGTGTGTTTGTCTGAGATAGGGCACAATTTGGATGTCAAGTAGAACAAGGACATTGAGGTCATCTGGCCTTAAGCCAAGTGGGGCTCAACTATATGCACACCTCTGGGACTGGGTGGCTCTTGTTGTCTCTGGCCTACCTCCATCCTGGACTGTAGCCAGGGTCCAGCGTTGTTGGCCTGGGCAGCAAACTGCCTCCTCAGCCTCTCGTTAGCATGCTGCCGGGCTAGCTCCTCCTGGAGACAGCTGTTCCTCTGGGGAACCAGCTTCTTCACCTGGGGAACGCACACAGATACTCATGCACGTATCACACCTGGACAGATGTCCACCATGTACTGTACAGTATACATGCAGATGTGATGTGTGCACATTCATATGCACAAACTGCCACTATGCAATAGACTCTGTGAACAGCAGCCTTATTGGAAATTCCTTACTTCTCATAATTATGTGGTGTTGAAATTATTATGCATGTTGGCTCACTGGAAAGACTCTGCTACATCATGGGTCTCAAATTGGTTCCAAATGGCCACTTATGATGTGTGTAACTCTGCAAATGTTCCATTTGTACACTCTCTGAGTTATGGGGGTCCTTGAAATTAAAAGGTTTGAGAACCACTGTGCTACACTAAAATGGAACAGAGCCTACATTAGTATCATTCGTATCTGGAGGAGAAGGTAAGGAAGGAGGTCCGATTTCTTTCCAATATGGCTGCTGTGCATAGCCTATTGTTTCTGATCAATGACATCCACCTTTTCCCACTTGGTTCCTAGGTCAGCTATGCTGATGGTACTGTAGGGATTGACCAGGTCAGCAGACAGGCCGTAGCTCGTAGAGATCTTCTGTACCTCACTGTACACACTGAGGATGGCCTGTCGTTCACCGTCTGCCTCTGGCATGGTGGCTTTGAACTGCTCATGAGCTGACACCAGACTCTGGACGAGAGAGAGAGAGAGAGAGAGAGAGTGTTGGTATTTGGGAGATAGATTGGTCGAATAATATACAGAAAATTAAGGAAATAAATTAAGTAATATTTTGAGGATTTAGCGTGGTTTAGCACTTTTTGATTGTATTTTTCCCCGTTTTGTGCCAGGGAAACAAATACATCTTCAATATGAGAAATACATGTTCAGAATCTACAGCTTGGTAGGCTCAGGCTGCCTATAACCAACACACCAACATAGCCAACCCAAAATGATTATAAACAAAAGATAAGGTAAATGTCATGTCTATTTATTTATTTGCCGATATTGACCGATATAGCGACAAATATCGTCCGATACCGATATACATCGGTGCATTCCTTGTGGAAACCTCATACGTCCAAAACTGTACAAAAATAGCTAACGTTTTATACTTTTGTGTGACTCTCTATAGTATGATCAAGTAGGGCCTTCATTTACGAAAAAACACAAACAGTTAAAATATGTAGATAAGAGGTTTCTGCCCAACAGCAACGATATAATGTATATATATTCATTGAACGTACCTGTGTCTCATCTACAGTGTGGACTAAGAACATGTCCTGCAGGTCTTCTATGGCTCCTTCCATCCAATTGTTGAAGGGAGCTGTTCTCTTGGCGAATTCCAGGTGGAGCTGGTCAACGGTGTCCAGTAGCTTCTCTGTCCTCTGGGCGGAAGAAGACATACAGTACATACAGTAGTAGAAGCCGGGTGCTGGGTTGATATATTTTGGCGTGAGTGCAGCAGGTAACATTTAACTCCATTAGTACTCTCTCAGAGTTATAGACCTGTAAGGGTTGGAACCCCCTCCTAACTAACCCTGAGGGTACCGCTGTGCTGGACCCCACTTTGAGAACCACTGGTTTAGAAGCATTTAAAAGCTGAAACCTGTATGATTTATGTCCTCTCCAGGATTTGAACACAGGTTTCCTGCATGAATGCCAGAATTTCTCCTGCAACCACAGGATCAAAATGTAAAAGTTTGGCAGCCCTGGCTATTGAAGAGCAGGGAGACCGGTCTCTGACCACTGCAGTTAGGGTTGCAAGTTGCCTGCAACTATAGATGATTCTATTGTTTCTATTGATTCTATTGTTTCACACTATTGGTTTTAATATAATAATTGAGAATAGCTTAACTAAATTGAGCCCTAAATACTTTTCACCCCTATTGCAATTGTGTTAGTTATATTCACCGGATTGCAGCTTTTACTTGCATGCATACTGTAAATAGCTAATAACTCCAGTACAAAGATCGTGGTATGTTATAAAACTTATTTTTCAAAATAATAACCCTGTGGATTCTACCTCCAGGTTTTCCCTTCTCTTCTGGGTGAGGGTACCAAGCTGATCCCACTGATCACAGATGGCTTGGCAACGCTCATTAATGGCACCTGATGCAGTGTACTCCAGTTCACTATACAAAGAGGAGAGAAGAGGAGAGGAGTTACTGTTTTTTGTGTTTAAAGGTACTATTGACCATATGCAGACAGCGTCCATCTTGCCAGCAATTTGCCATTGAAAGCCCATTCATCCAAACAGAAAAGTCCTATCTGATTGTATTAAACAACGTTAAACTCTCCAACATTGCAGCTGTACAAAAAGCTTGAATTATATAAGTGTTTGTTTTATAAAACTCCACCATAGACATGACTTCCTGTCCAGAAACTCCTTGCAGACGTTTCTTTTTCTAAGTGTCAGAGTTTGGAAGTGCTTGTTATCAGTAAAGCAACGTCCTGCTGCCTCCTGCATTATAGTGCATATTCGAAATCGAAACATCCAATCCAGTAGTAGTAGTAGTAGTAGTCTTGTCATAGTCTGACAGTGAAAAGTGAAACAGTGAAAAGACTGAATCAGAATCTTTATGATTAATATAGAAAAATGCATCAAGAGGGCCAGAGAAATCACATGTTTTCTTTTTGTATTATTATTTTCTGTTCAGACAGGACGCTATAGCACAATTAACAAACCGTAGCGGCCCCACTGACACATAAACCCCTAACTGCTCCCCTGGCACAAATAAACAGTGACAAAATAATACCTTAAAGGACAGGGACCAAATCAAATTATTATAAGGTTACAAGGTTTGACTCCAGGCGGTGTTGTGTCTATCTATAACTTCCAATCAATCTCTGCCCTCAGTCTACGTTCATGTTACTCTCCTACCCCTTTAGCAGGGCAATATAATAATCAGGATCAAAGCCACCATGTAAAATGTGTGTCATGCGCTTGTCTGCATGTCTGTCTGTCAACGTTTGGACTGATGGGGACTGTAGCAAATCCCCCAAGGTGTCATGTTTCAAATCGTCAATCCAGAATAAAGCAGAGGAGAGCCGTAAATAATCAGAAACGTGACCCTGTCCTTTCATTAACTTGACACACACAGTACACACTCAGTCTACACCATTGTCTCCACTAGGCCGAGACTATATTTTGCCACCAAGAGGCCAACTTTTGTAAAACATATATTTGATGCTTAAAGGCATTACGGCCAATGTCACTCACCTGGTGAGTGGATCTACCAGAGAAACCTGAGACACGCACGAACGCACGCACATGCACACGCACACGCACACACACACACACACACACACACACACACACACACACACACACACACACACACACACACACACACACACACACACACACACACACACACACACACCTGCTCTAGATAGTTCATAGTGTTGATGTGAATTATGTCTTCATGAGTGACATCAGAGTCCTTCAACTGGGTGTCCTCCAGCCAAGGCTGGAACTCAGGTTAGTCCACACACTAGAGGGGGGGGGGGGGGGGTGGACTCAGGTTAGTCCACACATTAGAGGGGGGTGAACTCAGGTTAGTCCACACACTAGAGGGGGGTGAACTCAGGTTAGTCCACACACTAGAGGGGGTGGACTCAGGTTAGTCCACACACTAGAGGGGGGTGAACTCAGGTTAGTCCACACATTAGAGGGGGGTGAACTCAGGTTAGTCCACACACTAGAGGGGGGTGAACTCAGGTTAGTCCACACACTAGAGGGGGTGGACTCAGGTTAGTCCACACACTAGAGGGGGGTGAACTCAGGTTAGTCCACACATTAGAGGGGGGTGAACTCAGGTTAGTCCACACACTAGAGGGGGGTGAACTCAGGTTAGTCCACACACTAGAGGGGGTGGACTCAGGTTAGTCCACACACTAGAGGGGGGTGAACTCAGGTTAGTCCACACACTAGAGGGGGTGGACTCAGGTTAGTCCACACACTAGAGGGGGGTGAACTCAGGTTAGTCCACACACTAGAGGGGGGTGAACTCAGGTTAGTCCACACACTAGAGGGGGGTGGACTCAGGTTAGTCCACACACTAGAGGGGGGTGGACTCAGGTTAGTCCACACACTAGAGGGGGGTGGGCTCTGGTTAGTCCACACACTAGAGGGGGGGGGGGGGGGGGGGGGGGGGGGGGTGGACTCAGGTTATTCCACAAACTAGAGGGGGGTGAACTCAGGTTAGTCCACATACTAGAGGGGGGTGAACTCCGGTTAGTCCCACAAATGGAAACATTACGTGTGTTTGTGACACAACAGTGTCTGGCAAGGCTGGCAACTTCCTTGGCTGGTTGGAGCTTCAAAGCATCCGTGCAAATCCTCTCTCATTCTTCCCTCCCATGCCTCTCCCATAATGCATTCCTATCTTTCTGTCCCTCAATCACCCTCTGCCGCATTCCTTCTTCTTCCTCCTTACTTGAGCTCCTGTGCAATAGCAGCGATTTGCTCCACTCGGTCCTGGTGGGCGGCCAGGTCGCTTTCGAAGGCCTCGTGTTTCCTCAGCAGTGCTCTCACCTCCGTCAGCGAAGCTGTCTCAAAGTCCTTCTTGCCAAGAACACGGTCCTTACCTGCCGGGGAAGCATACCAAAGGAGAATGTATTTTAGAGCCTGACCCATGCCAGATTTCTGGGTCTAATGCCAGATCCAAATGCCTAACCCTAGATTAAAGCTTTTATTTGAGAACATTTTACTGTAGATAGGCAGACAAATAAACATAAAAAAAACGTAAACTTCAATATATGAAAACAACATTTAACTTGAATTACTTAATTACAACACGCATTGTGACCAATGTTCATTTCTTTCCTGCAGATTTAGGTTTAGTCTTAGTCCAATTTAGTCCAATCAAATCTTAGTCTTTTAGTCTTAATGCAATGTCTTTTGAATAACACACCATTTATATAGTCTTAGTCCTATTTAGTCTTCTGAAATTGTTTAGTCTTAGTCTAGTCTTTAGACGACTAAATATCAAAAACCTTAGTATTTAGTCTTTTAGTCTTCAACAAAATTAACACTGATCGACCTGTTGTGAGCTTGTAGATCTGCTAGCTTTGAAACTATTTAAAAAGTAATCTGGACTCTCTCTCTATAAGACAACGTTCTTTTTGGAACCTTATACAAACTACATATTTTATACACAAACACTTATATAGAGATGACTTCCACACACCCGGTAGGCAATTTGGGGCAGGTGCGATGGTGACGAGGCATACAACATAGAAGAAAGAAGGGACATCCGCATTACCAGGTTCAAGAGCATTTCTTTTTAAAGAGCAGAGAGCGTGCGACCTTCCTCAGGCTTGAAACACAAAATCACAATGTCAGATGCTAGACATTTGGAGGCATCACTCACCAAGTGACCAGGTCTCGTGTGTGGCAGTCTTCTGTCGGAATTTCTCAGCCAGGTGCTCCAATCTCTCCAGGCGCCTGATCTCAGTGAGCATCCACTCCTCATAGCCTCTCTCTGCCAACTCCAGACCCTGCCATGCACTGGTGATGTCCTACAGAGACACAAGATTCATCTCAGGCCAGAACAGTCAGCCTTCTTGACACCTGTTCAAACAGCCACTTTGGTGGACGGTTCAACCTGTTGCATTTGTGTTTTGGTTCATTTGAGATTTTAAACAGTACATGCTATGAAATCCCAAATGGCCTTCCACAGGTTGGCAGTAGATCAATCCAAATGGGCCTGAATGATCCAAAAAGCCAAGATATAACTCCAATAGGCTCTAGAGTCGGGAACCCTTTGTGGGTCACAGGCAAATTTGAGTACTTTTTCCACCACTGGTGGTTAGGGTGGCCATATCCAGGGACAGAAGTATTGGTTGTGTGAGACAAGTGGGACCGGAGGGCGGGACAGGGTTAGCAACTTATTACTTTAATTTAAATGCCTTGATGTGACATTTGACCATAGGCCTAATATTGCTGGCCTAATCATTTTGTTATTAAACCCCTCTGGCGTCTCACATTTTGTTTTAAAATGTTCATTGTGGTATGAATATGGCCGACTTGGTACTGTAGCCTATTATACAGTATTTCTCATGTTATTATAACATGCTTAAAAATATATCTTGCAGGAAAAGAGACACAGAGAGAGCTTTACAATAGAAAGCCAACTTTTAGGGGACTAACTATTAGGGCATTTGAACACTGATGCCTGCCAGTGCACAATGTGGCACAGGGTCTCAATTTGTTGGGATGCCTGAAAAGTCTTGGAAATGAGGGACTGTCCCACGCAAAGGGGGACAGTTGGACACCACCAGTGGTGGTGTCCAACTGTCCATGTGTGTCTTTGACAGTTTGTGCGTTCAGTGCGTGTGTCGTGTGCTGCACCCACCGCCACCATGCGTCCCTCGGAGGGCATGAAGGCAGGCCGCCCGCTGATACGCAGCTTGGTCTGCAGAGTGTTGAAGCTGATCTCCAGCTGGCACTTCTCCTGGATCTGGAATTCACAACCAACTATTATTATGTCAACCACTTCTAAGTTGGTGGTGCCCCTATTTTGGTCATGTCTCATGTGTTGAATTTGTGTTGTTCGTATTTATTATTGTTATATGTGGAAAAAGAAAAGAAAGGAATGCACACACGCAAATGCCAAAATAAATTCCTATGTGTGTTACACAATGGCTAATAAAGGAATCATAATCAGAGTGTTTCCAGTGAGCCAACACGCACAATAGCAGCACCCTCACTCTGGTTGACTAGAATGGAACAGAGCCTTGGTTAGTATCAGTACCAGAGGTAACCAGAGGTGACCAGAGGTGAAATTACAGACCAAAGCTAATACCAACTTTGGGTGGTTTGTGCTGACGTCGGTAGTCCCTGAAGTCCTCCAGTTTCTGCCGCATGTCCGCCATTGTTTTCTCAGAAGACCTGTTCTCCAACCAGGGAGTCATACGACAGATCCACTCCAGCAACTAGTGAAGGAATACAATACAGAGCAGTGGATGGATGGATATAAGTCTATTTAGAAGACTTTTAAAAGACGATTACAGATTATGTGTTGTGAATTTAGTTGTGACACATCCTATTTCCTGACTTTCACCAGCTAATTGGTTAAATGCTGATTGATTTATTTTTGTGTTTGAATTCTATTATTGACATGTTCTACTTGTATTGTTGTGAAGCACTTTGTGACTGTGAATGTCTATGAAAGGTGCTCTACAAATACATCTGACTAGAGGGAGGGATGGAGGGAGGGAGGGAGGGAGGGATGGATGGAAGGTCAAAAAAATGTCTTTCCTTACGTCACTGGCCAGCTTCTCATACTCCTGCATCAGTTTTTCGTTCTCCTGGTTAACACCCAGAACCTTGCAGATACGATTGGCAGCGGTCTCGGCCTGCAGTTACACACATCATTTTTAGTAACAGTGACATCCCTATACTGTACAACATGACGCATAACATACCTACTGTAGTAGTCATTGTTGTGGCTTATCACCCTCTTTAACCACCCCACAGACCAAACAAAGAATGGGTATGTTACAATGCATGATATGCGAACGTACAAAACTATAATTACACATGTTTACTACAGTACCTGCTCGGCACCAGCGAATGCATGGTAGAAACAGGACACATAGGTCATGATGGCTCGCTCATCAGGCTTCGGGGTGTTGACAATGTCTAAGAAAACAAACAGGTTGTGTTTTATATTGTTACGTCTTGTGTACATGTACATAAGAGTAAAACTTATTTTTGTTATAGTAGTAGTAGTAGTAGCCTAGTAAACCAGTAAGACGCCCTGAGGGTGAGAAGATTCCTCGCCCTAAAGGGCGAAGTTGCGTGCACGCATCCACCTGGGCGAGCGCTGGCGCTTTGCAATGGGGGGGTCAGATCAACATGGAATGAATTATGTACTGGCGTGGAGCGTGTCTTGAGTGTACAGGGTCTGATGAGGTCAGATCAACAAATGGAATGTCAGAACAGGTCAGTTCCATATGGAGATCTAAGGGGCCCAGGTAGGGCTGGGCCTTAATTTTCGGGACTGTTGAGAACTCCGACAGCCGGGCGCGGCTGCACGAATAACTTTAAGGCAGGCCCTTAGAGTTTGAATGGACAGGTATCAGTCAAAAGGGAGACATTGAAGAGGAAGGACAGTTGGGGAAGGATCAACATATGGAATGGCAGAACAGGTCAGCTCCATATATGGAGGCGTACACAGAGATAATGAATGGAAAGGAAAGAGCAGAGGAAAGGAGGTGAAATGAAGACAGACAAGAAGTCATAGGTGTGAAAGAGCAAACCTTCAGCATCCAACATCTTGGGGATGTCCAGGTGCTTCTCAGCCACCTCCATGGCCAGGTTCAGGTTACCAATAGGATCGTTCTACATGATTGAATAGAATAGATTAGAATAGACTATATTTAATCTCTCAGGATAATATATAGTACGTTCTCCTGAGAGATTAAATCTAGTCTAATCATAAACATGTCATGTTAATTAGGAATAAACACAGAAGCGCTATAAGCACATGTAAGATGACAACTGAATTTATGTGATTGGTTAGCCGATTTGCTCGTCTACAAATGACGTAAATTTTCCTTTCATTGTCAATGGCATTTATTGTTTGTGTTGCCACAAATGTACATCATATTTCAGGCACATATGACGTAAATTCTGAACAGAACAGAATGTTGTTAAAGTTGCACCGACGTACCATCCCTAATCTGGGCAAACATTAGTCAAAAATAGCGGCTCAACAAGCTCATAAGGCGGTGCATTGTGATGTTTGTGAGCTTGTAGATCGGCTATTCTTGGTGAAGATATTCAGTGTACAGTAGACTCAGAGATGCACGATATTGAAATTATAACAGATATCTGATATCTGAATTATTTGTAGGGTCATATCCGTTGATACCGATTCCAATACCGATATACTGTACATTATTATATTATATTTATATTGAACTCATTGCTGAATTTAGAAGTTTTTAATTTTAGTTTTGCTGGTGAAAGTATAATAGTAGATGGTAAGCCCCGTCCCGACTAACAGCTGACACTCTTAAAGAGACAGAGATAGGCAGACTGGCTGCTCTGCGAGTACAAAGCCATTGACGGTCACATTAATATTGCTTCATCAATATTGGTGAAAATCATCTGGATTATTTAGAGAGCGATCCGAAACCGATATGGTATTTTTATGGACGATATGGCCGTTTCCGATACGCTACCGATTATACTGTGCATCTCTAATTCAGTGGACTGTATACGGTCAATGTGTACAGTATATAGAGTTTTTTTTAAATAAATATAAGACCCGCTAGCCAATCAGACAGATTTATGTCCACCTCATGCCAACTGTTACTCTCTCTGCACACACATTTTCAGATTCATACACTGCCTATTTAAAACTTTAAGATTAAAATCACTAGTCCAAAAGGGACAATTAAATTGCATACCCCGGGCCCCTATTAACCATTGTAGGCCTACACGAAAATCAGGTCATGTGTATATCAGGTATATGTTTGTGTTGTGTGTTTGATTTTTATGTTAACACAATGTCAAAACTCAGTCCATGTCCACTGCGTTGGTCATGCAGAGCACCTTGCTAAGCTTGGAGTAGTCTATGAGGTCAGGGCGGTGTCTGTGTATCAGAGCACACAGCGCCAGGCCATCTTTCCAGCTTCAAATTGACACACAGATCACAGCACTTCAGAAACAATACAGGTATGTCAAAAACAATAATGATGATAGAGATAATGATAATGATAATAAAGAAGAAGAAAAAAGGAAACCATATACAATTCAGTAAACATGAGTTAGGCCATACTAGTTTCCTAATCCCTATAGTAGGCCTATAGACTCCAGTGGTTCTCAAACTATTTAATTTCAAGAACCGGCACAACAACAGTTTACAAATGGAAACAAATTGGACCCATTTGTCCCTTAACTCCATTTGCAACCCCCTCAAGTAAGCCAGAGGGTCCTTGGACCGCTCTTTGAGAAGCACTGGTATATATAGACTAATATACCACAGGTTGCATTTCATTTAGGCGTTGGCTGACCTGACATGGAAGTTCTGGACGTTCACATTCCTGTAGGGAGCAGTCTTCCTTTGGCACCACAGAAGAAGACCCTCTTTGGCAGAGGTTTCTGCAGATGAAAACAAACCAATATATAGATATGGACGTAGGAACTAACAAGAGCAAGGAAAACAGATGATAGCTTGCTTTACCGTCCACTGAGATGTCCTGAATGGCAAAGCGGAGGATGATGGTCCAGATCATTCCTAGAGTCATCTTCACATTACCGTCCACTATCTCTGCAAGGGCCCAGAAATACACGCGTCAAGATGGGACGTGTTGTTGAAATGTTGACTTATAGCCAATAACATAATGCCCAAAGTAGGGATGCAAGGTTGGTTAAGGCTGGTGGTTAAGGCTGCAAGGCTTAGGCTAAGGCTGTTTTCTAATGCCCAGATTTTGTAGTATCCAGAAGATTAATTTATGCCCCACCTTTGATAATAATAGCTTTCTTCAACTTTCCTTTAGAACAAAATCCTTTTCTTATGAAAATACTTTTTATCGTTAAATAGTATAGCTTTTAATGCAAAGGTTATGAACAATCCTTTTACCCTCTGCTCCTATAGAGACCAGTTTCACTCCTTTGCTGGTGATGTACTCCAAAGCTTTGTTTACATTGGCGATCTTATGGAAGCGCATCTTCCCTCTGTCAGGCTTGGGAAGACGCTCACCTGCCGGAGGAAGTCACCTAAGTTATCATCTTCCTGGAAGTGGCATCACTAAGCATGAATAGAAAACGTTTGTTTTGAAAGGATAAACACAGACTAGTTGACCCTGTTATGTTTTTTTTTACACAGGTATTATTGTTTCACACTGACCAGAAATAACCTCCAACAACAGCATGAGCTTCAGGCCATTCCTAAAGTCCTCCTCGATGTTCTCTATCTGAGTGCCTGCCTTCCTCAGGTGAGAGTTACACCATGCTGTAAATGTCTGAGGAGAAGAGCAGAGCAGAGCAGAGCAGAGCAGAGAAGAGAAGAGAAGAGAAGAGAAGAGAAGAGAAGAGAAGAGATTTAGGGGGGGGGGGGGTAATTAAGTATCAACTGGAATCTGGCAATAAAACAAAATATGAAAAGATATACTGTTTGAAAAGTAAAATTATGTTATTTATATATCTTGGTAGAGTACAGTACATAACATACATATACACTAGTATATACATACACTATATACCCCCCCCCCCCCCCCCCCCCCCCACACACACACACACACACACACACACACACACAAATGTTTGCGCTGCAGCGTAGATTCCCTCACGGTTTTATCAACGTTATTCAAGTGAGATGCGTTGGACTATTTAACAGCAATATTAGGCTAATATAGCTATATGTATGACAACTGGATTTACCCAAGGAATAAAGGTTATATATTAACATCAACTACATCAGCAGCACAGCAGTGATCTACGACGCGGTATGTAGAAGCGGCCTCCAACTTCTATGACATATTGGGACATCAGATCCTTTCGGCATTGAGTCATTTTATTTCCCATCACGGTCATCCAAACAGCAGAGCAGTGAAACCCTGATAGTGACCCCTTGGGCTGCGGTCCTCAAATACCTGCTTCTGCATTCCATCCGTGACGAACAACAAGAACGAGTCGCATTCATCATCACGCTGCTTCTCTAAATCAGTCCTGTTGTCTGTCTCTGTCTCTGTCTTCCTGTCGATCAACTCCCTCTGTCTCTCCGAAAAGCACCTGTAGAGGTTGACCAGGTGATTCTCATCTGGTTCAATGTCATCAGCCTGGCGAGGCATTGTTCCTCCTGTGAGCTATCCTATGCGTTCTGCTCAGTACCTGACCGGCCAACAGGCTGGAACTGTCCGAGGACAGGACACCCAGATCATTGTTGTTGTGCTTTGTTTTCCCTCTCAGGCGTGAGGAATCGCATTTTTGACCTTGTCACTTGTCACTGTTAGACACAAAAGGGGACAGGTGGCTTGTCTGCATTTCTAGTTTCTAAAAGCAGAGTTTGATGACAGACACAAACAAGGCACTCTGGCTCACGCAAGCACACACATGGCGCACGCAAAGGCACACAAATTAATTAAATTAAATTAAATTTAAATTTAAATGGAGCATTACATCAAATAATATTTCATGGGGTAGTGGCCCATTGATGTCTGCTTTGGGGGGGATCGGTCTGTGTACTCTATATACAGATAAACTATATATAGTATCATCTGTCTGCAATGACATCATCATCATCATCATCTCGAAACACAAGGCCATGGAAAGCTCAATATCAGATGTATGGTGCAATTTGGAGGTCAAAGATCAAGGTCAAGAGGCTCAATTATTGATTCAAACATTGCCATACATGATTGTTTTATCTATTCATCGTAGGAAGATGAAACTGGTTGCATTTGAAAGCTAGTTTCACGCCATTTTTAGGACACTGCCTGAGGTCATCTGGCTCCACTGGTCTACTCGCACCTCTAGGTTGCTCATGGTTATATTATGTTTGTATGTGAATGGAAAACCACTTTTCCCTACCCAGTATAGTCACAGGAAGCTGCACCAGGTTGGGACAGAGAAAAGACCACTGCACTTCTTCTCCTGCCCTCTATGAGAACAGGGAGTATGGTACACATCGAAGTCTGAGTTTGCTCCATGGTGTCAATTAAGCCAGCTGACAGTGCCTATACAACTGTGCATCGCTACAAAAAACACATCACTAAAGCCTGTGTGCACCTCGGGTCACTTGACAAAAAATATGTCGGTTGAAGAAGTCAAAGCCGGTTTCAGAATGTTCTTCTGAGAACCTGTCAAAAATGTTCCACTGATCACGTTGACTTAAATAAAGACTAGGCATTACATTGTAAACCCTTGTTGTACACACACAGACATGGCGTTTGCGGGTAACCGAATAATTGTTGAGCCAAGTCCAGCTGGACCTGTGTCTCTTCTCTTTCTCTCTTTGCCGCTCAGTTAAAATTAGGAGTAGCGAAGCGAGGCTCCCATCCATCTCACTTGAACGTCATTTGGACATCTGTTGACAGCCCTCATACTATTCATATATCAAAGGAATGACACTGAGCACTGTTCATTGCTATGGAGGTCTATTGTTGGATGCTCTCCACCAAGGGCTGTCAGAGCTATTGTCAGCTATCATGTTCAGGTTTGACGCGTTTGCACTCCTTGGCTGTAGGTCATCATCAGCTATATTCCAAACCATTCAGACCAAATGGATGTCTTTATAGGCTAGGTGCACAAACCTAAATGAATGCATGTAGAAATATTTACTCTGAACGAAAGGGATTGAGGTTAACTCACATTAAATGGAAATGTGAACACACTGATAAATCCTTCACCATCCACTTTAACAACATGTCTGCTGTTTAAATGCATTGCACACCACACACATCTTGATATACTGAGTGAACGTGCAGTAGGCCTACCTTTCGCTGTTGTTTCTCCCAGGCGGGGTCCAGCAGCAAGTCCCTGTCCCACTCATCCTCTTGTATGGTGTAGTCCATCTGCTCTTGCACCATGTAGTCACTGGTGGAGTACGGCATGTCAGGCCTCATCCTTGAGCTCAAGCGTCACTGACTGAGGCAAGGCCAAAAACTTGCAACAAAAAGTTTGATTGTCTGTTTCCCGGACCTCTCCTCTGTGTCCTGCTCTCCTGCTGGTGACACTGTGTGTGCACCTCGGGTGAAGGTGAGCTTGCATTTGAGTGAGTTTGTAAGAGAGGGTCTGGGAGGGAGGGAGGATAGAAAGAAGGGAGGAGAGAGAGAGCGTGTGTGCGTGCGTGCGTGCGAGCATGCGTGTGTGTGTGTGTGTGTGTGTGTGTGTGTGTGCATGTGAAAACATAAAACATAATCCTCATACAATAACACTAAGCAAATGGGTAAGCATGAATTCCTCTAATAAAAAGAGTTCTCTTGTAAAGTGATTGCCCACATATACCGACCAGAAATACATCTCTGATTCTTTATAATACATTGGAAAAACATTTCTAATAAGCAAGTCACATTTCAATTGCAATTTCATTTAGTACAATTGGGGGTATACGTAGCTCTGTCCTAAAGCATTTGACTACAGATCAAGAGTCTCCCAGTACAACTCTGTGTAACCCCTGGCCTGGTTTGTGATATTTAACTCAAGTCTATTATATCCCAGACCCCAGTGGGGGTATAGCTCAATGGTAGAGCATTTGACTGCAGAACAAGAGGTCCCCAGTTCAACTCTGGGTGCCCCCTCACCTGAATGCTCTGACATGCATATATTTAGCTCTAGACTGGATTGAATCCTATCACTCCAAGAGGAAAGCATAGAGTTGTAAAGTAAATCTTCAGTTAGTTGTGTAAACCAGGGGTTCTCAACCGTGGGTCGCCAAATTATTTATAAATTATAAAATTATAAAACTGTTAGTGAGCCTAGTTGTGTGGTATTTTGATACCAATACGTTGGGACTTTTGCTTCTTTTTTAAGATCCTAGTACACCACTGCAAAACACAATGCGGACTGAAAGATTCACCAACATCTTCAAACACCATTAATTAGTCATGTTTATTGTGATCTTAATATACTGTATGACATTTCAATTGATCAGCTATCCTTTAAAGATTTCAAGTAAATAGAAAAGTCGTCACTTGACAGTAACATCATGATAGCAAGTGTACAGTGGGATGTCAATGGAGATATATTCATCTCATGGAAATAACTAGTGCTAAAGATGAATTGTTGTCTATGTTCAAATAACTTCCCTGTCATTATGAAAGGAATATATTGACAAATCTTGCAAAAAAAAGGAGAAAAACCTACGGTATAAAGAATTCTATGTTGTTACCAATTGTTGACATTCACATAAACGAAAACAAAATCATTTGAAAATGCTGGGCTGTACAGCACAATAAAGAAATGCCAGGTCTATCTACTAGTTGAAACATTTTACACACAAACTCAATTATTTCTAAGCTGTACATAACTAACCTAGTTTGTTATATACCAAAACATAAATTTGAATAAAGTCCTAGACTCCTAGCAGTAGAGGATTTGCCCTCTGGCTTACACAAATAAATTAAAAACACATTTGAAAACAGTTTAGACAACTTACAAAACTTCACATACACCGATATAACACAAAAGCCAACCAGGGCTTCACATTCAAATAAATAACATCCAAACACACATTAATCTCAGATTAAACACAGTAAAGAAATGTTACATTCAGAAAGTAGGTCGAAAGGTAAGAAAAGTTCTCTGTCTGAAGTATCAATAAGATGCAGTTTCCTCCTAAATAGACTATAGAACGTACTGATCATAGACAATCCTAGTTGGTCTATCTCATCTCCCTGTAGCCCACAGCCTGCCCCAATTGCCTTACAAAGACAACAATGGAATTCTTAGTGGTAAGTTACTTTACGAAGATCAAGACCTGCATCATATGATACTAATGGTCACTGGACATATTCCTACTTCCCAGGGCTCTCCACCCATGCTTAGAGCCCAGAACCTATACATCCAGTTGAACCATCGCTTAGAGTAGCCATAGATCAGTGATGACTTCATTATTATGATATCCCAACAGAGACAATGAAAGCATACAGGCATGAGGACATAGTACCTTGCTATTGCACTAAATCTTCAACATTATTTCTAGGTCGCTCACATTCCATGTGTACTGTATACACTTCCCAATCCTAAGGGCCAAATCGTCCTCAGAACAAACATTAATTTTTACTTAAGGTGAAATAAAAAGACTCACACTTCCATTGTTTACTGTTCCAAGTTAGAAACATTTTTTGTAGTTTCTCCTTGGACTGTACAGTATGACATGTGATTAAGTCATTAGAAATATCTAACCTCATATATTATATATATCAGATATATATACCTGATATATATCTGATATATACCTCATTTATCAGATATTTCGAAGTCATTAGAAATATCTGACAGAAAGCATAAATAATGAAAACTGAAAAAATTAGCAAACTTGTCGACAAATTATCTAGAAACAGGGCCTAAACATTACATTCTCTGAGGAAGACCATTTCCACTATCAAATACAAATACAACTAAAGGCTTGAATTGTGAGGTTTATTTCCCTCACAGTTACTACTTTAAATGTAAATTAATTAATTATTTATTCCCTGGCAATTCTTGCTTCATATCTCATAATTCCGTGTCTTTTTGTTGTTTTATTATGTACGCAATTGCCCACCTCACATTTGTGAGAAAATAACACTGTTTTATAGTCACAATTAAGAGAATAAAAATGCAGATTTTTTAGATTTAATAGGCTGCATTAATTGCAAGAAAACAAAACGCACAATTCAACCCCTTTTACCTTAACTAAGTGGGGAAAAAATCACTTGTGTGTAACTAGTAATTACCTGATATGTGTATGTACTACAAATTCAAATATACTGTGGAAGAAACTGTCCAGAATAATTATTTATCATTATTATAATTTGCTTTCAATTGTCAACAGCCTTTGAAAAGATAAAACATACATAGAATTTCTCCAACTAACAGGCATCCATGCCACCCAACGGTTCTCGAAGTGGGGTCCCCCGCTAAATGAGGAATAGTTTAAGCCCTATTTTCTATTATTATCTACTAATTAATCTATCTACGGGGGTCTACCTATGGCACAAAACATTTACAATTTGTACGTCCTTGACATGAAAATTTTTGAGAACAACTGATAGGAGTATAGGAGTTGAACTGTTGAAGTGTTTTCATCAAAATAATTAGTAAAACAAAAAAAGTATTAAAAAAATGACTAAGTTGACATCTGTCTTTCCATCACAGACGTAGTAAAACAAGAACATTGAACGTAACATCAGAAAGAAAGAAAGGACTGTGCAAAAATGTAACGTATCTTGGTGCTAAATCTAAGACATTTAAAAAGTTGTGCAACTTCCTTTATAAATATATATATTAAAATAAACATGCCACATTATGGGGAAATAAATGTGTGTTGTTAAAATGAAAAATTGACAAAAATCACAGCTAGCCACTGTCTAAAGAAAGAAGAACATACCCAAACTAAAACACAATGTGGTTCATGAGATTTTTAAATGGAGGTGCAAATCACCTTCACCCACCTCATTCATATCTTATCTAATAACAGCACCAAGATAGTTGGACTAAAACAGCTCTGACAAATCACTATAAAGTTGCAAGGTCATGATAAAACAGGCAATATTTTAGGGCGACTTACAGAGAACGTTACCAACACTCAATGCCACCACCTTTCTACAAGCTCACAACAAACTTGTAGATAGGTTACTTTCGACAAAGAGATTTGGTGTACAGCGAAACATATAGGGGGCCCAGTTAGAGCCGTGGGGTACCCCGGTCAACATGGATAGCATGTGATTTAGACAGATGCTAGGTTCATTGTTTGGTATCCTAATAGTTCAATTTACAGATTATTATTTTGATAGTATATTGCTGAGATTGATGCTATAGGTTCTTGGTTTGCATGGGATCCTAGTTTACTGAGGCAATACACTGTCACGCTGCATTTGATGTGTGTTTGCCTTGCTTATTGTTAATAATGTTTAGAAGATTTAGAACACTTTCCTGGGGTCTTCATTAACATATTTCTTTTGTGCAAAAAGTGTGAAGTGTCGCCTTTTGAGCATCTGCTAAATACCTAAATTGTAAGGGTGGTTACGGTGAAGATGTTGCTGGCTGTGTTGCCCAACTAAATTGATTAAAAAAAAATGATGACAGTCATATTTGTCAGGTGAAACAAGCGCCGTCTCCGTTCTCCCCACCCCCCATATTATTATTATTAATTATTATTATCAATATAATTTTTTAACTTGTATGTTTCTGTGTCACAACCTCGCGGACGTTGTTTGCGTTTGTTTCCGACGTTTTGTTCGTGGTTCAATCACAGCTGTTGTCGCTTCGAGCTGTGGTCTTAAGTGGCCGTGGTACACCAATATTGTATTAGTAGGAGACACTTTCCAAGGGAGCGCTCACTTCCACGGTGCAGGGCAGGGCATGACTAGGTCGCTACTACAGACTGCCATTGGCTTCTGGGGCAGTTAATCATGACTAGGTCGCTATAAAAAATGGGCCTGTCAGGTTTCACCCGACAAAAAAGAAAACTAAGCCAGGCGTGCCTGTACAGTACTGCGAGTATACAAACAATAAGAGAACAATCAAACAAGCCAGCTTGTCAACCACCTTCACAATGCTCAAACTGAAAGACAATTCTTCCTTTCTTTTTGTCATCTACTCTAAATCCACTTATTCTATCTCTCCTTCCATTGCCTCCTTTCTATTACCATTATGTGTATTTTCTTCTACCAGAGAGAGGGAACAATTGAAATATGAGGTTAGGTCAATCAAATACATTAGATATAATCCTCCTGTAGCCCACACCTCAACAAAGGCACTCTCCCTGTAAAGATAGGTGTGTAATGCCGATGGATAATAATCTGAAGTTACTGTTGGCTCTGATTCACTAAACCTGAACCAGTCCTCTGTCTCCTCTTTGTGGCGCCTGTCTTTGAGGCGCCCGGATTCTGGGAAAGCAAAAATCATACTTCATCTATAACTCAGGGGAATAATAATGCTGACCTTTTCTTCCTCCTTCTGAAACCATGTCCCTGATGACTTCAGTCAGTGGACGGCTGTCCCAGGTACTCACTGGCCATGCCACCTTCTTCCAGTCACAGTTCCACCAATAAACACACAGGAGCCAGAGCTAGCGTTCCAACAGCTTCCATTTAGCATGGCTCTAGGGAGGACTTCCTCTCACAAGTGCCCCGGCGTTGTTCCAGACCATCTGACTGGACCAATCTCCTGTCTATCATTCAAGACAGACAGACAGTATCTGGATTCTGGTCAGTCAGTTAAAACCAATAAATTAGGCTCGGACCCATACCCATCAATAACTCACCCAAACGATGGGGCACAGCCGGAATCCTACCCATCTCTCAAACAGTTGGCCAATTAGAGAAGAATTAGCCACCCAATCAGGTTGAAGGGGAGGGAGGGGGGATTTCCCAAGAGTGCCAGAGGGGTGTTTCTGTAATTCAAAAATAAAGAACTCAAAACACCTGGTTTCTCTTTGAAAGGAGGGAAATCAAGCCTCCGGGTTCACGACTGGTCAGCGCGTCTCATCTGTCTCTCGCTCAGTGGATTTCATTTGTGGATCTTCCAGTTCCTGAGGAGGTGAAGTGTCCAGGTCGGGGGAGTGAGAGAATAATAGGACTGTTGGGGTTGGGATGGGAGGTGCTGCCCCTTGGACGAAGCCAGGAGGAGCCTCTCTGCACCAACTCGGCCCTCTGCTACCCACGATTTGAAACCCGCAGACAGATACCCTGCAGAATGCATATGGAGGAGGGGGGAGGTTAAAGACAGGTCAAAGAATTTCACCTTGGCATCCCAAACCTTTTCAATTCTTTCCACAATAATAAAAAGGTAAAATACATTATTTGTCAGCAGTCCATACAATGTAACGCAGTTCAACTGTATGGACATATGTCATACAGTACTATTATGCTAATGAAATGCCTGTGTTGGAACAAAATGTTATGATGGAAACTGTTGCTAGTAGTTAGTTAATGATAGCCACAACCTTAAATACCACAACCATGCATTATTATTACATATATATTGCAATCACATTTCACACATTTGACTACATCTATTATTGGCACAACAAGAGAGAGAGAATGCTCTGCAGAAGCAGTACACGAAAACAGATAGGTAGGTATATATAGTAATTGCCATACATTAGATTGATAATAGGTAGGTACCATAGTAAGTACCAGTAACAAAGGGGAAAAGTGCCCTTCAGTAGTTCAACTCCCCCCCCCCCCCCCCCCATTGTTGTAACAACTATTTCAACAACTATTTTTATGTAGCCGAGGCTACATAAAACCAGAGATTCACACTATATATTCTGTCATGCCATTGACTAATCACTAATCACTGTGCACAATAGTGTTCATTTACACCCCATTTGTAACTCTGAGAGTTTACAAATGGAATGTAAGTGATATTTTTGGATTAAAACAACAAGTGTATTGGTAAAAGTTCTCTCTATATTCTGATAGTAGTCATTTATTGTGTAATAGGGGTCTCTCCATCTCTCCACCTTTTAACAAACTAAGAAAAGGGTTGCAAATCTCATCCACAAAGATCATTTATTAGCTTGTGGTAGAGATTTTGTCTGCTCAATTATATGTTTACTCCCTTCAAATTTGACTTCCTAATCCTGTGTCCAATAAGAGTTATTTGTCCTGATTGGATGAAATGGGTATCCCAACTTCTGATCTGTAGCAATGAATGCTATGAGAATAGAGCATCTAACGCTTATTTTAACAAAAGTATCACATACACCCACCCAGAGGTCATCACCATTCCAGTTTATGACAAATCTGTCCAACCTTATTTTTGCCATGACCATACAAAATGAACGGTCAGTAATATTACCAGAAACCTAGAGATAGACCTACATTTATATTAGAGGACTCCTACTCAAAAGGGGGGGTAACTACCTGTGAGTGGGGAGTGTTGGCTGATGAATGAATATCAACATCCTAATACATCCTAATAAATCCTAACAAATTATGACAGGCAATTCCTGCTGTCAAAATATGACCCCCCCAGTCAAAAAACACTTTGTTTGAAATAGACACTCATGCTTTCTAAGGGGGTAACCACCTGTCAGTGGGGAGTGTTGGCTGGGAGGAGGAGTAGGACTAAGGCCCTATACATCCTCTCTGGGGGGGGGGGGTACTACCTGTCAGTGGGGACATGGCCAGGCCAACTTACAGTGCTTTCACTGCACATTAGATTAATCAAATATGAACACTAAGTATTCATAATCTTTTTTCAAAATTTGCCATGGACAAGTCTTTCCATATTTTGTTCGTGTACGGAGTACGGACACGTTGATGACCCCTGCTTACACCATCTTTAAAGGTCCTCGAGTCCTTTCAGATGGGCAGCAACTGACGATGAGCCTAGTAATTCATTTTCAATGAGAGGCGTGCGTTTATTTTGGCCTCGCGGAGAAGTTGAGGGGCGACAATGCAAGCGTATTTTCGTGGGTGGGTCCCATGAAATTGTCACGTGCGTGCTCATTTCGTGCCCACGCCTACGGCTGACTAGACCTGGATTGTGTTGAGCTTCTTTTCTTTTTTGTTTTTTGCCAAACGTCCCGTGCCCCTCACGAGCAGACCTGGGGCCGGCCTGCCTGTTGATCACAGGGAACAACCCCTGCGTCAACCGCTCCCCGTCTGAAAACCTTACTGCGTAGGCCTACCGCATACCTACTTCTATGATGTTAGAGGGAAACCAGAGCATTACCTCTGTTGCCTTTCCATGCACACACAGCAGGCACAGTGTGAGTCTCACTCCTGGATCTCTGTCAGAGCCACGCAGCATGCAGCCCGCTCATCCTTACTGTGCGTCGGGCCGTCGTGGCACAGCGTCACCGACTGGCTGACCCCACTGCCACTCGACACGCTGCGCCCCCGGCTGGTCAGCTTCTTCAGCTCGCTGGCGAACGAGATGCCTTTCCTCTTGTCCTCGCGCGCCACCTGGGAGGTCACACGTCACTTTGCGTTAGGGGGCTGGGGGCAATGAAAACTTCAAATCGACGTCACGCTTATTTCAAACCTTTGCCTCGATTACGATTAATGAACGATAATTATGAAAAAAGTCCACCTGTCCCACCTACAGAGGGACAGGTGCATCAGAGCAATGAACTAGAATAGTAGGAGTAAGTCTTCACTTACAAAACTTGTTAGTTGATGAGTGTAGATTCCTTGATACAGTCGGTTATAGGTTCTAAATGTCAGCTGTTGATATATTTTCGGTTAATCGCCCAGACATACTTTATGTGTGACCGACATGCACAGACTCAAGCACTCGGTATGCATGTGACCGATTAAAAAAATAAACTTTATTTAATCAAACCTAGCAACAAAAAACAGATGTGATGAGGACAGACATACAACAAAGATGAAGCAACAACAGCCATATTAAAACATCTTACAGCAGCACTTCCCAACATTGATCTCTGGATCAAGGCCCACTTGAAAATCTCAAAAGTGTTCATGGCCCACCCATCTGACCACTTTGGTCAGATGGGAGGGCTGTGCGCATTTTCAGGGCATGTTCATTGTAATGATCAATCAATTGGTTGTGTTCCGACTTGGATCAATGGAACTGACGTGGTATGCTTTTATCGTATTTTTATTTTAATGTTATATTATTGTTAAAATCCGGTTGGAAATTACTGTCTTACAGACATGCGTTAAAAGCAGCAACACCAAAAAATGAACACAACAAACTAAGAAGAACAGGTGTGTTGAGGACAGACATAAAGATGAGCACCAGCAGCCATATTAAAACCTCTTACAGACATGGGTTAAAAGCAGCGTCACAAAAAGAGAATACAAGCAGCTATAAAAAGAGGTGTTGAAATAGTATGCACAGCATGTAATACAATATTATATCAAGCAGGTGTACTGTACATGCCAAAGCCTTTGATATGGAAATTTAAACTGTCAAGGTTTAATGTCCTTTGATTCACATTCTAGTTGCATAATAACATGTAAACATTTGATATACATTAGGCAAGTACAGAAAAAAGCACGGGCAAACAATAATTGAGTACATGCAGATAGAACTTGACCTTTGACCTTCAACAGGCCAGTCTCAGTCGGTCTTAGTTCATTGGTTTTAATGGTTTATTTCATAACTCTCATAACTCTTAGAGTGTATATACGATCCATTATGAGTCCATTTGGGTCTACCAGATTTATGGGGGTCCTTGAAATAAAACACTTTATTTCATAACTAGTACAAATGGATCCACAATGGATCACAGACAGGTCACTGGACCCCACTCTGAGTACCACCGTCTTAGTTGTTGCAAAGCAACAATGTCATCATGGTCACCATGGTGTACCTGCTCCTTGAACTTGAGGATGAACTTCCCCGCCCCTCTCCAGCGGCTCTGGGCTTGATAGACACACTCGTGGTCCAATAGGACTCGCTGCAGGGGCTTAGCAGCAGAGGACTTCTTAGAGCCCGCCTCCTTGGCGACTTCCTCCACTAGCACGTAGTCGCTGGGGTTGGGGTTACACAGGATGCTGTAGGAATACTTTGCCTTCGATAGAGTCTGACCGGAAACAGAGAGAGAGAGAGAGAGAGAGAGAGAGAGAGAGAGAGAGAGAGAGAGGAAGATGTTAACTGTAAACAAAAATAATCAATAATAACTAATTTAATAAACTAAACAATTAGTAATCATTCCCTATTTTGGGAATTTCCTTATAGACGAAAAGCATAAAATAATACAAGCTCACAATGCTTTCTCTATAATGTGCCTTTGGTAAGTAAGTGTAATACCTATTCTGAAGAAAACCTGGAGACTTGACATTCAGTAATTGGGTCTTATGATCAAACTAATTAAGAACATACAGTAAGTAACGGTTTGTAAAAAAGAAGATCAATGTTGTCTGTGTAGTGTACGGACCATAGACTGTAAAAAATATGGACAACGCGTTCTCCGGGTCTGATATGGACGTACAATTAAGCCTGTCAGTCCTTGAACTGTAAGTCGCTAGTGACTGGAAGCAGAAAGTATTCATGACCATGTTTATTAAGTCTAGGTGAAGTTGGGCCCAAATACATGGACCTCTATGGAGATATGGGAGATATATACCCAATGACAGCACCACAACAGGCCATTATATGAACTTTCAGGAAGTCCAGATTCCCTTAGTGGCTTCACAAAATATCTGTCTGACTGCCCCCCTGGTACGGACATATTGATGAGTCCTGGTCACCTGCTGTACAGTATGTTGTCCTGAGAGGTGCTAGACATGGCCAAAGCATTTCCGGGGGTCCCCAGACAAAAAGGTTGAGAACCCCTGCTGTAGACTACCTGCTATATGATGTCCTGAGCTGTGCTGTAGAGTGTAGACCAGTGGTTCCCAAATTGGAGTCCTTGAGGGAGTTCCAGGGGGTCCCCAGCTAAATGATAGTGTCATATTTGGGGGTCCTTGACATGAAAAGGTATGATCAGTATGATGTCCTATTGTCCTGAGCTGTGCTGTAGAGTGCAGACTACCTGCTGTATGATGTCCTGAGCTGTGCTGTAGAGTGCAGACTACCTGCTGTATGATGTCCTGAGCTGTGCTGTAGAGTGCAGACTACCTGCTGTATGATGTCCTGAGCTGTGCTGTAGAGTGCAGACTACCTGCTGTATGATGTCCTGAGCCGTACTGTAGAGTAGACTATCTGCTGTATGATGTCCTGAGCCGTGCTGTAGAGTGCAGACTACCTGCTGTATGATGTCCTGAGCTGTGCTGTAGAGTGCAGACTACCTGCTGTATGATGTCCTGAGCCGTGCTGTAGAGTGTAGACTACCTGCTGTATGATGTCCTGAGCCGTGCTGTAGAGTGCAGACTACCTGCTGTATGATGTCCTGAGCCGTGCTGTAGCGCGGGGCCTTGATGACGGTGTGAGGCTGCTCCGGGGACACGTCGTGGACCTGGATGAAGAACATGTCCTCCTCCCCTCCGCTTCCTGCCCCTCCTCCTCCCTCTCTGCCTCCCACGCTCACCTCCTCGTCCCCCTCCGTCACAGAGTTCCTCTCGCTCACGTTCTGCCACAAAAAAACACAAACAAAAAGAAAACATTGAAGCCGTTACAATGGGAAACTGATGTGTGGCTCACGTTTCACGCAGACACAGACAAATCCTGTGTTCGTTCAACTCTCAAATGGACCCTTGTGGGTTCATTTGGTTCCCTGTATTCACTCTCAGAGTTACAAATGGATAAATGAACAGAGGATTTTACTGTGCACATGTAGGCTACTTTAATGTTACATATTTTAGATTTATGAGTTTCATGAAATAGCCAATAGGGGGAGCCATCATCTTGCATAGTGGGACATACCATACTTGGAAAAGAAACAGCTGTGAATCAAAACACAGCACAGTTGTTCCTTGTTGTATCTTTATGCCAAACAAGTCCTTTATTTAATTCACAGTATTTTCAATATCTTGGTTGGATAAATTCCATGCATGCATTTTCAGAGCATATTTTAATGATCAATCAATCGATTGTGTTCTGGCTTGGATGGAACTAACATAGTATACTTTAAGTTATTATTTAGCTGTGTCACAATTACAATAAATTTTTTCAATTACATTCTTTTAATTTTATTGTTTTACATGAATTTTTTAACATGAATGTGATAATCTTAAAATTGTGGTGTTTTGCCAAGGTCCACAGGCTGAGAACCACTGAAATAGCAGATCTGCAACCACCAAAATAGAAGATCTACAAGCGCAAGTTGCGAGCTTGTACATTGGCTATTTTCACTACTTCTTCTTATTATAATTTTTTATTTATGGGCTTTCTTGAATTTGAGTTTGTCTTAAAATTATATATTATTTATCTTTTATATATGAAAATGGGTCCCGACCTGACACTGTTTAGTGTTTATGAAACAGTGGGTGAGCATTAACAATATGCAGGTAGATTTAAAAGTACCTCCTCTCTGGTTTTGAGACAGATCCTCCCCACATATCCCTCCTCACAGTGCCAGCCGTTCACCAGCCTGATCAGCTCCTCCTCGGGCGCTAGGGGGCGCTGCTGAGCACAGCGCTTCACCTCGCTCCGCTCCTTAGCCAGCGGAAGCTTCTCCTCGCACAGGAAGTACTCTGACGGACTTCCTGCTGGAGCCACAATCTGGTGTACAGAGAGAGGGGAGATTATGAGATTATGGTAGACCTATATTCATACGAGTGAGTGAATGCGCTGCAGAAATGTTGGTGATTGCGCCGGAGACGTCAGTTCAGAAACCCGGGTAGGGCATAGATGTCATGGATTGCAGGCTTTAAGACAGTCTGGCGTATCTCCATCACTATTCACTAACCATGTCCAGTAGCTGTTTGGCAGTGCTCTGCTCATTGACGCAGAACACAGTGAATGGCTCAGGGCCCGGAGCTCCGTGTACCGTCACCCTGTGCTGCTGTGCTGCCCTCTTCTCCTCTGACATGAACAGCTAGTCAGAGAGAGAGAGAGAGAGAGAGAGAAACAGAGAGAGATGTAAACGTATGTTTTCTCATGCCAATAAAGCTCATTTGAATTGAGAGAGACAGATCAAACAAATAAGGGTAACTTATAAGGATGATTCAGACAGGCACTACTTTGGCTGCCACCAAATCCTCCTGGCGCTATCCCCTGACTGCCAGGCGGATGCAGGGAGCTTTTATTCTGAAAACACCCACTTTCCCTTTCCCCCAGAATCAGGAAGCTAAATCCTACATTGCACTAGTGACCTTGATTTCCCTTCAGAAGCATATTGTAAGCGCGATGCTGAATAAAGTCAGAAATCAGCCCAGAACATATCCGCTGTGCAGACGGATGCAGAGTAGATTCAGAGAAAAAAGGGTTTTAAGACGGTGCTTAAACAAGGAAGTGAATGGTGTGTGCGCACAAAACAATGTAGGCGTTGCCTAGCAACCGTTCCGTTCCAAAAAAAAATAATATAGCGAGGCCTTTTTATATCGATATAAAGCGATCAAATACGAGATATCTTGTAGTTGGTTGCTGATGGATGTGAATTAAACTACGAGATATCTCGTAGTTGGCAACCAATTAATGCCGGTGTGCTTGGATCATGTGCAGAAACGTAGCTTGGAGAAAAAAAACAGCTCTTGCCGCGTGGGTGTACATTAAACGAGCACGAGAATTCCTCAAATAAAATCGCCCGCCTCTCATTGAAAATGAATTACTAAGACACCCTGCACACTGTAGGACTTTTAAAGTTGTCGGGGAGTCTACAAGAGTCTTTTTCTTTTTCTTTTATCGGCTGACTTTGTGACTTTCACACTAAACTAAACTAATCGCCGACAAGGGATCACACACTGCAAGAGTTCACCAAGACGCGATCCAGACCCAATACATATACTGTAGGCTACATTTGTTTTTTATTTCAATTCATTTTGACGTCTCATGTGGGCATAGGATCCAACATGCGCAAGTAAGATTCCCTCATGGTTTTATAAAAATGATTCAAGTGAGATACGTTGGACTATTTAACAGCAATATTAGGCTAATATAGCTACCAATACATATGACACCTGCATTTACCCAAGGAATAAGTAGGCTATGACACCTGAATCTACCCACGGAATAAAGGTTATTATCATCTATCGATATAGACCTTGATAGACCTGTGTTGTCAGAAACATGCTGTAGTTACTGACCATGAGCCCAGTCTATGTCAACCCAGATGTGTTCTTACCATAGAGGAGGGGAGCACTCCGCCTGCAGGGCCCTCCTCTGTTCTACCACTGTAGATAAATAAGCTGGACACTTCTAGTGGCTCGTTGTGCTGTGTCCTTAACTGGACATGTCTATAACCTGGATCACACGCACGCACACACACACGCACACGCACACACGCACACACGGTCGCACACATAGTTAGTAAAACACAGGCGGACTCTAGCGGCTTAACCAGAAGCCCAAATTGTCACACTGACATTCAAGCTAATTAAAGCATAGAATACCATTACTATGTTATAGTTAGTGGGGCCCAGGGACCCTCAGGGGGTCCCCAGGTAATTAGTTAATATAGCATCAATATTTGTTTAAACACTTATTAAACCCTATTTTATATTTGATATGCAAAAATAGCAGATCTACAAGCTCACAACAGCTATTTTCGGAACATTTGCCCTCTGGAGTGAGTGTGGAACTATAGTGGCCCTCTGGAGTGAGTGTGGAACTATAGTGGCCCTCTGGAGTGAGTGTGGAACTATAGTGGCCCTCTGGAGTGAGTGTGGAACTATAGTGGCCCTCTGAAGTGAGTGTGGAACTATAGTGGCCCTCTGGAGTGAGTGTGGAACTATAGTGGCCCTCTGGAGTGAGTGTGGGACTATAGTGGCCCTCTGGAGTGAGTGTGGAACTATAGTGGCCCTCTGGAGTGAGTGTGGGACTATAGTGGCCCTCTGGAGTGAGTGTGGAACTATAGTGGCCCTCTGGAGTGAGTGTGGAACTATAGTGGCCCTCTGGAGTGAGTGTGGAACTATAGTGGCCCTCTGGAGTGAGTGTGGAACTATAGTGGCCCTCTGGAGTGAGTGTGGAACTATAGTGGCCCTCTGGAGTGAGTGTGGAACTATAGTGGCCCTCTGGAGTGAGTGTGGAACTATAGTGGCCCTCTGGAGTGAGTGTGGAACTATAGTGGCCCTCTGGAGTGAGTGTGGAACTATAGTGGCCCTCTGGAGTGAGTGTGGAACTATAGTGGCCCTCTGGAGTGAGTGTGGAACTATAGTGGCCCTCTCCATCTTCAAAGTTTCCCACACCGACAGAAACCTACCTGGCTTGAGGGCTTTCAGAGGCAGAGTTCTTTGCGCAGTCGTCTGAGAGCTGTTGTTCTCCACCACGGCGATGCGCAGGAAGCACATGTCCTCAAAGTGCACGGTGAACTGGAAGTGCTCGTTCCACATGGGGTTCAGCGTGTTCCTGTGGATGGGTTTGGCACGGAAGTGGAAGCTGTCGACGGGCATGCCCAGAACATCGATCTCCAAGCAGGGACTGCCCGCACTGTTGCCCGGACACACGTTTTGACCAGACACGATCTGGGAGAGGAGACGAAAGCAGAGATCTGGGTTGTAACATCATTGATTGAAAACTTTATTAACAGTTTGTACAATAAGCACAGTTCAATGAAAGGTATGCTAGAGGATAAAAAACTAAACAAGAAAGCACTAAGGCTTGTTTCCATTGGGAAATAGAGCATGCACCTCCACTCTAGCTCAGGTGCTAGACAAAAAGAACATTTAATGACATACAAATATACAGTACTATGCAGTGGACATTTATGTGAGTACAGTAGTTAATTTGGATATTCATTTGGAGTTTCATTGACGAATGTTTGAGAAGCAGTCGTTTAACTTTTTGTAAAGCAAGCCCAAATAAGCAACTACACTTTAGAAACACGTCAAAAAACTGCAACGTGCAACTACTAATATTTACAAGCGACTTTAAAGGAAAACAAGCCCAAAGCCACTTGACTACACTGCTCAAGAGGCTGTTTGAGGTTACCGTGACCTCTTTCTAGTGCGCGCGCACGCGCACACACACGCGCGCACACACACACACACACACACACACACACACACACACACACACACACACACACACACACACACACACACACACACACACACACACAATAAGCTTTAGAGTGCACTTTTGTTGATCCAATACAGTTTTTTTTATGAGTTTTGTGTCTGAAAGCAGGATGAGCTGCACCTCTATACATAACTGACAGTGAATAAATACTTCAATGAACACTAACCCAATTTCAACTTAATCTACAAAGACTCTCATCGACTCCACATCTGCTATACAATTACAATACCGGTGGTTCTCAAACCAAGGACCACCATAACTCTGATAGTGTACAAATGGAACCAAACTGACCCGTTAAAAATCCTAATGGAACCCTAATAATCACACAGCGATGGTTTAGGAAGCCATGCAAGGCTACAACCTGCAGTGAAGGGTTCAGTGTCTTGCTCAAGGACACTTTGACATGGTGCCAGGAGGCGCCAGGGATCAAACCTGGAACCTTCCAATTGGCAGACAACTGCTCAACCTCCTGAGCCACTTAGTACAGCTTAACCACATGAACACTAGTGTCACACACAACATGCTGTGGCAGAGATTATGTGTAGAGCAGTGGTTCTCAAAGTGGAGTCCAGGAACCCGAGCTTGTGGTTCCTTGAGGGGATGTCACATGGCCCCTTACGGGTCTGTAACTCTGGTACAAATCATATCACTCTTAGAGTTAAACTTCAGTCCTTTTGCCCTCCCCCTATCCACAAGGAGGAGCAGTGCACCAAAGCATTATGCGAATTGTAGTCCAGGAAGGAACTGAGCCCAGTGTCCATGACGCGTTATTATGGATCCCCTCGCAGTTCTAGGAAAGCCCCGCTGTGATTGGCCAGTAGTCGCTGTGATTGACAGTTCTCGTTTTTGCAACTATGCCTAAACCTTACCCTAACCCTAAACCTATACCCGCGTAAAACTATGCCTAAACCTAACTATAACCCTAACTTCAGGAAAACTATGCCTGCCCAGGAGCCAATCAGACACATGGTAAGGCGGGTCTATCCCAGAATGTTGGTGGGATTCATAATCGCACGTCCATGACATCATGGACACTTATGAAATACTAAAATATCTTAAAACACATATTACCCACATAAAAAACCTCCAAACATCATTAAAATAAGATCTAGTTGCAAAAGGGGTGAAGTGGAATTAAAAAGTTGGATAACCACTGGTGTAGAGGGGGAAAGGGAATGGTTTAGTACATTACAGACCCCTTGAGGACTCATCAATATAGGTTTTAAATGGTTAAGAGCTTTAGCACCACAGGAATCACATTTTTGCAGCAATAGCAAAAGCCAACTTTCTGCAACCAGGAAATGTGAAAAATATTGTTGAAAAAATGTCAATGGTCATCATTCTTTGTCATATATTCTTGCCAAAACACACAAATTATGATCCAGCAATTGATCAGCATATCGTTGCTGTCTGGCAGAAACCTTGTATCGTTTTATGTTTTTGTCAAAAAAAAAATGATACAAGTTCAGTATGTCTGTGGGTTTTATAAACTAGAGCACATCTAGAGTTGTCACACTGTCACAGTCAGTATGACACAAGACACATGCCATATTTGGCATGTTTTGGGAACATATGCTTATGTCCGAGTAGTGACGGGACACAGCCGGCCAGCCCACCCATTAGCCAATTTTAATACTGAGGATAGGAATCGGTATTCAACAACAAATGAAAAGCCTTAACAAGAGCTTGTGACTAAAATAACAGCATTGGGTCCAATAGAACACTTTCATTCTTTTTGCCATTTTCCAACCGACAGTGATGATATAATTGACCAAAAGTTTCATCATGCTAACATGCGGCAGAATGATCACATGACAGTGCCAGGGGCCCATGGCTGCACTTGTCAATGTCATTCTGGACCCACAACATTCAAACTTGGCACGGCAAGATCTTTTGGAAATAGTCAGAATTCTGTACTGAAATCCTCATAGTAATAGTGTGCAGAATAAAATAAAAACTGTGTTTTTATTTTGTGTTTTATCATTATCACTTGGAGCTGGGCCGGAATTGGCCATGTCCCGCAGAACTCAGGTCTATCATTATGTGGCTTGGTGCCGTCATTTGAAAGAAATCTCTGAACGGGTCGGAATCAGTCCAAATTGTCACACGTCCATTCGGGTTTGGTTTTCTTATTTGAAAATGTTTTCGGAACAGGTCGTAATCGGATCAAATTTCACAGATCCATTATGGGTTCGGGGCTATTTCTTTGGACCCGTGTGAAGACAAGAGCTCTACATCGGGTTTCCCCCAAATGGACCCTTACAGGTCTCAAACTCACCCATTCACCTTTTGAATTTCAAGGATGCCCATAAATCTGAGGGTATACAGATGAAACCAAGTGGACCCGAAAGTTTGAGAATTACTTTCTAATTGGCAGATCAGTACAAATGTGGTCTCTCCATGTGGGAGGCAGGGATTGGAATCCCATGTAGGAAGTTATGGATTGCAGCTTTACATCTGGATGACAAGTGTAGACCATATCCACAGATAAACAGGCCCAGTCTGAATGTCTGTGAAAAGGGTGAGCGCCTTTATGAGGTTCTGTCCTCAATCACTGCTACACTATGTGCTATTCATTCACTGGGTGGCCTCCGTGAATGTCAAACAGTGTAAGCACATACTGTACCTAATATAATGAAACATCCAAACAATACCTAAACCAAATAGGAGCACTGAACACGGTGTGTGTGTGTGTGTGTGTGTGTGTGTGTGTGTAGCTTATGCAAAGATGAAGTAAGTGCTTATAATGTACTCGCTAGCTTGCTTGTGCAAAAAAATATATATATACATATATATTGAGTGTCAGCTACTGCTTACTCACATGACATGAGTGAGCATGAACGCTTGTGTAAACACGTCCATTAATACAGGAATGGGATGAAGTCATTTCTCGAATATTTTGGGGATAAGTTTCAATTAGCCGATCTGGAGAACACTCTGGACCAAAGCCCAGTGCAACGTGTCCTCACCGTGAGAGAGTAGACGACAGGACTCATGTCTCCCACGTCCCTGTCCAGAGGACACAGCTGCTGGTACAGGGGACAGCCTCTGTCCCACAGCACGGCAGGCTTCAGGACATAGCCACAGCCACCGTTGGCCTCAAACAACGCTGCGTTCAACTGCATTGGCAGGTCTGAGAGAGAGAGAGACATTTATTGTTGCATCTTATATACGAGTATACAAGAGTGAAAATTGATAATAACAGAGTAGCACTAACAGTAAGAAAAATAGCAAAGTACATTATTGTCTCCACCAGGCCGAAGGCCTGGGGAGACAATACACGGATGTTTTGCCCTCCGTCCGTGTGTGTGTGTGTGTGTGTGTCTGTCCGTCCATTAGCAGATAATGTCCGGCACCGTTAACCTGGTCGATGCCAAACTTTGCACACCTCCCTGGATGCCAACGATGAACCCCAAATTTCCCAGAACAGCCTGTTATAGCGCCACCATGAGGCAGCTTTTCACCATTTTTACCTATAACTGCACCGATCTGCATGAAACGTTTGCACGCACACTCCCTAGAGGCCAAGGACAAACCTTTGACCTACATTTTTATAGCGCCACCAGGAGGCCGATTTTTGTAAAACACATTTTTTGTTATTTCTCCTCCAGATTTTGGATCAAAAATCCCACAAATTCTTACACAGTATCTTTATAGTCTGCCGAAGATGGATCTGATATTTCATATTCCATCGTAATTGGCTAACATTGGCTTTCAAAGTTTGCAGGATTGGCCCGTTTTGAACAAAAAGCCTCTAATCATGAACGCAGCGTGCAATTTACGTGACATCTTTCACGCACTTTCCTACTAGGCTGAGGAATATATCCAACCCTTTTCACATTGGCCTGTGTTATAGCGCCACCAACAGGTGGATTTTTTGCAAAACACATTTTTGGAAGAAAATGCCTCAAATAATCCAATTGCCATCAACGGCATAAGAAGAAATGGCACCCTTTTCTCATTGGCCTATTATAGCGCCACCAGGAGGCCACAACCTGACCTGGCCTGGTGGAGACCTGTGCCGAGTGGCACTTTTTCTAGTGCATACTGTAGCACACTCTGGGGTGCTGTGTTCAGTGCTGTGTAATCACTCTTGTAGGATAAGGCCTGATTTATGCTTACTTGCATGGCGGTGTCGCACACCAGAAATGAGCTCAAAACGTGCCACGATACACACAGTGTGAGCTTGTACAGTACATCAACGCACACAACCAAGAATAAATGATGGGTAAGAGTTCAATGTTATCTGTTACTTCATGGAGACGACACAACACTGACTTCTCCCTTAAAACAATCATTGTTTTACTAAACTTTATCTCAAATTCCTGGGTTTTGTGTTTGGAAGGCCGGGCGGGTGCGTTGGCTCTGGGTAATGGAAAAACATATCACTTTGCATTCAGGCCCTCCACTGGAATATAAATCTGTGTATTAAAATACTCAAAAGATTTTAAAAAAAAAAGAAAGAAAAGAAAGAAAAGAAAAACAGAAGACACCATGCACACACACAGCGGTGCAAGCAGGAGGTCATGTAAGGGTGGATCAGGAGACATAGCCTGTCTTTTTAATGATATTTATGGAGGGTTAGGGGAGCAGTAGGAGATGAAGCCGTAGCTCACCATTTCCAAAGATAAAAAGGGAACCGTCATCGTACTTCAATGACTATTAGATCAACAGCAACAGCCTGGGGTTCCTTTAACCACTTAAGCCCTATTCAGACATCTTATCTACAGGCTCACAAAAATACATCACTAACAAATATATCTTTGGGAAATGTGGGGCAATTGCCACCTATAATGACATGCCCCAACACAGGGCCACAGGTTGAAAGAGGTTCAAATAAACACTGGGTTGAGCTATTTTGTCGGTCACGGACACATCGTTAAGGCCAAACTACAACGTTTCATGAATTAAACCTAAATACAATGATTTTGTCAGTAACTTCATGTAGAAATAAAAGAGAAAGAGACATGCATAAATTAGAAGAAAATAGCCGATCTACAAGCTCTCAACGTGGTGTGAAGCGGCACGTTGTGAGAGATTGTAGATATGTTATTTTCACTAGTTTGGGATCCGGCAGAATGTCTCATTTATTTTTTGGGTCACGGGATAAAATTATTGGGAACCACTAATTATTCAAAAGGACCACAGGAGTGGAGGAACCACTGTTCTTCTAGGATGAGTGTGTATTTTAGCGTATAACTAATCACATGAAGGGATAGCACATCACCTTGAAACCATTAAAGCCTCCCAGAGCGGCATTCATCGTTAGTTGAAAAACGGTTTCGCTCCAATACAAGATATTTAACATTTGAAAAAAATAAAGATTCATAGACCTGAAAAGTGATCATTGGCACGAAAGCAAAGCACATTATTGGCAACTAATTCTCTCGTGAGTCATCACAAGGCCTCCGCTTAGAAAACAAATAGTATGTATTTGAGGGTAGATTCATCTATGTTCGTGTAGCAATACTGTTGATTTCTGAATTGATATGATATGACGGCTTGGAAAGAAACTCTTCAAGCTTTCAGAGGCAGGGCTGCACAGTACCACAGGCCAGAACAGAGCCTCTGTGTTGCCAGATGAGGTGTTACAGAGTGAGGGTAGACAGGAACACACCGATGTACTGTAGGGACACTGCCAGCAGTGATTCCTCAGTCTGAAAGCTTCGGTGCCAGAGTACACTGAGGTGAAATTACAAAAGAATAAACTGTCTGCTTGAAAATGCTTGTTATGACCATAGCAGACTGAACCGGCACCTTGGGGAGAAGATGGTGAAAGGAAAGGAAAGGAAAGAAAGGAAAGGAAAGGAAAGGAGCTGTTATATGTACGGGGGATGCGGTGGATGGGGGTGTTCCTCACCATCAGTCTGGTAGTTGAGGGCCACCAGTTGAACCCCATGCAGCCAGAAGGGCAGGGGGTTGGGGTTGGCCGAGTCTATCCTGGTGGCAGCCGGGTAGGTCCTGAGCAGCTGGCACACCGTGTGCTGGATCAGCTTCTGGGAGAAGCGCCGGCACAGGCGCTTGGCGGCGTTCTCGTTGACGGAGGAGATGTGGTAGCATTTGGGCGTGCGGATGATGGCGCTGAGGGAGGTAGGGGTGTTGAGGATGGGCGATGTCTGCTGCTCCTCCCAACTCAGCCGAAGACATTCAGCACCAGCTAGAGGAAGGAAGGATCATTTGTATTTATGTTACTAATTGTAATTTATTGTACAGTCAAGACACTTTGTCTTAGATTTCGCATTTGAAATACACAGTATCTAGCATAGCAAAGCATCCAAGATACAATAGTACAGTATAAGCATAGCATTACAGTAAAATTATGTTTGTATGCTTATACTATTGTTATACTAATGATTTAGTTTAAATGCATCTGTCCAAAAAGTCATGGCCTGGGGACTAGAGTGCGGTGCGGGAAGGGTGGAATGGATGGAGGAACGTGTCAGATGGGTATACCATGAAGCGGTTGAGATGGTTTGGACATGTGAGAAGGAAGAATGAGGGGTATTGTATATTCATTGTCCCATCTCTGACAAAAATCATTACAGTAGCCTGAAGGAAGATCAAGATGTTGATGTCGCAACAACTCTTTAGAAGAAATAAAATGTTTTCAATTATGATATTTCCTTTTTTCACCTTTTACCCTTCGACAGAGAACCCTGTCTTAATGCCTTATTATTAATTATTAAATGACTGTATCAAGAGCATCCGACCACAGTCTGTGACCAGTGAGATTACTATTTGAAGAATGGAAAAGTGAACTCTGTTTTTCCCATGGAGGGGCATGGAGGTCAGCTTCTAAGTGGGTGTCCTGTCTTAGCCTTCTCCCACTGCCTTTTCCACTGAGAAAGCAACTGCACTGTATGTATTTGTCCTTACAGTAACAGCATGTGCTGACTGTATACTACTGTGTGTGTGTGTGTGTGTGTGTGTGTGTGTGTGTATGCCCCTTTTATGCCGTATTATTGACATGATGTACAGTACAGCACTTTGTGACGGCCACAATTTACTCTTAATAGACTAATTGACTAATTAACAAGCCATCACCACTCAACGATGAGGCAAAGATCCTCTCTGGTAGGTACACGCCTGCCTGGCAGCCCAAATCAGCAAACTGAAGAAACCCTTACAACTTTGATTAACTCTGGTTATAAATGTGCTTTAAAATGGACCTTGGGCTTTAGGAACCCATTGCGAATGCATGCCCTTGCTGACATGGACCCCGGGCAAGGTTCGAACCCATAACCATCCAATAATAAAAAATAATAATATTAATAATAAAGCTTTATTTAAATAGTACCTTTCAAGAACGAAAGAACAAAAGAAACAAAAGAAACTACAAAGAAAAACGATAATAATAGCACAACAGTGGATAACAGATAATAAAGTGAAAAATACATCAGAGAAAACATAACAATCACAACGATAAAAGATTAGGGATTAAAAATATATAAATATATATATATATGTATAAATGGGTCTTCAGGAGAGATTTAAAATGAGGAAGCGAGTCTGTGAGCCTGTTCTCCAGGGGCAGGGCATTCCACAGTGAGGGTGCACGGACTGCAAAGGCCCGGTCGCCTATAGTTTTTTTGTGTCCCGTTCTTAATGTGAGTAGAGTCTTGCCCGAGGATCTCAGCTCACGGGCTGGCTCATAGGGCTTTTTTTACATGGCCCTCCAATGAGGACTGGATGACCTTTTTTACATGGCCCTCCAGGGAGAGGTCAGAATCTAGGGTGACACCTAGGTTTCTAGCTGCGGGTGTAATGTTTTGGCGTAAGGAACCAAGGTTATTGTCTAGGCACTCTATCGGATGGTGGGCCAAAAAGGTTTTTGATTGATTGAGTTGTAGAAAATTACATCCATACTTGAATGTCGGAGAGGCAGGAGTGCAGTTTGGCTAGGCTGTTGGTGTCGTCGGGGTTGATGGGGAGATATAGCTGGGTATCGTCGGCGTAGCAGTACAGGGATCTGTACTAGGTCCCCTCCTTTTCTCACTGTACACTAAATCCCTTGGCACCATCATCTCTGCTCACAATATATCCTATCACTGCTACGCCGATGACACACAACTGTTTCTATCCTTCCCCCCCTCTGCCACTCAGGTGGAAGAGCTCATCACTGCATGCCTGGCTGACATCTCACAGTGGATGTCCTCCAACCACCTCAAGCTGAACCCAGACAAGACTGGGCTTCTCTTCTTCCCAGCTAAGTCCTGCTTTTTATGTGATGTATTCCCATGCTTTTTTGTTCTTGGTCGTCTCTGTGCTGTGCAGGGCACGGAAACCTGACTGAAATTTCTCAAAGAGATTGTTCACGGTTAGATAGCTTATAATTTGGGTAAAGACAACTATTTCTAAAACCTTGGATAGGAACGGAAGTTTGGAAATTGGTCTGTAATTTCTGAGTGTAGACAGATCGATGTTGGGTTTTTTAAGCAGGGGGTTGGCCACCTAGTTAGTGTGTGTGTGTGTGTGTGTGTGTGTGTACATGCACACTCACTCACTAGACATGTTTTTCTATCATCATCCAGATATTTTATACACGTTTGCATCTTTTACACCGCCCCCCCCTCCCACTCCTAAACACACACAAACACTTCCTCATGAATACACCTCACTCTGTGGCCTTACGTACATTTTCCAGGGGTGCGGCTCTGAGTCATGACCTCCCCTGGTGTGTTGCCACGAGCTGGAGCTGTGCCAAAAATTGACCTGCTCCTGCTCTTCCCTCGATCCTTCCCCCTGCTGGAGCCCGCTGGAGACAGTGTGGCAAGGCCTGCGTACACACACACATGCACGCGCACACACACTGATGAAAGAGAGGGCAAGACACAGAGAAGGAAAGTAGAATAGAGAGCAAGTCAATGTAGATTTATAGAAGAGTCAAGTAGAGTGAGGCACACAATAACGACATCACAGGGATGTTTTATGGTCACGTAACCCCCCATCATTGCTTCAATGGCTGCTTGGTTTACAAGGAATTAAGCTTCAGCACCTATTTCACCTAAATCTACTGTATATTTTCTGATTATTTCAATGTATACCTGAATACAAATCTCTTGTCCTCTCTCCATGGTTCATTCATTTCTGGCGTTCTCTTCGTTTATCGCATTCTCTTCCTTCTCCTCCATTCTTCCCTCCATCTGTAATGTCATTGTTCTTACTGTCTGTCTGTCTGTCTGTCTGTCTGTCTGTCTGTCAGTCAGTCAGTCAGTCAACCTCTCTCTCTCCCTCTTTCTATCTCCTCTTTCTCGCTGTTACTCTAAGTCCTCTTTACTGTAAACAAATACAATCACAAGTGGAAACACAAGCAGGTTTATGAGGCCAGACATCCCATAAAGGAAGGCTATGGATTAGAGGAGGACACATAGTGATATCACATTGAGGAGCAGCAGTAAGAGTCTGTCTAAGATGGATGGATAAAGTCTAAAACTGTAGTTCTCAAAGTGGGGCCAGGGGACCCCCACTAAAACTGATTTACTACTAGCACCAAAATCTGTTTAACCACTTTAAACATATAGGTCTAAAAGCTACTGTAAAAGCAAGCTCACAAAGCATGCAGTACACGAGCATACATTGTGAGCTTGTATGCCTTTTTAAAAACCCTTGAAAGTAATCTTGGTCTCTAAACTGTCTCTCCCTGGCTAGCCGGGGCACCTGATGGAGGGGAAAGTAACGTGTTCTTTAAACACACTACGTCCAACTGGCGTTACCATGTCTATGCTCGGACGTAGAATAGATTCCCAGCATTGGCACTGGGTGAAAAAAATGGGTTACAAAATCGTGGGATAAAAATAAAGGGAAAAAAGCAAAAAATAAAAAATAACCCTTGAAATAATTGTACATACTTTGTATAGGGATCCATGGTACAAGATATTTTCTAATGGGGGTACAGGGCCATATACGGAGGTCCTTGATATGAAAAGGTTTGAGAACCACTGGGCTAAAATAGCAGAGAGTCTATAGTATAAGGGCAGCAAAGGCACAAGAGTCAGAATAAAATGCACTTAACCAGAATAATTTGTGGACACATGGCCCTTTTAATGCCATACTTTTGAGCCATGACCCATATTTTGACAAACACTCAAATTATGTCTTTCTATAGCATTGTCCCAAGACTAGGACTAGTGTGCATTTATCTTTTGAAGAATGGAAACGTTAACTGTATTTTTCCCATGGTGGAGTGGAGTCAGAGAGATGATGTCACAGGTTAAGTGGGTGTCCTTGTGGGAGAAGAATGGAGTGTTATATAGCTATGCTATACGTAAAAATAATTGAAAGGATTACAGGATGCCACTTTTATTTTTACAGATGCCTACAAGAGGATCATAGCTGATCATGGCTACTGCAAAGAGAAACATGGAAATCGAGAGAGAGAGAGAGAGAGAGAGAGAGAGAGAGAGAGAGAGAGAGACCGGCCCAGCAGACACACACAATGCAGGCGGAGGTGAGCTCTGCTGACAAGAGTTTAACGAATAAAGGACAGGTGCAGACTCACAGCAAACAGTCTTAAGAAACTATCTACACTCACAGAATAACTTTCTTTTGCGTTTCGGCCCCTCAGGCTGAAAGGCCAGAGGGGGTGAAACAAATACTGTTTGTTGCTGCAGTGGAATAATAAAGCAAAACACTCCTTCTGTGAGTGTGGATTGTTTATTTAGATACTGTAGACAAACAGACAGACAGACAGACAGACGTCCTACCAGGGAATTTAACGGCCTGGCAGTAGATGATGAGATCGGACAGTTCCTGGGCAATCTGTCGACTCTCCTTCTTGTTCTGAGGGAGATAAAACTCCTCCCCGAGCTCCATGTCAAACACCTAGAGACAAAGATCATGGAATAAGTACTCACACATAACTGTAACAGGATTTTCCTGGGTATATCTGCTCCTGTATTGCCTCAGGTCATTCGGGATGAGAGCATCGAATAAAGACATCAGATCATTCAAATGACAACAGAACATCCTCTGCTGGTCATTGTGGAATCTCTCACCTTCCCTTTGCTCTGGGTTGTGCTGTCTGACTTCTTCATTCTCTTCGGTATCTCATCAGCCGGCTGCTCTTCCTTATCTGCTGAGGTCTTCCCCTCTGGCTTATCCTCCAGGATGTTATCTAAAGACAGCGTATATAATACAGACGTTTATGCAAAAGTACCAGCCAAATAAATAAATACACCCCACCCTGATCAGACCTGAGTGTAAGTGGAACAAGGTGTTCAGTGACAGGAGAGGGCTGAACACCTCCAAAGATGAGTTTATGGCTAAAGAAGAACAAAATGTAATCATTTGTGCAGTTATAGTACATTTTTCTTTTTACCTCAGATAATGAGAATATATTCTAGAACCATACAGCAGCAGGATAGGGTTGTTTCAGATGATTATTATTCACTTTTCATATGGGAGAACACATGCACAGCTTTGAGCAATATACTGTACTTGTAAACATAATAAAACTGTTGCTAAGGAAAAGAAAAACATCTCATTTGGCCCTCATTCACTGAGGGCCAAATGAGATGTCCCTGACCGCTTGGAAAACTAGCGAAAACATTTCCAAGCGAAAGCTCTTCTCAGCAATCCCAGGCAACTTCTGTGCACTGTAAACAGGACTAACAGTAAGGTGCTTGACCCTCAGCTCCCATTCCTCCCACACATCAAACCGTTGCCACAGCAAAAACCCAAGACATGCATGCATCAAATTCAAGATACAGTAACAATCTATCAAAGGATAGATTCCTGGAATTTTATCCACTTCCTGAGAGTAGGGAATTGCAATAGAGTTGACCCTGAATCCCTCCTCCCCAAAGCTGTATTGTAGCCGGGTTGTGTCTAACACATAGGGACCACACAGACACAGGGGCACGCTGGTACATTGGTCCTTAACTCTATGTAAATACAATTTGCTAATTGACCTTAACCCATTAAGCCTGAGGCCGATTTTGAAAAATGTCTTCTAAATCCCAACAGTTTTCTGAAAAACGTATTTTGCTACATGAGTGGTGTTCAAACTTGTCATGTCGAGGACCCCCAAAATTATATAGTATTTGGCCGCATCTCTGACCACCATCTCAAGAAAATGTTATGCTAGTTTGAGTTAAAGATGTTTCCTTAGTTTAAACCTGTCTATGGACTGCAGCCTGCGGTTCAGTGCAGTCTGCATACTGCCTTGTTGGCTTTCCAGAAAGAAGGGGTTAGGAATTTGTGGCATGTCGCTGATGCGTTTATCTAGGATGATCTAGGAATGGAATTGAATGTCTTCTAACGTTTTCTTCTACGGTAGCCTACGGTTCAATTAATACTGTACGTCACTCAACATCTGGGGGGAAAAGTATGGAGTGCAAAGGTCAACACCAAAGTGCTCCCGTGGATACAGCAGAAACCTTCCATCTCCATTTCTCATGTTTTAATGTATTTTCATAACCTAATGCCCTATTAACAGTGTCGCATAAAAGTACCAAAAATAGCTGATCTACTGATGTGACAAAATAATTACTACATTGGATCCCCTGAAAAGTAACAGCTTTGGACATAAGGACACAAGGTCTTCCACCCGACAGTGACAAAATGCAGCGATTCTAGATTGAACAGATGATCAGAGAGGAGTGTAAGGTGAAGATAACAGCTACAGAGACAGGGAGGGTCGGAGAGAATGGCCGTGTTGAAAACATAAGTCCAGAGAGCGTTTGGCCTTTTGACGGGTCTAGCGGGCAACATAGCGGGCCAAGCTGAGGGCAGGGACTGGGAGATGGCTCTGACAGCACTGGGACAGGGTAGTTTCCACTGGTCTGTTGTTGTGCATAGGGGCAGCACAGGGCCTGAGAAACCAGATGGCTTTGTTTTGTTTCCCTGATGAGCCTGCCCAGCCGCTGGCGAGGTCACGGAAGAACACCACGCCACAGAAGAGAGCCGGAGAAGTGGTGGGGGGCGTATTTACAGTAAAATATATCCATCCGCGCGAGTGTGCATGCGTGTGTGTGTGTGTGTGTGTGTGTGTGTGTGAGAGAGAGAGAGAGAGAGAGAGAGAGAGACAGAGAGAGAGAAAGCATGCATTCAGACATCACAAACACATTGACCAATATGCAGCTATCGTCCCTTGCCGACTGAGTCTAGACTATTTTGACACAAAACAGAACTTTTGTTTTCATTGCAATCAAATTTTGAGCAAAGAATTGATTGCTACCCAGTGAATAAATCCACCCTCTTCCCCATCCTGCTGCATTCATAGAAAGAAAGGAAAAATTAAAAATAAATGATTCCATCTTGAGGGTGAAACGACGGTGAAATAAATACGGTATAGATTTTGCAGGTAAAATGGAGGGGGTTCCTACAATGAATGCAACTGTATCAAATCAGATCCAATCAGTTCTGGTAAAAAACTAAACAAGACATCTATCTATAAATCTATCTATCTGTAAATTCAAGGAATCTCTGTAGGTAGGTACCGTATGTATGTGTACACCACCACCAAGCCGTAAATACGTACATAATGATGAATAGTGAAAATATCTACAAGCTCACAATGTGTCACGATACACGGCAGTGAAGGCACACACACACAAGGCACAAGCTCCACTTTTAGGAATCCCATTAAAGTTAACCACTTAAACTCAAAATAGCAGATCTACAGTTGTGGCGCAATTGTGGCGCATTGTGACCTTGTAGATACTAGTCTATTTTTGGCAAATAGATTTGGTGTAGACGTAAAAAGTGGTCAAAGAAGTACAGTTACAGTAACTCGAGACCAGTTCTCTAAGAAAACGGATGCCTTGATATTAGCTTCCCAGGCCTGCTACACAGACACTTTATAAATGAGGAAACCTGTACGAACACTGACATGGAGTCTCTGTGCTATGCAGCAGTTTGGTATGGACAATGTCAGGTTTCATCTGTCACACAAAGAAGTGCTTGTCTCACCACCCATAGCAAAATAGCCAATCTACAAGCTATATGCTTCTTTGCATTGAAGTTGAATTACCGGTAGACATTTAATGGATTTCGTATTGAAACAAAATAAATCAAGACTCTTTCAACTGGTCATGGAGTGGTTGCTATGTACAGTGGCTAGACCATCTGTGACCTGACAGTGTACATACAAGTTGCACAAAGCAAACAGCCAGTGTGTAGATGCAGAGAAGAATTGGTAGGCTTGGTCCAGCAGAGCTGCAGATAGTTAGCGCACACACTGCAGCGTTTCCCCTATACTCATGTGGGTGAGACACCAGAGCAAAGGGTGTATCACGTTTTGGCAATTTTCTCCAATTTACACAATGGAACAATCAAATGACTCCCTAATTTCCACTGCTACAAAACATTATAGGGGAAAGACTGTCACACAACAGACAGCGTCGGAGACCGAGAATTACCTTCCTGGCCATAGGAGGCAGTAGAGGCTGAGAGGACATCAGCTAAAGAGGCAAAGAGGCAAGATAAAACAGTTGAGGAAGAGAGTTTTGACTTTGGTGTTAAAAGGACAGGCTGAAGAAAGATGAGAGAGAGAGAAAAGGTTTTACCTTAGTACCCTAGTAGATCTACAAGCTCACAATGCAACATAATGTGAACGTGTATTAGCTATTTTCAACTAAGAGATTAGGTGTAGAGGAAATAAAGGAGCGTACCAAATCTAGAGCCCAGGGAGACCCCGGTCAATTAAGTACTCTATGGTTTTAAGTTAAAGCAAACTCTATTTTAACTGGTAAATCTTGGGGATACCTTTTCATAAGAGCTTGGATGCCACACCCCTACGGTGACCACTCTGAACCCCTCCCCCTAAGCATTCAGCTGAATTGTGCTTGTGTCTGTGGGTTGCGTTGTTTTAATGCCATGCTGCTACCAATGGTATTCTCTACTGGAAAAGTACATAGTGCAGATTCCATCTGTCGCTCCCGTTTTTGGAACTACACTGAGGTGGCCGAAAGTCGAGTGGTTCTCCTTACCATCTGACAGAGACTCGTAGTCGTAATCGTACTCATCTTCCTCCTCTTCCTCATCGTCATTGGCATGATTGCCAGGCGAGGTAGCCGCAAGTGAGCCGTTGCTAGCCTGAGCCTGCATGTGGGCAAGCTGGTGGGCCTGGGGTGGAATGGGAGAAAGAGTGAGGAGTGTGTCTTTGTGTGTGTGTGTGTGTGTGTGTGTGTGTGTGTGTGTGTGTGTGTGTGTGTGTGTGTGTGTGTGTGTGTGTGTGTGTGTGTGTGTGTGTGCGCGCACGCGCGCGCGCGCGCGCGCGCGCATGCGTGCGTTCGTGCGTGCGTGCGTGTGTTGAGTATGACTTCCAGTCACTGTTGAGATTCTCTGGTACAATACTGTGGACTTCCTAGTCAATGAAGTATATACAGTAGGGTTTAAGTGGTTCATGTTACCAACCTCAAACTAGAGGCCTGTGTTTTTGAAAGGCCTATGTGAGTGAAAGGAAATGAGAGCATATCTGAAAGATACAGCTTTATATACAATGATGTAATGATTGGGGGGGGGGGGGGGTCACCCATTTCATGTGTGTCTCGTAATGGACATATGGATATATACATTCAGTCAATCTGGACACTTAATACAGCATACCTTCTGTTTGAGTATATCCACGGGGGCCTGGTGGGCTTTCAGCTTCTTGTTCTTGAGCAGGATCTTCTGTCTGAGCTGCAGCGGTGACGGCAGGAGGGGGTCATCGCTGAAGTCACTCTCAAAGAGGAAACGCGTCACCAGACGTTCTCCACAGACCGTCTGTTAAATAAATACACAACAGTGATTAAGATGGACGCGCGTCGAGAAATATCATATTAGAGTCAGGTTTCTATACTGTTCTCATGAGCATGGGAGGCATCCATCCTCCGTTAAGAGAAAATGAAAGTGTCCTTATCAAAACAAAAGGGCACTACAAATAAACATACCCTGTGGTGAACTGACCTCTCAATCTCAGGATACAAAAAACAACAACGTTCTCAACATAAAAGGCATCTTAGACATTAGCAGTATGCTTAGAAGTCCATCTCTCCTCCATCTAAATAGGGTGGAATGCTGGGAAGCTGTCTAAGATGAAAGCAGTGTGATATCCCATGACGTACAGTGTATCAGACATATACCCAGATGTCTTTGGCAAGTTTGGATTTTAACAAAGGTGTGTTGAGGTTAGACACAGAGAGAGAGAAATACATCCACATTTACCCCTAATTTTGATTATGCCGAGTTCCTGGCCAGAACGTCAGATGCTGGCATTAAGCAATTGGAAAATAAAGGTATAACCAAATTGGGGCATTTATTTATTAAATAATAGTTTAATGACATTTGAACTGTTGATACAGATACCAGCTCCCAAAACAAGATTGTAAGACGGAAAGGAGTCATATTTAAGATGCAGTCTAAGTAAGATGGCTACCACAAGCTTAAACTGGCTATATCCCCAATACTATTCAACCTAGAAAGGTTGTCTAGGTGTTAGGGCTCAAGATATGTGGCTGAATCAGTGAATTTACCATCAGATAATAATTTATTGTTAAATCCAAGATGGCATCCATGTGATGGACCTTTATATGATTGTGTGGAATTATACAATAGAGAAATCACTATTTAAACTGGTCCAAACTACTGAATGTTATTTTCATTCTTCATACAGCACCCATTATAGATCTCAAGAATACTATTTAAATACATTTTAGTTTGTTCTGTCCTCTACAGGGTCTGATCAAGTAGTGTACAATATGAGCCTGCAGGTGTAAGAACATCCGTCCGTACCTTAAAGATCTCAGCCATCTTGCGCTGCTGAGGAAGGGAGCAGTGGTTCTCTATCGACAGAATGACGGGCATGTCAGAGTTGACAAATGCAGATCGGTTTATGGCCTCCACCACATCCTACAGTCAGGAGAAGAAAGGAAATGAGACGGATGTGTTAACATTAAACCCTACCGTATGTGCTTTGCTGACCAGAGTCCCCCAGGGGTCTATACTACAGTATACAAGTATCCTCGCCGAACATATTCCATCTACGAGCTCACAACGTTGTGAGCTTGTTGTAGATTGGCAGAATTGTCAGGGTTCATGTGGTTCATCTAATATTAGATCGTCTCCGTCATATTCAGTGTGTAATTGTCTCGCTAAGATTCACCACTGAAACCAATGCTGAGTGAATTGTCCAACTTTACTAATGTAAATTAGTAAAGAAAAGTTGTTAAGTGTAGTAAATGTTTATGATCATGGAAGGTTCCCATACATTATGACAAGAGATTCCATTACAAACTTGGCAATATATATATAATATAGGTATAGCATTTAGTCCAAACTCTCATGACTAAGTAATGGTGATGATCCTCTCCAGGAAGAACGTAGCTGGTGAACAGACATCACTGGACGTGCATTCAGAAGATCCTCATTTGTTTGGTCTAACTACTCCACAATGGAATTAGTGCTTGGACTGAAGTGAATTCTTCCATGGGTAGAGAGTGGAAATGTTTCCTGTTGGCGTACATTATATAGTGCCAGGGACATACTGAAAGCGCTGAATTAATTGCATCCTGTGTCTGTGTGCGCGTGCGTGAGAGAGAGAGAGAGAGAGAGAGAGAGAGAGAGAGATAAAGATCCATCCATTTCGGGAAACTTTCCCAAATGTAACCACTTGAACCCTAGCAACCCTATTCTAGGCATTCCATAATAGGCGAACAGAACACTCAGCAAAAATCACAGATCTACAAACTCACTATGCGTTGCATGGCTATTTTCAACAAAGTGATTTGACTTAGACAGGGAAACTAGGCCAAAGACCCTGAGGAAACCCGGTCAATGAAGGTTAAAGTCATTTAAAGTCATCAAGTCAGAGGCAATAATTAAAAAGCTCATAAATACTTTTTGGTCTTCCTGATGGTATGAAAAAATACACACTTAATTTCCTTGCCGGCACTGACTGTCTGACAGCAGACACAATCAATGTGGTCATGTTATTTTGGAGTGATACTTTAAAGCTGATAGAGCTCTGGAAGACTTTTATGAAAAGTGATACAGTGTCGTCCAATTCATGTGATTCATTATTACCTCCTTGAAGACAAACTGATCCTAAAAACAACAAGTTGGCGTATCCAGGCCCTTCTCCATCCTGTGGGCTTTTCATCTTTACACTGGAACAGCTTTTCTTTTTTTAATGATAAAAACGTTATTCCCAAGACCGTTTAACTATATAAACCCTGGCATCACTATTTTGGGCACATTTTCAACATTGTTTAAATGTTTTTTGTAAAGAAATAAAACATTAAAAGCAGATGAACAATGTCTATGCTTGTTGATCTGCTCCCTTTATTGCATATAGTGCACTGGAGATAGAGAGCTAAAGAGAGGTCCTGAACCAGATTCCAACCAAGGACGTTATAATCTTTTGGTCCCTGTGCTAACTGGCAAACCTGTAGTATATACTGTATAGATAATTTATATACGTAGATTTAAACATTTTGCCATCTATATCTACTTGGCTGCTCGCTTACCCTGTTGTTGGCTGACTAGACTTCATGTCATTTAAGGACAATACATTGAAAGTGAGGTGATACTGTATAACAAATTACGCTATTCCTAATTGATGGGCGGCCTCAGGACTTTCCCTCGGAACACCTCCAGATATCCTGGGACTCTCCGAACTATAGTTGGGAAAAGCCTGTCCGAACCCCAGCGTCGGAAGGAGACCAGAGCTAACCTTGAAGGGAATCTTGGTGGTCAGTGTGTGTCCGTGGTAGATGATGGGCATGCCGTCATCTCCATCCCAGCAGTCCAGCTCTACGCTCCGACAGCCCTGCAGCAGCACCTAGGCAACCGTCACATCCCATAATAAGATAAAACAGCACTGGGGAGATGATATGGTCAGGAGGCTCACACAAACATCAGGGGGAACACAAAACTCCCTTGAGAAATTATGTGGGGTTATTATGTGACCACGGAAAACTGAAATCCTGAGAAAGGGAAAAGATCTTACGTCGTTGACCGCCATGATAGGAATTATATTAAAATATCATCAAAGAGTATGTTTGCTTGCAATTATCCTACATCACTGCTGCAGTGGTCAGTGCAGACCAACGATTCCCAAACCATTCCAACTCGAGACTCGTTTCCCACACAAAATTACATTATGAATTAATCAATTAATGAATCACGAAAGCCCTACGGACCAACTCACATGACTGTACAGCTCCACAGAGGACTCTCCTTTCAGCTGGTGTCCAGTCAGATAGGTGTTGTGGGACGACTCCACGTAGTAGTAGGACATGGGGTACTGGAGCTCCTCTGGATTCACCTGGGACTCCTCGTTACGCGACGCAAAGTTGTCCTTGTCCATAAGGTACCTGCTCAGAAGAGAGTGGCGGTCGGGGGTTTGTGCGCTGTGAGGGTCCAGTTTAACCCATTCTGACCTGAGATCAGATTCTAAAAATGTCACAGTCGCTCTTCGATTTTTCAAAAATAGCAGACCTACAAGCTCGTAGCGCGCCACTCGGTGGCGCGCTATGAGCTTGTAGATCTGCTATTTTTCAATAGCTAAAGCATAACATGATGCTAGCACCAAAATGGGTTCCCGTTCAGAATGGGTTAAAAGCACAGAAATGGGTGGTAATAACTAAAGACATTTTTCAATGATATACAGTAAAATATAAGGGTGGGAATCAAGAATCGTTAACGCTGAGAATCGACATTGTATCTTTTATGATGTGCTTCTGTCAGTTGCTCATAAAACAATGATGCCATAATAATGTCTATGCTGCTGACAAGGAAAAACTTAGGTCTCAGACATTAACCCATTCTGGGCGGGAACCCCTTTTGGTGTTATAACCATTCTGGACGGGAACCCCTCTTGGGGTTCCCTAAGTTTTTCAGAAAACTTAGGTCAGGATTTAGAAGGCATTTTTTAATTGGCGTCAGGCCAAAATGGGTTAATTGAACAGACAATCTGTGTAGACCTTTTTACACACTGAAACTTTACAGGAATCAATAAGCAAATAGATAAAGAAAGAATCTGACTGATTAACAAATCACAAATGGCATTGGTATCAATAACATTTAAAGTGTTAGTTTCACATTCATTGTACATGGTTGTAATACCTAGCGAAGCCCTCAAATGACATCCAGCCCATTTGGCGCATGCTTGATGAAGGCTCAAATTTCTGGAGGAGAAAAAAAACAAACAAATATGTTTCATCAATACTATCGACCAGCTCTAATTCTTTCCTTCCTCCGTCTCGGGTTCCCTACATTCTACCTGCTATCTATCATCTGTTCACACTCGCTTTCCAATGATACTCTATCAGTCCTCCACTCATCCCTTCTTCCATTTTTTATTCCAGTTGCCTCTCTCCTCTAACCATAGCTGAATTACATATTGTAGGTCAGTTGCTATCTACCTCCATCCATTGATCCATCCCACTAACCAACCAACCAACCATCCCCACTCCCTTCCTTCATCCATCCCTCCCTCCCCACTCCCTTCATTCATTCATTCATCCCTCCCTCCCTCCAACTAACTAACAAACCATTGTCTCTCTTGTCCTACCTGTATGATACTGAGTATCTCATCGTAGCTCAGGTGTTCCCTCTGACAGTTGACCAGGAAGTCGTTAAGCTGAGGGATCGCCAGTCCCAGGACGCCCAGCGACGCGTTCTCCACCCCCGTCCCATTGGTCACTATGCTGGCGGCGGCGATGGCGTCAGAGATCTGCTTCTGGTTGTCGGACATCTGCTGGCGCGTGCGGATGAACAGGCCGAGGTCAGAACCGTTACGGGTTAGTAAGTCTGGAGACAGGAGACACGGTAGGAGAAGTGATGGAGAGTGAGTATCCATTTGGCCTTTTTTTATGTACTGCTGTACTTGTGCTATACTTGTCAATAAAATATTAAATCAATCAATCAGTATGTCCATATACCGTATATGTGCCTGTTTATTGTAAGTCTACTGTATGTGTATGTCTATTAAAGGTGTGTGTACCGAGGTCAGGCTGCAGCCCAGTGTCTTTGTCGTCTATCCTGAGGTTGGTGTAAAGAGGAGCGGACTCCTGACTGGAGCGACCGCAAGGCACAGCAAACGTATCAAACAACTCCTTGAGGTCCTTCCTACTGCGGGTACTGTCATATAAACACACACAGACTTTCACAATTAAAACACATCTTTATGTGCAAAACTATCTTCTGAATGAGCATGGTGTTTTCTGTTTTGCTTAGTAGTTGCTTGTCTTGGACATTATAGATAGTGTAAAATTAGACCTTGATATAACAAATCGACTATACATTATTTGTTTAATAAAATGTCTCTTTTTAGACACAATAGTGGAAAAGCTGATCTAAGAGATTTTTGCTATTTCTGTTAGTACAAAACTTTGGTCAATTCGTTGATAAAGCAGAAAACAAAAGAAATGTGATTCTCAATTATTCAATTAATCGAAAAAGTAATCGATATAATAATCGCTGAAAACATTATCGATAGTTGCAGCCCTACACAGGGCTAGACTCAAGATCAGGATAGCAGGAAAGGCCACTGCTTATTCTCATTCTCTGTTCTTGCGTAAGCCCAGGCTTCAGACGGATTAGAGTTAACAATAGGAGCAAGGTGAGGTCAACAGAAACCTCAGTCCAACAGATGATAAACTACTGCAACAAAATTCCCCCAGCAAGCTTCTTCAGTAAGATGGCCTTGAAAAAACGATTGGCTGAATTCATTGGAGTTTTCTCTGGACGCCTTCAGGCGCAGTCTCCTGTTATTAAACTAAAGGGACAGCCCGAGTGGATAGTTGTTCTGTTATCTATACCTGAAAGACTTGAAGAGCTCAACAAATTCAATGAAGCTCATGGTGCTGTCAGAGATCATGAGATTCTGGAAGCCTTTGAAACAGCCTTTGCCACGACCGTGCCATGACTTACTGCTCCATGTGCTGAGAGAGAGAGAGAGAGAGAGAGAGAGAGAGAGAGAGAGATTTTTAGTGCCGTTTGTTGTAAATTCAGTTTTTTACCCTTTATTGTAGCACTTTGAGATTTGTTTTAAATGTAAAGTGCAATATAAATAAAATGTATTATTATGGTAAATATCGGGAAGAAATCTCACATCTTTATGTTTTTTACTTTTTTGTAACTGAATGCCCTACTTCGTCATAATAGTCACACAAAACGACAAAAGTAGGAACAATAGCCGATCCACAAGCTCACAACACGTTTGCTTGTACTGTAGATCTGATACTGTATACATACAATTATTTTTTGTAAGAGAGAAAGTGCACTTTACACTCTTCCTAGTATTGAAGTAGATACTTGGATACATACCCAGACTGTGACTTGGAGCTTCCTGATAGGATAGGAGAGGATTGTGGGCGGGACTGGTTGGAGCCAGCCATGCTAGAGGAAGAGGAAGTGGAGGAGGAAGAGGAGGAGGAAGGTAGCGTTCCAGGGCTCCTATTGGCAGAGAGCGAAAAGGGTCCAGAGAAGCTGTCCTCTATGGAGAGACAATAGTGAAGGGTAAAGCAATATACAGTAAACCATATTATAGTCTTTGTAGGTGAAGATCTCATAAAATCTTAGTGTTTTGTCAATTATTTGTTGGATCACATGAAATACCTTCACAGCCCACAAGTTGGGAATCACTGGTTTATGGACAAATGAAGCCAATACAAAACTGCAGCGCTTTTGGACCAAATCCCAGAATTCCTCACCTGGCTCCTCCTGGTCTACACTCTCTGAGAACTCCAGTCCGTTGCGGCCCAGTAGTCCCTCCTTACAGCTCCGCGTTTTCCTGGAAACCATCTCGTCATCTGTGGCATCCCCGCTATCTCCCTGCGAGGCAAAAAAACGAAACACAGATTTCAGTATGGGAAGCCAATAACTTTTAAGGAAGAGACAAAATACAAATCTGTTGTCTGCATAACAAATTTAAGTGAATTGATATTTGCAGCCCTAACTAAAACACTATTAACCATATTCACACTGTGGCCATTTTGCTATTAGGATGAAATGCCACCCCAAAAGGACGTGCAAGCAAAAGGGCAGCTTTGTGAATATAGTCTATTAGGACCCTTGGAAACAAGTAAGGCAGAACAACTTGCTGAGTCCTCACCCGGACGAGCACTTTCTTCTTCTTCTTGGTTTTGTCATTGATGCCCATCGGGCTGCCTTTCTGGTTGCCAGGTTTTTCTGCCCCGCCTGTACCCATGTTCCACCGCCGCCCACCAAACAGCTCAATGGCCTGGGCTAACGTTGGGCCCTCGTACCTGGCATCCTCCTGGTAGACATCCACCGGAAAATAGGGCAATGGCACACACATGCACACACACATACACACATACTTGTATAAAGTCTGATATAATCTTGAATTAACCTAAAGAAGTGCTGCACACAAGAAAAAAAGAGTCAAACATACATTATACTGTGTGTGCATATTAGACAAATGTAGAAAGAATATTCTATATATATATATATATATATATATATTTCGCTGTCACTTTGCACTTGGGGATGCCATTTTACGCCTTTAATTAAGCATTTCCAGTTTGCAAAAAGTCATTATTTGAATGACAGCATACCTGATATAGACAGACATACTGCTTCCTCAGCCACTGTAGTCTCTGGTCAGGAAACCTCTTCATCTTCCTGGTTGCATTCAGCAGCTCTGATAGGCCCTTGTAGAGCACCTGTACTGTGTGATTGGGCGCCACGAAGTGCAGAAGCCTAACAGGTACAGTTAATGTAGAGCAATTAACTAAAATAAAGTTAGGGCTGTCCTCCCCCAAATAAACTGTAAATGGGTGATTTAATCGACATTGTAATGTTGATTTCACAGTGGCTTCGGGATATTGACCTGGTAGAATTAAGCACATGAGCCCTATGTATACCACATTGTATGACTAGTTACATGGCCACAGTTGTGAGCTTGTAGATCTGCTATTTTTGAATAGCACCTACAGTACAGTATAATGATATGAGCAAAAAAATAGGAATGCCCGGTTGCACATGGTTTAAGTGTTTACAGTTTACAAGACATGTTCTTATCATTTATCAAGAAATAAATAGCTCAGCATGGACAAAAGTAAAGTCCTGGTCGACTGAGACCAAATTGACATAATTAGGGGACAGGCCTACGTGAAATAATCTAAATGAAGGAAACATCTACAGATACAGTGGAATTGTAAAGCTGGATGTTGAACCTGTTATCGGTGGTGCTGAGACCGTAGAGGAGGCTGAGTCCGTTCTCCTCTGCCGTCATCTGGCACAGCTTGTTCTGCAGACACACAGCATGGACATCCACCCCGTGGTGGCCCAGGAACACTGCCTGGGAAATTAAAAACATGATAACACTGTAGTTTGGCTCATCTGACCCATGCATGACAACCCTTCATTCAAACACAAACTCGTATTGGTACACCAGAGTGCAGAACAGCAGTGATAGCTTAGTTACAGTTGCACGATGACAGTTTATCTTTGAAAAACAGTATTATTATGGTAGTGTTATGATACAGTGTTGTGTCAAGCCCCCCATTCATCTGTTATTAATAGAGTTATAGAATGATAGATTACTATATCATCAATAATTCTCAACGTGACCTCTATTCTGGGCATGTCATAATAGGCAAACATTATTAAAAAAGAAGTAAAGCTTTGGCAGGAATAACAGATCTACAAGCTCACAACTGTTCGCAATGCAACGCTTGTTGGCTTGTAGCGCGGCTATTTTGGGTGAAGACATCTGGTGTAGAGGGAAATGGGAGTGGGCCAAGTATAGATACAGGACCCAGGTGAATAATGTAACTACAGTTTATAAATAGTTAATTATACCTTGACCACTCCCAGATCCAGCAGGCCCTCTGCCAGGCCGGCTGCCACAGGCTGCCCCAGCCCCACTGGGAGTTCAATGGGCGAAGAGCCTCCACTCTGAGGCTTACCTGCCGTACATAATGTAGCACACATTTAGAACATAGATTGGAATAATGACCCCCTAAAGGGGCTCAGCATTTTAATTTATATGACATTGACGTTCATTGTCATGTTTTACCCCAGACGAGCGTGGTGTTGTCAGGCTGGAGGCGCAGCAGGCAGCGGGCCGTCAGGTGGCTGTCCTGGTCGTAGTGGATCACTGTGGCTCCCTGCAGCAGGAACTGGTGCACGTCAGGCTGCAGCGACAACACATACCTGAATAGAAGAATAGAAGTGTACATTTATTTAAAGTTTATCCGTGTGTGTGTGTGTGTGTGTGTGTGTGTGTGTGTGTGTGTGTGTGTGTGTGTGTGTGTGTGTGTGTGTGTGTGTGTGTGTGTGTGTGTGTGTGTGTGTGTGTGTGTGCGCGCGTGCGCGTTCACTGTGTTGTGTCTGTCCTACCAGGGGATAAGCTCTGTGCCGTGGCTGAAGGCCTGGTGAGTCTCCTCTGTGCCCTGAAACTCCACCTCCTTTGCAGCCGGCTCAGACAGGTCGCCCTCAGAGTCCGACAGGTCACCCAGTGTGAACCTACAGGGACCAGGTGAAGGAATGGGGCCAGGTGGGGGAATGGGACCAGGAAGAGAAGGCAGGAATGAGTGGGGGGGGGGGGGAGAGGAGAATGAAATGAGTTTCAGGGAGTGCTACAGTACAGCAGGTCAGTGGTTCTCTAAATACCTGCAATGTTCCCCTTTACTCAGCACCTTGTTTTGTTTCGCAAGAACTTCAGCAGGCAACTATATAATCAACAAAAAAATCTAAAACTCTCATTTCCACTTACTCATCTTACAGATGAAGAGTGGAAAGATTGGCGAGAATATTGTCTAAATGGAGAAAAGAAACGGAGAAACAAAAAGAAGGGAAGAGAACATCAAAGAAACAGAAAGAAACAGGTGAAGTGACAGTACGGCTCGTACTAAGGGTTGTTTATCCGTAGTTGTGAAAAAATAGCTGATCTACAAGCTCACAAAGATTTGCCTCACGATGTGTTGTGAGCTTGTAGATCAGCTATTTTCAGCACACAACTAAAAGTATAAAGCAGGCTTAAGAAAAAAAAGACACCTAGCAACAAAAGAGTGTTTATTCCGATTCCAATACAGACCCGGACAAGCAGAACATCCTGTTATAAATTCCTGATCAGAGCCTGACATCATAATTCAGTACAAATAAAAAGCTCTTCCTAGCAACACAGAGATGCACTTCTAGATACACACATACGCACACACACACCATTACAGTGCAAATTAAACATATAACCGCAAATATAATGTTCCAACAAGTCGGCATCTATCAGTCCAAAATCCGACTGGTGTCATTGGCCACTGGCGCTCAGACGACGACCAGAGCTCCCATTTCTTCCTGTCCTGACAGGAAACTAAAGCCTGTTATCCTGTTTCTCTGTTACCCAGGTGTTTATGGGAACATCACCTCATCGTAATAACAATCTAAAATGAAAAATATGCCCCCTTACCGCTGGCCGACCCACTCTCTTAAGGCTTGTGTTTTGCGTCTAGAAAGTAAAATCTGAGTGACCCGGTGCTAGATAAAGGTTTGTTAAGCATCCCGTTAATCTGTACCCAGAAGTTACAATGTAAGCACGGTGTATCTAAAGAAAGTCTGGAATGTGACAGTCTACATAAACCAGAAAAATGCACGGATAATGTTTTAAAAGTGTCTAATGCTTTCCGCCACGGGAAGCCATTGTTCGTACATCACTGTTATGAACACGAAGGCTGAATTGCATTCCTGGTCAAAGCTATTCCTTCTTCCTGAATGGTCTGAGTGCTGCTGTGGAATGGCTGATAATAATGATGTAAACGTATGAATTATGTTATGGCAAATTGTATGCGACTCATCTGCTGTGTGTTACCATGACAAAAACAGGGCTTCACTGGATGTTCTCAAGCAGTTACAGTTTGACATTCCAGATTTCTTGGGTTTCACACACAGAGCTCAGAAACTAAAATAATACATTTTTATGACAACAATGCATCCAGCTGTGGGGGCAACCATCAATGCATGCATGCATTGAATGCAGTGCATCACTGCTTCACACATCACACGCGCACGCACACGCACACGCACACGCACACACACACACACACACACACACACACACACACACACACACACACACACACACACACACACACACACACACACACACACACACACACACACACACACACACACACACACACACGATTATAATTGAAGAAAGGGCAAATAAAAGGTACGTGATAATTGTGTGATTCAGAAACGGTAAAATGCATGAAAAGAGTTTGTACTGACTGATTACGACTGCGGTCCCTGAAGGAGTTGTTCCTGGAGGCGGGGGAGGGGCCGGTAGAGGAGGGGCTGATGGAAGGCTCCTCTGGATCCTCTGCCTCCAGACTACGATTACAAGACCTGAGGAAGAGGAAAGGAGTACAAGCTAAGAAGAAGTAGAGAACATCAAAAAGCTCCAGGCAGAGTAGAACAATAGACAGAGGTTTCCAGCCTGGCAGAGATAAACACATTAGAAACAGTTAATTATTTTGTGAACCTGATGATCTGTAAGATGTTGCTGACAGTGGCTTCCTTCTCTGGGACGTGGAGGCCATCAGAACCAGACCGAGACAGGAAGTTATGTTGCCCACTGTAGTTGGACACAAACTAGGGAAAGAGGGGGACAAACAGAAGTGGAAGTGAGGGAGTGTGAACCTGCGTGCATGCGTGCGTGCATGCGTGCGCGTACGCTCGCATGCGTATGTGTGTGTGTGCGCGCGTGTGTGTTCTTACGTCCAGTGAGTCATCTGTATCATCTAGAGGTGGTTTGAGGCTGATGATGCTGGCTGTCCCATCCAATGCATCACTCAGTTCCTTCAGGAACACCCCACAGAACGGCACCACCTGGGTGTACAACATACCACAACACAATCTTCAACAACTACAGCACGTCACATTGTCGATGACACGATGTGAACAAAGAACACAAATAAAAGTTAGTAAGTCTGTGTGAAACAATTCCAAGAATTAAACCGCTATAAATCTCTAGACCCGTAATGATTTTATATACTTAATTTGTGCCCTCCTTCAACTCTATACAACAAAAGCTATTTTCAGTCACTTTGGTGAAAATAGCATATACAAGCTTACAACTCGTCACGCAATGTGAGATTTTCTCTGTCTTTTTCCCTCTCTGCAAGAGAGGAGCTGTTAAGTATTGGACGAATAAAGTATCTATCTAGATTGGCTATTTCTACAGAATGTTCCACTATTATGAAACGTCCAGAACAGGGATGCTAGTTAAACTACAGCAGAGCCAACCTTGCATCCTGGGATATTGAGTGCCCTGGTGACGAGCTTCTTGTACTCTGTGGAGGTCTCATGCTGGGCCATGGCATCCTTCAGGCCTCTCATGGTCTCGATGTCTGACTGGTCCATGAACTGCCACATCTTAAGCACCTTACGGGACCTGACAAGCAAAGGAAACACATTACACAACACAAGATAAAACTCAGTCCAACAAACAAATCCTACGTACGTGTGCGTGCGTGCGTGCCTTCTAACCTGAGACCAGCCAGGAACTCCATGACAGCGTTGTAATTGCCCATGTTCCAGCAGCACTTGGCCACATGGACCAAGTAGGAGAAGACCTCCCTCTTCTCCTCCATGGAGCCTGCTGTGAGGACCAGCCACGTAACCCACGAACTCACCTGTTCAACAGTTATTAGTAATCACTAGACATTATAATTATTATTCATTTTATTTTTGGGCACCTTGCAGTACACTCAAGGTCACTTTAAAAAAAAGCATACAAAATAATATACAACAAAAAAGGAAATCAAACAAAAATATTAGTAATAATAAAATATCAGTAATAAGAAATATCAGTAATAATAATAAACATAATCAACACAATATAACAAATGAAAGGAATCAATTTTTTTTAGAATGGCTTATCCATATTGGATCTGTGAAATCGGATTCCCTCCATCTGTATAACAAGTAAGACGCGCAAACGCGGGAAGCGAATGCAGCTCGTACATTCGTTTTTGTGTGTGTGTTTTTTGTGTGATACAGCCGCGCCCTCTGGTGGCGGGCAGGTGGTGTTACAGTGTGACAGACAGACACACAGACAGACAGACAGGTTCTGCTAGGTCTCATAGTTAGTGCTCACTGCATTCGCAATTACAGTCATCTCATTAAGAACATTTACTTTTAATATTACAATATATTGGGGGTTGTGGTCTGGATTTAGTATTTTGGAACAAATTGGTCCTCAAATTTCATGTTCTGGGCCAACAGTCTAGACAACACTGGACACGACGCCACATCATAACTGCTTATCGCTGCCATTGTGTTGCGACTAAGCCCCCCTGACTGAAACAATGATTATTACATAAACAGTTCCACACGCAACTGATGGTCAGTCTTAATGTGTGTGTCCCTGTGGAGCAAGCTTACTCATGCTCATGTCATCTCTTTAGCATTCTTGTATGTCGACCGGCTGGCGTCTGCACTGATTCTGCACAGACCCCAGCCAGCCACACGCACACGCACACACACACACACACACACACACAGAGATCAGCTGCACGTCTTGTGTCAACTGTGCAAAAGTATGCACACAGACCAGACAGTCCGTGCATACATACAACAAACACTCATACTCAATTTACTTTCCAAAAATTGGAAAAAATAAATTAGTTAGTTATATTTATAAACCCAAAGACACTATTAACCACTTTCACAAAAAAATCTACAAGCTCGCTCACGCTCACGCTCGCTCACACACACACACACACACACACACACACACACACACACACACACACACACACACACACACACACACACACACACACACACACACACACACACACACACACACACACACACACACACACACACACACACACACACACACACACACACACACACACACACACACACACACACACACACACACACACACACACACACAGTATAGCCATACTGTATATCCATGTGTGAAACCCCCACAAGTGCGTTTACTCTCAAACATGCAACAATCTCAACTCCCTAACCTCCTTGCAGGCAATAAACCCCCCTCCCTCCCACAGATAGTATTTCTGGGTTATGTAAGGATGGAGAGGACAGGCTTCCTAAAGCTCACCAGAGGCCGACTTCACAGAGACTAAAAAAAGACACTCACAGGCACGCACGGAACAGTCAGGAAGAAATGTAAGCAGGCACACATTTGCATTTATAGTATTATATACTATACAAAATAGATAGACACACAGATTTATTTTCTGCCAATTCTAACTCACCTTTTAATGTACTGTACTGTACTGTAATTCTATACAGTACATGTCCATAAAAACTTCTACTACCGACTTATTTGTTAACAAGCAATAGTATACGCTGAGACCAGCTCTCTGTTTGCGCATTAACATGATGGACCATCAGACTAAAATCGCATATTCACATAAATATTAGCACAGCATGAACACAACTCTTGAGAAGTGCTCGTAGCAGAACCATTCTATAAGGCGGTTTATAGAAGTCTTGCACTTCCAGCAACTGGGTGACTATGGTAATGTATGGGTTTCCGTTGAAAATACCGTATAGAATTAACTTGAAACTACCACCACTTCACTACTACCCATTTCACGCATTTAAAATATTTTTGGGTAAAATCTAAATGTCTAACGTGTTACTTACTAAATACTTTATCAACTTTGTCACATCACAGGTGTACAGGTATAAAGAATAATTATGTACACATACACATGAGATTAGACATAGAATGTATCTTTGTCCTGCGTTTACATACTACATTAATAATTTAAACAGATATGTTTTACCCATCATTTCCCTCCATAGCAGCAGTTATCAGCCACTGGAGTAGTGTGGTGGTGTTTACCAGCATTACCTGCAGAAACACATTCTCCTCTAGCTCTATTTCTGGGAGTTTGGTTTCCCAAGAACCAAAGAATGTCCCCAACAAACAGTGAAGCACCAAAATACAGCCAGTGGACAATATGTTGTTTGCATGTAAACACCACCACACTGCTCCAGTGGCTAATAACTGCAGCTAGAGGGAAATGATTGGTAAAATTGTATATAAATATAAAGGGAGTTGCAGTAGTCGAGGCGTGAGTAGATGAAAGCGTGGATAACTTTAGTTAAGTCGGGTCGTGAGAGGAAGGGTTTGATTTTGGAAATATTGCGAAGGTGGTAGAATGAGGACTGAACAACCTTTTTTACATGGCCCTCCAGGGAGAGGTTGGAATCTAGGGTGACACCTAGGTTTCTAGCTGCGGGTGTAATGTTCTGGCGTAGGGAACCAAGGTTGCTTTCTAAGCGCGCTCTATCAGAAGGTGGGCCAAATATAAGGACTTCGGTTTTCGTTTGGTTGAGTTTGAGAAAGTTATTGCCCATCCAAACTTGAATGTCGGAAAGGCAGGAAGGAGTGCAGTTTGGCTAAGCTATATATTTATTGTATCGTTATGAACACAGAGGGCAAAGTTGCATACTATGCCTTTAGGTTGCAAAAGAGTATCAAAGCATTGTATAATATCACATTAGTAGAACTTTAGTTATTAAGATTTTTTTTAATAAATACAATATCATTGTTTTTCGGTAATCTAAATATAAGTCAGGTACATGTTTCTCATATTATCCAATCCAGATTTCAATCAACACATCATTTTTTTCCTACATCTATCTAAAGTTTAATCCGTTTCTTATTTTAGTTCAACCTGTGAATGTGAGGATGAGCAGTTAGATCTCTGCTATTAGTTACCAGTTATGTTACAGCATAATGGGTAACGATGTGGGCACCCCTGGCAGTGGACAGTGGGTACATGGCAGCACATAGTTGGCAGTGGACAGTGGGTACATGGCAGCACATAGTTGGCAGTGGACAGTGGGTACATGGCAGCACATAGTTGGCAGTGGACAGTGGGTACATGGCAGCACATAGTTGGCAGTGGACAGTGGGTACATGGCAGCACATAGTTGGCGGTGGACAGTGGGTACATGGCAGCACATAGTTGGCAGTGGACAGTGGGTACATGGCAGCACATAGTTGGCACCTCTTATGTTATTCCAGATGTCTCTACACCATAAAAGTGTGCACGGTTGTGTGTTTGAGAGAAGTTAAAGACAGATGAAACTCAGACACAGAGAAACGAGGATGAAGACAGACTGAATGTGACAACAAACAAGAGCAAGAATAATACTATTTAAAAAAGTGTGTGTGTGTGTGTGTGTGTGTGCATGTTCAGGTCCATTTGGCTGACCCAGTTGATTGGCAGCAGGATCAGTGAGTCAAAGTGCCAACTTGTACTACAGTACATGCCGCCACGTAGAGAAGAGAAGAGTCTGCACTGCTGAGTACAACTTGTCGACCTCACTTTGATGTGTGTGTGTGTGTGTGTGTATGCGTGCGTGCATGCGTGTCACTGTTATTGTGTGTCCCCGCATCAATGCCTGTATATGATTGTGTGTGTCAGTCTTTCTGTCTCATTCTGTGTGTATGTTATTAGTTGAACTATGGGGGTCAGTTTCCCCTTGATGCATGCATTACATAACCAAGGTTGACAGGCAGCTATTACAAACTCAACACATGAGCACATACTGTGCCTGTCAAAGCTAAACGCTCCGGACAAGAACAACCCCCCCCCCCCCACCTCTTCAATAACCTCTCTCCATCCTATCCTCTCTCAACTGCCATACATGGGTCGAAAAGTCACAGAATCACACTTAAACAACAATGTGTTTGCTGAAAGAGGGCCATTTTCAAACGCCTCTGTCTCAACAATGAGGGGGAGTGGGGTACAAGTACTGTCATGATCTCTTTATGTTCCTTTTCTACTTTTTAAGTGGTGCTAGCCACTCCTATAGACACCTACTGTATGTGTGTCACACAGGGATCTAACGATGTCATTGAAACTCTTTCCATTATGCCCATATATGGATAGAATGAACATTAGGGGAAAACTGTTATTTGGTTCTGTCTCTTCTCTCCCGGACTAAAATGAAAACCAGCTGATGTAAAAGGCATGCAACATAAAGATGACATCATCACTCTCACTCACAAGGGTCTACCAATATCTGTGTGTGAGTGTGTGTGTGTATTCCAAGTATAGAAAATTACTGCTTAAATGTGAGTTCCCAAAACAAATTAGAATCACAAGTAGGATAGTCTTACTGTTTCTCAGAGGATGCCATGTAGATGTATACGGTAGGTACAGCATTTCCCCCCACTAAATCTATGGTCTCTGTAGACATTTTTAAAACACAGCTCAAGACCGATTAGTTTTTACCATCGCTTTTGGCTGGGTTTGTATCTCCCTGCTGCTAGTTGTTTTTAATGTTTGTTTTATGTAATGTTTTCTTTTGAATGTTATTTTATGCTATTGATTTTTGCTTGGATTTTAATTACGTTTTATCTTTCTACTTTTCTTTATTTGTTCTGTAAAGCACTTTGCGCTGCATTTTTATGTCATGAAAGGTGCTCTATAAATAAAGTGTATTATTATTATAAAGCCAGCTAGTTAACTAAATTAGACAAAGTTGATGCTGCCTATATTCGATTTTCATAAAAAAGCAGCCATTTGTCTTCTGCAACATTTGTGTGTCAGCATTGCCTCCACATCTCAAATAACGATTTAACATCAAACGATTGTTTCCTTCCCTCTGTTACTTAGCTTCTCTAAAGACATTTCCCCTAGAGTCCTCTAGGACTGAAGAGAGAGAATGAATAGAGAGAAATTGTGATTAAACTGAGCCAATGCATGGCTGTGTGTGAGAGAAACCCGGGGGTAAACCTGAGCAGGTTCAAGCCAGCACAGCCCTTAGAAGGCAGTGATTCCAAGCATGGTTCGGCTGTGAACGTGCCAAAAATGTGCGACGCATCAAGGAGCTTCAAACAAACGGAGCACGGAATGGAGTTAATTGCATATGATCTGATCACATCAACAACAGTCGAGTAAAACTGCCTGAAATCCCACAGAATCAAATCTAATCTCAGAGTGGAGGTGGCTCTTAAGTGAATCATGCAATTCTCAACCAAATGTTACTGAACCACTTTGGGAACTACAATCTCTAAATCTCTGAATTCTCTTGGAGTGATCTCTCCTCACCTCATTGAAGCGTGCCACCAGGTCCTCCACAGCGTTGCTACGCTGTACATTGTGGGTGGGCATGGAGGGTGCCGACAGAGAGGCCTTGAGGTTGGGGTGGCGTTTGATTTGACATTCAGAGCTGCCCAGGTCTCGTGTGAGGAAACAGAGGTAGTCCAGAGGAAAGACCTGGAGACAGAGACACATTATAAACTCGGAAGTTCGGAAATTTAAGTTTGGTCGGTAATTCTTCCCCTTTAATAATACCAATTGGTATTGTAATTTATATCGTTTTTCTCGTTGATTAGTCACCTTTACAGCTTGTAAGGATCGGGCATACCTGGAATGAGTAACACAGCTAAACGTGTGGGTAGCTCCTCCAAACAATGTGACAAAATGGCAAATGGTTGGTATTCACCCTTGTGAGTTGCTTAGCGAATAGGATGATTGCACTCTCCCACAGTAATAAGGAAAGAAATCACACCCGTGTGAACTGAGTGGTGCAACCCCCCTCTCTCCCCCCCCCTCCTCTCCTCTCTCTCTCTCTCCCTCATTAGAAGGCAACAGTGCAGCACTAATACTATCTCTCTCTGTCTCTCTCTGTTTCTAGCAAACAGCACCCCTACTGGTACTCAGTCATACTCGTGCTCATTAATACATACATACATAAATAGGTGAACACATGAACACATAGGTGCACACGGACATTGCTGGTTGTAGGAGTGGTTGCACCACTCAAAACAACAACACATATTGGCATATACACTTTACACCCAGTGTTGGGGAACTCAGTAGCATCTGGAAGATCCATACGCAGCCACAACACTTGGCATGGTATGGTGCAGTATCTCTCTCAAAATGTGGCTAGGTTGGTGACCAGCATTAGGAGAAGGTGCCAAGCTGTGTATGGATCGTCCAAACACACTATGTGTTGTTTTTTTCCTTATTACTGTGGCAACAAGGGAATTGGAACGCCCGGTCCTTACAAGCTCGTTGACTTGACTAATCAACAATAAAAACGATATAAGCCAAAGTTACGTTTCCAAACTTTGTCTTTTTGTGCCGAGTTTATATAGACAGATGGATGGTTAGATAAGAAGAAATACAACATTCTCCCTGAGAAAACATACTCAGGGAGAATAAAACACAAGGACAGCAAAAACAGACCAAGAAAACAAAGAAGCAAAACCGATGCAAAATACAGAGATTAATAATTCAATAATTTAACAATTACCGAATTGAATTAATCCCAAATTCACTGAATTGAATTAATCCCAATCTTTGCAGAGTAGATGTGTGATTATGTGCGGATTACTACTGTCACAGTCTAATTAAATCTATGGAAGCGAAACAGTGTCCATCAACACAGAAATGATTACATGTTTAATCATGTAATCATGTAATCATGTAATCATTGCGTGTGTGTGTGTGTGTGTGTGTGTGTGTGTGTGTGTGTGTGTGTGTGTGTGTGTGTGTGTGTGTGTGCGTGCGTGCGTGCATGCGTGCATGCGTGCGTGCTTCCCACCCACCCGCTGGTACAGCTGTTGCTCCTGTTGGGTGAGGATGCATGCGATCTCTTCGGGGAACTGGACCAGATGACGCAGCTCGGCCAGCTCCTTGCTGATCCCACTGACACTGGGAGGCAGAGAGCTGCTGCTGGTCATACTGTTAGCCAGCTGACGCTCTGCGTGGACACAGAGAGACAGACCATTTACAATCAATCATTAGTTGAAACCTATAACCACTTTGAACCCCAACGTCCCTATTCTGGGGCTATTAAACATGTGAGCTTGTAGACCGTCTGTTTTCACCTAGAGCCAAAGAACGGAGGGGGCCTAGTATAGAGCCCTTGGTCAACTACATATGGGGTTTACGTGGGTTTAGAATCTAAATCCACGTAAACCCCATCATCTAAACTTTAGATGATTGCTTAAGTAATGTAATGGACGCTGTATATGTGTTTGTGTATGTGCCTGTAGGTCACGGTCTAAAATGACATGAAAATGAAAGAAGAGATTGTACGGAGTCTGGCAACCTCTTCTTTCATCTATACGCTTTTGCCAGTAGTCAGTGCCTCTGAGCTATTGGTGTGTGCCCTTCCAGCTTGTTTGTTTGACTGTCTGAAATGACTCAATGTGCTGTGTTATGACCTGGCTCTTAGGCCACAACAAAAGGAGGAAGACACACGGCTGTTTAAAAGTGCACAAACCAATATATATTTACAATATAAATGAACTCAAAGCTTCAACATGATATGGGGTGTGTTAATCAGTGAAATCAGTAGTGTAGGTGAGTGGATGTGTGGTAAATGTAGTGTGTAGTGTTGAATGGTGAACTAAAGTGGTGCTGCCATCAGGGAGAGAGAGAGAGACATTGGCCCAGGCCACACGTATATGGATCTTTTGCTTATTAGCGCATATCATTTTTACTATAATTAGGTGAGAAATGCAGCTTGTGCCCGCATGGAAACTACACGGATACCAATCACTGTTAACAACTTTAAAACTTATCACATGTTGCATCAACTGCAGTGAGCATGCAAAGGCTCTGCTCTGCTGCATCCAATAATAAATATATCAGCCAACTAGTCCAGTGCGGACTGGTGATTTCATTTGTATTGGTGCAGAGTGCGAAGCTTGAACAATAGGTTAATTGTGGACCACTACAGATAAACTGTGGATATTAACCTACCAATAAGGACCCAGGCCAAATGCCATTGTGCAGTAGCCTACACCAACAAGTCTATGCATGGTGTGTGCATAGCCGCATGTGAAACTATATTGTGCTGTATTTTGCTCTCCATTTCATGGTCATGGTCATGCGAGGAGAGAGAGAGAGAGAGAGAGAGAGAGAGAGGGTGCAGAGAGTGAGAGAGGTGTGAATGGAATCGCATCAAATAGCGTGGTTGGTGAGAAGCAAGTATACAGATCTCCAACTCATTACCTGACATATGGGGGTTATGTGTATATTGGTCACCAATGGCCAAAAATGGCTCAACTATGCACACCTCTAGGTTGCCCTTGTTCGATAATGCAATCTTTCTAAAGCAATAGCTCATGGTCTGGATGGACACACTGAAGGACCGAGAGGTAAACAGTATAGAAGAGAGATTGTCAAGTGTTTTGTTCTCTTAACGTCTATTCTGTTTTCTGACAAAAACACGGATGTATCATTTGTTAAACATTTCACCCTTTGGTAAACAAGGCACTCGTTATGTAGAGTAACTCCTTTTATTACCTAATAAAGGATGAAACCATTTAAAAGTGTACACAAAACAAAGGAAAATTCAATGTTATCGGTCTGCTAAGCCTTTTAACTTGGAGTACTCCCCTGTCAGGCTAAACAGGTCAATTAGGCCCGGTAATGTCCTCTTTCTTAAAGCTTACACCTCCAAGAGGAATAGGACTCAGTACCACTGACAGTTTTTGTATGGTAATGAGATTGAGATGAGGTCGTCAATAATATCGATTCAGTGCTCTCATTCTGAAATTATTTTATACACATGGACCCTAGAGTCAAGTACATCCACAATCTGTTACAGCATGATGCGTTGTGATGTACACTGGCTATTTTTGCTATTGACGTACAACATATTATGTAGGAGGGAGGGGAGGGGGGGGTCTGTTTTATTCAGATAGGACAGTGGACAGTGGTTCTCAAAGTGAGGTCCAGGGGTTTGAGAACCACTGAGATAGGAAAATGTAGAGACAGGAAGGCAAAGGCAGAGAGTGAAAGACATAATACCATGAGTCTGATTCAAACATGATTCCTCATCACAACTCAACGGGGTGCAGGTGATCAGTGCACTAACTGGTTGCGCCCCGAAGCAACCTGTTTGTCGTTGTCCATTGATTATGTTATTTAGGATTAATGCGTTGCACTTTGTTTACAGCGCGCCACTGTTGCCATGAAGGCTAGCACTGGGAAAAACAAGACATACATTGAGTACCAGGAATCAGACACACACACGTTGTGGGAATTGTCACCCGTCTTGCGCGAGCGCACACTGTTAGAGGACTTCTTGTTTGTCACACACACACACACACACACACACACACACACACACACACACACACACACACAATATCCTGGGTAACCCTTGAGATGTGCTACAGGTAGCCATGGTAACAGCATTTACTGCTCTGCAGGGGGAAAAAACGTATTTGTAGTTTCATTTGTGGATCTGGCACAGGAACAGCTTCTGAAATTGTGTGTGTGTGTCTCACACTGTGAGAAGGGCAATTGAGAGATGAAGAGAGAGTCAGAGAGACAATAGAAATAGAAAATCGCACTCCTCTGAGCACAGATCCCCACCAGAATGGGTCACGTCACCATGAGGCAGATTTCAAACATTTTCATTTGGGGTGGCAGTCAGATCTTTCTTGAGCTACTGTGAATGTACAGTATGTGCAAACTATTTCCACAGCAATCGGATGCAGCATTCATAATTTGTGGCATTTTGTGCAAAACGGCACACTCCCCCAAACTTTGGAAGTCAATCGTAGCCAATGATAATGAGGCAAATGACAAATCTGACAGTTCAGTGTTGATTATAATCTTTACTGATTGGTGTGAGGTTTGAACAAAATATGTAATAGTAATGCAAATTAATTTTGTTCATGAGGGGGAGAGAGAGAGGGTCAGGGATGTCATCAGAAAAAGCAAAAAGGCAAGAAAACAGTAATCCTCCACTCCACTGGAAAATATATGGGAATCTTCCATTCCCTAAAAGAGAAGAGAGAAAAAAGGCACATCCCAGAGAGAGAGAGAGAGAGAGAGAGAGAGAGGAAACGAGAGTAGAAGAGAGAGATGGGGGGTGCGCTGAGACTGAGCGATAAAGAGGGATAGGGAGGAAGGTTTAAGTGGAGGGAGTGTAGTTGTGTGGTTTACACAGTCCAGCAGGTGTGTGTGTGTGTGTGTGTGTGTGTGTGTGTGTGTGAGTTCTCTATCACACTGAGCACTATAGCAGCTACACTGCATAGAGAAAAACCAGAGGTAAGTTTATGTAAACTGTACTGACCAACGGATGTTATTTGCCAAAGAAATGCATAGTAAATAATCAGGCGAGGACACTTCCCAAACACCTACACCGCAAGCGGTTGAAATTATTTTGAGATTGAAATGTGGACCTGAACCAGAGACCTAAACAGAGTTTGAGTGTACACCACAAAACACTACACTGTAGACCACGACACATAGGATAGCCCACAAATCAAGGTGCACACCGTTTGCAAAAGAAATTGTATAGGAAACAGCTGAGCCCACTTGGCATCACATTTTTCAAAATGGTGCATACATTGCATAAATGGCTTCATCCTGAAGCACTTGTATACAGTAAATCAAATATAATAATTTGACTGTGTATGTCCATGTGATGTGGCTTGAAGATGGGTTAATCATGCTCTCATAGTATATTCTCCATTCTTTACCTGCCAGATCATAAGAACATCTCGCTAATCGTCCTTAGCATCCATTAGCTTTCAGTAAAAAAAAGAAAGCACTAGCAACAACCTTTGGCAACTGTAATGAATACCCTTTGTAATGTCAAAAGCAATACATATTTAAACTAGAAATGCACTTTCGAGCTGCCAATTTGCACTTTGCACACAAGTTGGCCATGAATGGCCTACTTGTGCACGAGCAGAGCACGCAACTTACCTCTGACTCTTGTCAACTTATCGTCCCTTCCCCCCTTCTGCCACCCCTGACCACGCCCGATGTTGTCGCTCGGCCAATCAGGGATTGTATATTTGGTGGATGTCGGTGGCTCCCCTCGTTGGTATGTTGGTGCCCTCGCTCGGCCAATCAGGGATTGGCTGATGACGTAACTATGTATGTTTATGTAAAAAATACACAATCCCTGATTGGCCGGGGGAGTCACCGACATACACAGCCGAAAACAGTACTTGCGCTCTGCTCGCGCAAGTAATAAATATATTGATTAGTCAATTATAAATGGCATGTACAGAAACTATATATACATATACACACAGTATATATGTGTGAAGTGAGGGGCGCTCTTCATACTAGGGCCAGCACCCCTCAAAATCAAAATGTTGTAAACTGTGCGAATGCTTTAATATAAACTGTGGCTCAATTACTGTACTATAGTTTTGCACTAGTTTTGGTTATTTCATAGTTTGAGTTAACAATAATAACCAGTGTCCAACCATCAGTCTCTTAAGTATGCTGGCCCTCATCACCCGGCTCCGCTCCCCCAGCAATCCTTTTGAAGTGGAAATCATGCCATGGTCAGGGTCACATGAATTTCATGATTACTTAATTAATTATGCTAATTATCCCTTTTATCTTTTATCCCACGATTTTGCAACCCAGTTTTTCACCCAGTGTCAATTATCGAATGTAATCCTGGGCGCTACACTTCCTCTGCCAACCTGGGGAGGGCAGCAGACTGACCTCATGCTTCCTTCTATGCATGAGGATTCCAAGCTGCTTCTTTTCACCTGACAGAGGGGAGTTTCCCCGGCCGGACGTAGCACGTGGAAGGAACACCTTATACCTACCCTAGGGGACACGGGGAGAAAATGCAAACTCCACACAGAAAGGCCCTTTCGCCAACCCCGCCGCGGGTATGGGCACTGATGACGCGGAGGAGAGAACACGCCCTCAATGTCCACAGCATCCCCAGCGGGAATCGAACCCAGGACCTTCTAGCTGTGAGGCAACAGCACTAGCAACCGTGCCACCGTGTCCCCGTCTCCCTTTTATCTAAGCATGCAGTGACTCAGTCAGATAGCTCTGACTGTCAGTTTCAGATGTGTCCTGTAATAGGCCATTTCAATGACTTAAAAGTGAAGGTGCATTAACAGTCTATATCAGACATCTCCAGAAACACTGATGTAAATGATGAATAATATAGATTTTTTGTGAGCATGAAACGGGGGAAGGGGATGCTCATCTGCATGCTGAAAAAGGAGCCCTTTCTCATTGTGTGTGTGTGTGTGTGTGTGTGTGTGTGTGTGTGAGAGAGTGTCAGGCCAATGTCTGCATAGATCCTGTTCAGAATGGTGGAGGGAGGGAGCAGATTGCCTTTTTAAAGATTCTTCCTTTATTTTTCAGTTGATCATTGTGTTCACATTGGCACCGGAGAGACACAGGAAATAAGGGGGGCAGGGGGTGATGATGACACAGTATATTTTTGTCAAATGGATATTAACCCGCGGCACGGCATCTTTGTTCACTGAGCCGTCAGAGTGCTCCGCTTATTGAGCACACATCCAGCTGTAAATCTAATGCCTCATCAGTGACGCATGACACACGCATCACGCACGCACACGCACACACACACACACACACACACACACACACACACACACACACACGCTTCACGCACGCACGCAGCCACAGACCCCAGAAAACAGAACTCAAAACACCTCCTGGATACAAAAGTGCCAATATCTATACATCAACTACTGTAAAGCAGTTTGATTTTTCTGTCCCTGATAATGCAAAATGACCGAAAAGTGGTTCGTTCATCTTATCTGTTTATCCCCAAAAGTAAGGGATCAATCATAATGTCGAGTTGTACAGTTATTGAAAAAATAATGCAGGATGTCTTGGAAAATAATAACCCACCAATGTGAAGTGGAGGAGGGTTTGCCTTGCGTGTGTTATTTTTAGTGTAGATTATGCTGCTTACTGTATGGCATGGCCACTCAGTGACCATTAAATGTGCAATGTTTTTCATATTTTGGGACAATAAGCTCTTGGAATAGAAACTTGACATGATGGCAAGACTGTTGAGTGAAAGTACTGGGATTTGGCGGAAATACCGTCCAAGGAAGTGACGGATCCGTTTACGTGTTGTGATTGGTCGAAAAATAAGTTTCCAGGGGAAGTACTAAGTAGACACTATAGTCCCACCCTGCTTGCACACAAGTAGGCCATGCGGCAAGGCGCAAGTTGGCACCTCGACAGAGTGCATTTCTAGTTATAATAATTATTATTATATTATTACTATGTCCAGCTTTGAGGGTTCTGTGTAAACACATTGTCCTAACCCAAACATTAAATTCCATTGACAATGAATGGCCAGCTTTGAGTTATGTAACACATATACTGTGTAAACACAAACATTGAAGACGAAGGTGAGGACACAAAATGGCTAATTGCCGGAATGAGATGATTTATGATGATGTATGATGATAAGAGCGCCCCTCACTTCACACAAGTGTGATTTTTAGTATTATTATTGTTGTCGTTTATCTAATGTTTATCAGATTTAAAACACTAACTGGACCGTCTGCCCTAGACTCCAAGAATAACATTCATCTTTCAGGAAATATAATGCACAAAGCCAAAACAAATAAATCACTGGAATGAACTACAGTTGACAACAGACTTTAATTCTATTTATTTTTTTTATATATAATTTCAATACAAAATCTTGAGCCATGTTTTCCTTCCTTCCTTCCTTCCTACAAAAAAAACAGACTCTCATGCTGGCATCCAGGAATAAACATAATCTTAGATTGGTGAGGTGCTTGCCACTGCAGTGACATATTCCAGACATGAACAGCGGAATAAAACTTAATTGTTTACTTTCTCAGTGACGGGCAGGACATCGGTAGTAATCAATTGAGAGTTATGCTGAAGCAAAGTCTGCTTGAAATAACCCAACGCTATTAAACACATTGGCATGGCCCTCACGTGGGGCTCTGCTATGAGTAAGCCTGTAAAAAATTCTGGGCCCTGACCCACAGAATTGGCAAAATAATAACATCATTACGACATACAACCAAACTATACCGTCATGCCAATTACTTTTAGATGGAAACAAAGCTATCATTGTGCCATAGTGTTGTGTTTAAGAACTGGTAGAATGTGAACAACCAGTTCTGGAAATGCCAACTCAACCAGGAAATATCACTTGGATTCAAACACTCTCCCACACCCTGTAGTGTATACAGTATCCGTAGTGTTAACTCAAGGGCCTCACACACCGTCTGCGAACACCGCGCGTCAAAACAGCCGCCTCCGTTATTTTCAATGAACCCATCGCACACCGGCGGCGTCCGACGCGCGTTCACGCCTCGCCTGACGCTCCGATACGCCACCGTTCTATTTTCCAGGCGTTGCCGCGCGGGAACGCCTGTGCCGCGTCGCTGTGCACCCGGTGTGTGTTGGGCTTTACACACAGTATACGTTTGGCACATGCACATGAACACACGATCGCGAACAAATAAGCAAGCAGTATCAGAAGCAGACACACAAATGGAAGGACTCAAGTGAGTCGCACACACGCACGGTGGTAGCAGTGCCAATCGACTTATTGACAATGTTGAGTTACTGTAGGGAGTTTCTCTGCTGACTCACACACTCACATATGTCGATAATGTGTACACACATACTGTACACTCATCACGCATAAAAGGTGAGGGCTACTATACGACAGATAAACGACCATCCTCAATCCTCACACAATCTTTAATCTTTAATCTACATAATGGAGCAAACAAGGAGTAAAGTAGGACAGAATTAGTTCTTTAATATGTGAGCTCTTCGCCACAATACGCCAAGACCCCCGGCAAAGACCACCATACAGCCCCATGCAGAGCTTCATGAAACCTGCCAGCCGAAATTTAGCATTTAATTGCTGGAAACCTTGTACTGTATGTTCAAAACCGTTCCATTATAAATAAATACATTTACATTTATAAAAATAGTGAAAATAGGAAAGCTCTACAAGCTCACAATGCATCGCAACCCATTGTGAGCTTGTAGATCTGCTATTTTCACTACTTTTGTATGATGAATTAGGGCATTAATTCGTGAAAAAACATCAAACGTTGAAATATGGAGATCCCAGGTTTCTGCCTGACAGCAACGATTTGATAGTTGGCAACACAACAGGTCAACTGACCTGCTAAGTTTACTTCAAAATAGTATGAAAAAAGCTTGAATATTTCCTTTGTCATATTAAGATAATCCAACATTTAATATTCCTTTTCTATGATATTGTGTATATGATGCATATTTGAAAATTTGGACTACACAGGTTTAGTCTTCCGATCATCACAAACAGACGCAGACAAAATTGTTTTTAACGCTTCTGTAGCTACCTAATCCTATTTCCTAGGATGCCCCACTGGGAGAACAAGAAGGATGAACACGAGGACACGCAACAAGCATTTAATTCCTCTCATTTGATTGGAGCTATTAGATTTACCATGGCAAACTAGGTTACAAACAGTGTTGATTTGAGCTACAGCACCATTAGATTTACCATGGCAAACTAGGTTACATACACCTCAGGTGTCACATAATAGAAACGTTAAGTTCACAGTCTATTCATACAAGTGTTCTTAGAATCACTGCTCAAAAACACAGTAGTGGCAGCACATCACATAGAATAGATGTCCACGTTTACACTCTCAAGAGTTAAATTAACAATGCATAATTTACCGTACTAACCCACAGAGTCAAATCCATTTGTAACTCTAAGACAGTACACATGTAACCAAATGGACCATTACCTTGCCCATGGTTACATTTGTACACTCTCAGAGTTAAATTACCACTAAGGATTTTACTACACGGTGTCATGACCATTGTCTGTACTGTACTCACTGATCAGCTTGTAGTCCGTTCTGTGAGAGGGCTTCATGGTTGTCAGATTCAGCTGAGCGGTCAGGTTGGCATTGGCTCTGCCTCCCACAATGACAGCTCAGTGCCCGAGTGAACCAAATACACTTGTCCACATTTCAGCTGACAGTCCCTTGCAGCTGTTCCCTCTGCCTCTCTCTCTTGCCCTCTCTCTCTCTCTCTACCACTCTTTCTTTCGCTCTTCTCTCTCTCTGCAGTGCTCTCTCTCTCTCTCTCTCTCACTGGCCAGCCTCCTATTTCTTTCATTAGTTGAACTTTCTAACTTGAATTGTGATTCTGCTCTCTCTCACCTGCTTTACTCTCTCTTCCTCTCCTCAACAAACCATTTCTCTCCGTTTCCCTCCCTTTTCCCTCCTCCCACTCTTCGCTGACAGCATACATAGTTTACAGCCATGTGCTAGAGTTAGAGGAGCCAACTCACTGCATAGTACACAAACACACACAGGCTAGGGCTGAACGATTGGGGGAAATATATATCTAATTGCAATTTTCCAGACTAATATTGCAATTGCGGTTAACAGTATAACTGCAGTACCGTCCACAACATTAAGTCCAGTCCACATCAGTGATTCACAATGCAACGAAAACATTGCAATATGTTGCAGAGCAAAATTGCAGCTGAATTGACTGGCCAGCAAAGTTTGGGGATTATGTTGCAAGTAGTTGCAAGTTGCAAATGGTTGTGTTGGTGTGGACTGGGCTTTGATACTGTCAACATAGATGGTTATTTAAGGGCCTACAGTATAGTGGTCCAATGGCTTCTTGGAAATTGAAGATATGTTAACTATACAGTATACTGATCTACACGCACCATGCACATAATTTGATCCTATGTAATTTAGCTGGGGACCCACTGGAACTACCTCCTCAAGGACCCCTGGGGGTCCCCGGACCCCACTTTCAGAACTACTGGACTAGAACAGCGGAGAACAAAAAACAATCCTGGAAACATCCCAATAAAGGAATACTACCCCAAAGTCTTTGGATTGGTTCTGCAATGCTGTTATTCTTGACATTTCCAAATAGTTTCAACGCAGAAAACACACGCGGTACACTTGGATGTGGATGTGTTCTTGCAGACCCCCCCACACACACACACACACACACACACACACACACACACACACACACACACACACACACTTACATAAACGCACCAAACGCATGCACACAGGGCCATGCTCAAATACACACAAAAGCCATCCGACTGACAGTCCATTAGCGAGGTGTTCCTAACATAAACAGTGTTGTGTTGACACAGAAGCTCCATGAAACAAAAAGACATTTCTCATGAGGACATACGCGGTAGTTATGATCTCCCCATCTGTCCGTTTCTATACCTGAATGTACATGTGTGTACATTTCATTTCTGTGCACACAGATACATGAGCGTGTTCAAGTAAGCCTCTGTCTCTCTAAAACACACATTGACCACAGAACAAGGCATATACACATAATGTAAGCCTATAAATGCCAATGATATGCAGTATACATGCATTTCACAGTGTTCATTTAACGTTGACAGTGTCCATTTTACACCCTCAGATTTTAAATCAACACAGAAGAGAAGATTTTGACTGTGTGCACAGTCTCATGAACACCTTGACCGTGGCTTACCCTCATCTATTCTTGTTGCCAGTATTTGGTTTTATGGGTGCCAAGAGTTTACCATCACAACACGGCCTTGCAGAACTGATGTAGGCCTGCAACAGTCACTGCTTTAATCTATCATAAAAATATATATTATTAGAATTTAATAAATGTTTGAAATTTTAACACATCTACAAGCTTGTATGCTATTCTACAGGCTACACAATTTTTGTATGACACATGACATTGTAGGACAAAGCCTTTAGATTTAGTCAATTTAGTCAATTAGAAAAATGTCTACTCAATTAATTGATAGAATAATCACCAAAAAGATATCCGATAGAATAGTCACTAAGAGGATAATCGATAATTTCAGCCCTTACACTCCTCACCATGCAAGGGGGTCATAGACACCTGACCAACCTTCACCATAAAACACTCGTCTCCTACTGACCCGCCGTCTAAATCACACGTGTCACACCGCCACATGATTACATGTCACTGACCGCCTGACGTACATCAGAGGAACCGGCGACGTTTCCAGCTTATTGTGGCCGCACGTGGCAGCTGAAGAACGTAAAGAAAAACATTCCACCTTTCGCCACTTAATGTTAAAGCTCTGAAAATATAACTGCAGCCACACAGACCATTATGCTGGTAATCCTCCAAGGTATTTGGGACCAGAGCCATTGATAGACTGCATGTGGTACGTTGTGTTGAACTAGTTGCTACCTTATCTCCGACCGGGAGTGTAGATTTAATGCCTAATTTGTAATCCATCGCACCATGGTGTCCTCTGCTGAAAATAGCCAATATACAAGCTCACAATGTGATGTGGTGAGCTAGACCAGGTTCTCAGACATTTTCATTTTGTGTGAGGGACCCCCATAAGAGCTTGTAGATTGACAGCCACTGCCATACGACCAAGTATAAATCAGGCTCACGGGCAAAAATACGAATATTTCCAGAACATCATTCAAGACCAAAGCATAGGGCAAGGTTTCAGCCCGGTAATAAGTAATTTCATATAAATCATATGTAAAATAATAATTAAAAAAGATGATATATCTTTTAAAAAAGAAGAAAGATAAAAGTAGTTCCATAATTATGAAACAAAAAAGGCCTTCAAAGGTTTAACCACAACAAGCGGTTTTGAGCAGTCAAAATTAACCTAAATTATTCCTTGAGGCTACAGTACATAGATATATCATATTGATGGGGTGCTATTTTGGAAGTATTTTCTGTATCATCAAAGGTCACTTATTAGGGGTTAAACACAGGACTAGCACCATACATGGTCAAATAAAAGCAAACATTATTTGCTTTAGAACTAAAGCCTGGACAAGACCTTCCCCCAACTTTGGTATAATTAAAGTGACATCCCCCTGAATAATTGATATAAATTAACCACAAACAGCTGTGGATAACCTATACACTCACTCAATTTATCATTTGAATTCATATTTTCTGATACTGCTGTTATTATGACTATCAACTCTTATTTAACCAGGAAAGTTGACGAGGAACATTTGTACACACAGTTAAACCTGCAGCATACTGAAACCGTTGTATACACACTCAGACTAGGGCTACCATGGATCATCCAAGTTGTCGACAAATAATGTTGTGCAAAGATTAATGGTTAAATTGTGTTTTTGGCATTGGGACATGTAAATCAAAATTACAATAAAGTTAGCCTTTTAAGGTTTGTAAACAAAAACTGTACAGGGAACAGGGAAGATGTCACAAATAACTAAAATATACACAGAAATGACAATAACCGGTACCAATAATTAAATTGATACGGCCAAAACAGCCCAAGCATTTACAAAATACAAATGAAAATATATATCGGTACCATAATAATTAATTTATAGGGGCACTGACGGCCTAGCTTAGTGGTTAAAGCACGTACCACAATACCACAATTCCTGAGCCCGACAGCCTTCGCCGTCACTCCCCGTTTCCTGTCATTCCTTACTATACTATCCAATAAAGGCAGAAAAGCCAAACAGTGTGTACACACACACACACCCCCCCCCCCCTTGAGGGGTGTTCGAAATGGACACTTTACAGGTCTGTAACTCTGTATACTCTATAGTATACAAATGGAACCAAATTGACCCATAAGGGTGCATTTGGTTCTGTTTGTATACTCTCAAGAGTTATGGGGGTTCATCAAATTAAATTAACGACCGAGATAAAACATTGAGCATCCAAACATTGGGCATCCATCTGACACTTAAGTCTCCGTTTCTGTTGACATTGTGCAGAGTGACTCATCAACTTTCAGTTTGAACACACACAGCACCTGCTGATGTGATTGACAGGCCCTAAAAGGCCTCTCGAGGAGCTACGAGGCTGCGTGGGCCTGGAGCCTTAATTGCTTCCCGGAGAACCCAGAACAGCGAAATGCTGTTATGTGCGTTCATCAAATAGCTTGACTGTTTTGGCACACAGTCAGAGGAGTGCGATTATATTTTGTGTGTGTGTGTGTGTGTGTGTGTGTGTGTCTGCCTATGTGGTTGTGTGTGTATCTACGTGTCTACTTCCAAGTACTGCCAAGCCTGCAGCTGTGTGTGTGTGTGTGTGTGTGTGTGTGTGTGTGTGTGTGTGTGTGTGTGTGTGTGTGTGTGTGTTTGAGAGAGAGAGAGGGAGTGTGTGTTGGTGCTATTCCACTTCCCGGACTCATGAAAAAAAAAAAAGTATTGCGTCATACGTGCCTAATGTAGTGTGTGTGTGTGTGTGTGTGTGTGTGTGTGTGTGTGTGTGCGCGCATGTGCGTGTGTGTGCGCGCGCACGCACGTGCATGTGTGTCTAATTAATACTTGCAGGCAGAGTCCTGCAACGGGCTGGGTATCCGAGTTTGACAGGTGAAAACGGGTGAAAGATATACTTCACGGGTACAGGGACGGGCGGGTACTGAACGTGGGCTGTTAACACAAATCAGAGGGAACTGCAGGATGTTATAAACAGCAACAATAGACAGCAGCTGGGCGCTTCACTGCAGGATGTTATAAACAGTAGCAATCGACAGCAGCTGGGTGCTTCTCAACACTGCAGGATGTTATAAGCAGCAGCAATAGACAGCAGCTGGGTGCTTCTCAACACTGCAGGATGTTATAAGCAGCAGCAATAGACAGCAGCTGGGTGCTTCTCAACACTGCAGGATGTTATAAGCAGCAGCAATAGACAGCAGCTGGGTGCTTCTCAACACTGCAGGATGTTATAATCAGCAACAATAGACAGCAGCTGGGTGCTTCACTGCAGGATGTTATAATCAGATGTTATAATCAGCAACAATAGACAGCAGCTGGGCGCTTCACTGCAGGATGTTATAATCAGCAGCAATAGACAGCAGCTGGGCGCTTCACTGCAGGATGTTATAATCAGCAGCAATAGACAGCAGCTGGGCACTTCACTGCAGGATGTTATAATCAGCAGCAATAGACAGCAGCTGGGCGCTTCACTGCAGGATGTTATAATCAGCAGCAATAGACAGCAGCTGGGCACTTCACTGCAGGATGTTATAATCAGCAACAATAGACAGCAGCTGGGTGCTTCTCAACACTACAGGATGTTATAATCAGATGTTATAATCAGCAACAATAGTTGCTGTAGCGTGTTTTCGTCACACTTCCGCTAATGAAACACCAAAGCATTATAATGTCAACATTCAAGCGCAAGAAGTAATCCAGGTAAAGTAATGTCATTCTGCAAGTTTAACTAAAGTTCTAAAGTAATTTCTGATACAGTCACATAGCCTTGGATCAAGACAGTCATCAGGCTAATCCTTTCTTTAATCATCCTATCCTTGTTGAGATAACGCCATTACAGTATATCAATCATGATATAACTTCATGTAGTGATTATAATATAGCAGCAGTCGCCTACTGTACAATTTGATCGTACAATGCCAGTCAACTGTCTTCCGTGCAATGCGCCAATGCCGCCCACCCACCACCACCGCATCACAACGCCGCCCATGCACCCACCACCACCGCATCACAATGCCGCCCACCCACCACCACCGCATCACAACGCCGCCCACCCACCACCACCGCATCACAACGCCGCCCACCCACCACCACTGCATCATAATGTGATCCTGGGCTCTACACACCCTCCACCAACCTAGTCCCCATATATGGGGGACAAGGGGAGAGCAACGGACTTGAACTCATGCTTCCTTCATGCCTGAGTGTCCAAGTTGCTCCTTTACACCTGACAGGGGGGAGTTTCCCTGGTTGGACGTAGCGCGTGGAAGGAACACGTTATTCTAACCAGTTCCTTTCCCCTCCATCAGGCGCTCCGGCTGGCCAGGGGGAGGCAGTTTAGTGACCAGGATTACTGCATGTTTTTTGTGAGGGTACCTACCCTAGGGGACACGGGGAGAACATGCAAACTCCACACAGAAAGGCCCTTTCGCCAACCCCGCCTTCGGGTATGGGCACTGATGACGCGGAGGAGGAAACACGTCGCCAGCACCCACAGCGTCCCGAGCGGGAATCGAACTGTGTGAATTGACCAATTCTTGATAAAAAAAGCTTCTAATATATTATTTAGGCCCCACAATCCATAAATCTCACACTATTAAGGCAACCGGCCGGTTCCACGCGCCGCACAAAGTGCCCTTTTTTCCACTTGAGCACCTGCCCCTCTAAATGTCTGTGCACGCCGCTGGGTGATACAAACGGGTAACGGGGTCGCCGGGTCCATTATTCTGCTTGGAGATCACGGAAAGGTCAAAAGACATCTATGTAAGTTGTCACAAACCAACATACACTGAATGTATATCTGTCCATGCATACCTGCGTGCGTATGTGCACATGTGTGCGCGAGCCGGTGAAACCTCATCAGTGGTGCAGAACAGACAGCCTGTCACCTGGCATGTGGCCAGAGGCAGTGGATGTACGAGGATCAGCTTACATTAAAGTTACATCAGTGCAGAGGAGCTGCTGGAGACAGAGAGACCAGCGAACAAGCATGCAGAGACAAATCTACATGGACTCTCAAAGAGAGGTCCAAACTCCAAAGGGGTTTCCGGGGCTCCCCAAAGAAATTAGTTAATATATTATGAAAATCTGTTTGATCACTTCATTCCTACATACATTGGCTATTTGAAAATGATCGATCTACAATCACACAAGAACTGCTATTTTCAATAAATCTTAAAAAGATATTCCCCTGGCACAAAATACTTTAGATGGGGTCCACAGCCAAATTCATATTAATGTGGGTTAAGAAATTCACTGCTGCATGTTTTACTTACTTATATATGTATATATTACTTGTACAGAGAGATTGGTCATTTAAATCAAAAGCCAAAAGGAAACATTTAGTCCTCAAAAGAACACACATAATACACAGCAGTATCTACCCTGGTAAAATGGTGTCTACCTTCATCTCCTATTCTCTAGTCTAAGCTAGCAGCTTCTAGCCGTTCAAGAACCAGATCTCTAGGAGAAATACTGAGAAATGCTAACAATACCAAGTCACTGTGTGTGTATGTGTGTGTGTGTGTGTGTGTGTGTGTGTGTGTGTGTGTGTGTGTGTGTGTGTGTGTGTGTGTGTGCGCGTGTGCGTGCGTCGTCCGTGCATGGTCAAGGTATCGTTTGAAGCTAATCAAAAGAGGCTGGCTCACATCTTTGAAGTGACCTTGTCTCTTGAAACCTCCAGTATGCTCTGATGTAAAGATGCAGGGCTGTGGAGTGGCTCTGATGTGGCAAGAAGACTCAAAGCTTTCACCTTGCTTGTTATGTGTGTGTGCGTATGTGTGTGTGTGTGTGTGTGTGTGTGTGTGTGTGTGTGTGTGTGTGTGTGTGTGTGATAAGTGATAAGAGGAGGCACAGAAGGAACAGGGTGACCTGCGGGGTTAAGCATTATGTGTCTCTTTTTGACCATAAAGGGTAACTCAGAATCTTCCTTAACCTTAATCTTTCCAGAACCCTTGAAGTTCTTTGATAACTTGTCCATTGTAACCCGAACAATTTTCGCCATTTACATTTTTTGATTCTGAGGACCTTGGCTAAAACATAGCCGCAGCATATGGAAAGACATCCAGAACGTGTGAAATATGTTACGTGGCATGGTTGACTGGGAAAGAGCTGTGTCCAGAGATAATGTAGGACAGACAAACCACGGGGGACCACAGTGACTCAACTCCAGCCATTTACAGTCTGCTACCCTTCAGCCATGTCAAAACACACTCAGCCAGTGTCACACTGCATCACCCATTTTGTTTCAACATCAAGTGTTTGATCATCCTGGTTCTCTTTCTGACATATTTTATCATCTTGGTTTTTTATATTCTCTTTTTAGGAGGTACTGGTTTTAACTGGAAACTGGACTTGTAGCAGTTTTGTCCATTACAGATTGAGGCTATTTGGTCTCAGCTGGGTTTCCCATCATAAATAAAGGTTTTAACCAATTCAAATCTGGCATAGTTTTGGGCATGTCATTATATAAAGGTTTAATATACAATATTATAATAATAATAATAAGACACATAGGGCACATTATCATTAACGTAAAAATAACCTCTCAAATAACCATTCATTCTAGCTTTTGTCAAAGCATCCGTCTACCACACTAATTTTTGTGTGGATGCAATGGTCTGTATTTCTATAGCGCCTTTTATCCAAAGTGCTTTATGATGTACCACTGTTACTTATATTCATTACAGACGACAAAGTGCAGCAGTAAGGATTTCCACACGCACGTTGCAGACACACCCACACACACACACACACAGAGAGAGAGAGAGAGAAAGTCACCTTTGAGCACGCCGTGTCCGGTGGAGCCCAGCGGTGCGGGGCAGGGCAGGGCAGAGCGAGCACCGAGGGCAGCCGTGGCCTCCAGCAGGGCTCCGCTCAGGAAGGAACACACTGACGTCCTCTGGCCCGCGGCACGGTAAAACCTACAAACACACACATTCAGTAACCCATTAAGACCTGAGGCCGATTCTACAAAATGGCTTCTAAATCCCGAGTTACCCCAAAAATATATATAGTGTTTTGCCAATTAATAGGGGGCCCACTTGCAATATCCTCACATCCCTCTAGGGAATCGTAGAACCAGAGGACTTTCTGGACTGCCTAAGAAAAAAACTGACAGATTACAACTTGTCCAAAATGCAGCCGCCAGAGTTTTAACTAGAACTAAGATGAAAGAACATATTACTCACATCACTGGCTTCCGGTTGTTTTTAAGATTGATTTTAAATTTATTTTACTTGTTTATAAAGCTCTCAAACCTTCCGACCTACATGACTGCCTGCCTAAATATGTCCCAAACCGCCCCCCCTAAGGTCTTCCACTGCTGGCCTGCTCGCTTTGCCTAAAAAAATGGCAACAAAAAAATACAGGGCAGCAGCTTTTTGCTTCTACGGGCCGACGGCATGGAACAAACTCCCACTGTACCTTCGACACGCAGCCTCTGTAGACATTTTTAAAGCACAGCTCAAGACCCACTTCTACACCCTTGCTTTTAAATTATCTTTTTTGTTATTTATGTCCTCACTGTATTGCATTACTGCTCTTGTTTTTTAATGTTTATGCCTTGCTTTTCTTTTATTTATTTTTCTCCATTGCTCTGTAAAGCACTTTGAGCTGCATTTCATGTCATGAAAGGTGCTATACAAATAAAGTTTTATTATTATTTATTATTATTATTAGATAGTGGCCCACTGACCGGGGAGTCTGAGATGCAGGATCACACCAGGGCTTTAGGCAGAAGTTGGTACCATAGCAGGTACTGGGAATGGAAGAGGAGCTTGTGTTGGGCCGTTGCACTGACCAGCGAGCCACTCTGACACACACACATCCAGGGCAGGCTAGCAGGATCTTCTTGGAGGGATGGATCAGGTTGCCCTCTTCCTGGTCCAATATGTGTTTCACAACCTGTTGGGATTGGGAAGTAATGATGAATCTGACACATGTTTTCTCTTTACAGAATGGACGGCAACGGTGTGAACTGAAAGAAAAGTCCTCTCTTCCCATTCACTATGAACTGTTCTGACTTTTTAACGGCGGGCGACAGACAGGCGAATGTTCTGAAAGTACATCATTCGTCTATGCGACTCGGCAACTACTGGCGAATGGCGGCGATAGCAGGCGAACAGGTGATAGTCGAAAAGTGGGCGGAGGAAGGTCGCCTGAAATATCTAATTTATCTTTTGGGCAACATCGTCCGGCGATAGCGGGCGATTAGGCGAAATTAATGTGTCGCCTCCGCTGTTAAAACGAGAACACAGTGAACATGGAAGGAACACTTTGACCCGAGTCGTCTCTGCCAGCAGGTTTATGATAGTTTAACAAAATAAGAAAAAAATTAATTGAAAAAATAAAATAAAATAAATAGAATAAAACATTAAAAAAATTAGGCTATGAGGCTTTGCAAAAAAAGATAACTGAAGCCATATTGTGTGTTGACAAAATTAAGTATAGTAACTAATGTCATTAGTTAGGGTTAATCTGTCAAAGATAGCAGAGCTCACAATTGTATTTTTCTGACGTTGAATTTTACGGCGCAAATGTATCCATATTACAAAAAATAAAATAATAATAATAATATCACTAAAACAAATTAAACTACAAAAGTCTTTTGAAAAACTAAAGTAAAGTAAACTAAAACTCAACTTCAAATTGTTCTGGGAAGAGTCCAACAGAAATGCTTCTCTGAAACTACGGAATCATTACGCCTCCATACAGTGTGTAAGTGACCCTTGAGAGACGTCAAACTTCAGAAGAAAGCCATTACAGAAACATTTAGTGGCGATGCAAATGGACGGTAATGTCTTTGGCAGGGGGGGGGGGGGGGGGGAGTTGGCAAAAATAAGACGGAATCGATACAGAGGGCCTATATGAGGACCCGGAGGACAATGAAAACAATACTGCTGAGCCTAATTATTGGAAACACTGTCTTTCATCACTGCCTGAAAATGTTGCGGGAGGATGGAAGGAAGCGAGCGAGGGAAGGAGCTCTGATTCCTCCAACGCGTCCCTCCCCAACGCGTCCTTGTCCAATAGGTGCGTTAGCAGCGAGGAGACAGGCACCCATTGAGATACATGTTAAATAACGAGATTTCACCACCAAATAATCGATCATTTCAGTAGCAAGACCATCAAAATATCTTCTAAATCTAGTCAACAAGGCCTGCAGATAGAAATACGAGGAAATGACAGAGGGAGAAACAGTATCCAACATCAACTTTAACGCCCGACAGGAGTTTTCATGTTGCACTAAGACTACGGTCATTAGTATTATTGTCATCACCTGGGCAGGTCAGTCGTGTAACTTTTCTGACGTTAAGCTGCCTATGCGTACTACGGAGCCCTGGAGTGGCCATGGGAAGAAAAAATTATTATCTTGTTCAAACAAGATATTATCTCGTACAGTGATGTATCCCAATGTCATCAGGGTTTCGGGTCTACCCTCGATCAGTCCCATTAGGGAAAAACCAGGGCCACACAATCCGTTCCTCCTGAACTACTCTGCCGGGACTGGGAGGCACTATTCTGGCGTGTGGAAGGACTAGGCTCTGTGGGTTGACTCCTGTCCGGGCCCCTCCTACGTCCCACGCAGCAGCACTATCTCACTCTCTGTTTCTGGCACAACAGCGCCCCTACTGGTACTAATAGTGTACTAATGGTGCTCACAGTCACATATAGGTGTATGGGTGGGGGTGAACCAACACATAGGCGGGTGAACACGGACATTGCTGTTCCTTGGAGTGGTTGCACCACTCAAAAACTTTTAACCATGATAGATTCATGGAAAACACCCAACCTTTTTTCTGTGTGTTCACTATGATGAAATGACCAAACGTGAAAAGTGAAATATCCCTTTAATTTAATTCTGCTCATGCAGGTTGATCGAATAATCGAGGAGCTTTTCTTTTTTTTATCGACTAAATGGATTAGTCCGATTAAACAATTCTATTCTGTAACTTGCAGGTTGTTTCTCCATTCTGCATCCATCTATCTCTCCCCCTCTGAAGCCTCCTTGCAACAGATTGGTGGAGGTATACTGTTCTCTTTTGTCACACAAACTGTAGGTAAAGGCATTCATAGAGTTGGTTGCTAGAATAGCATATCATATATTGGAAGAAAAATATTTGACCAATAACATAAAAAGCAGGAAATACAAAGGACACACACACACACACACACACACACACACACACACACACACACACACACACACACACACACACACACACACACACACACACACACACACACACACACACACACACACACACACACACACACACACACACACACACACACACACACACACACACACACACACACACACACACAATCAGCTGTCTCGATGGGATGGGTTTCCTGCATGGGGAGTTGGCATTGCTGTTGTCAGATCTAAGCTATCCCTAGAGACAGGATATGTACAAGACTGTATGCACGTCCAGATGGAGAGACAGACATAGAAAAGACAGACAGACAGAAAGACAGACATTTCCTCGAAGCCGTTTTCCTCAACTTGCCTGTTAACATACATGGGCAACTGGCGGCCCGGGGGCCAGCATGCGGACCCCACCTTCACTTAATGTGGCCGTCAGGTTCATATCAGAATACTGATACAGTACATTATTGATTTCAGCTGTTACAATTCCAAACATGCCCCGCTTTACTTACTTCAGTCTACATAAGTAGTTTAATGAGCAGTATTAAAAGTTTTTTTGATTTGATCCTTATTTATCTTGAACATAAAAAGTACAAATAAAAGTACATCATCAACAACAAATCACAACTATTTTTTGTTCAAGAAGGGACAGAGAGAAGCAATGCCCCCTTCTTACCTTTACATAATACTGTAGTGTAAGGTTATTGTCTTTTTGATGTATGTAGTTGTACTTCAGTTCATAAAGTTAACATAACTTAAAGGAATTTGAAAGGCAATTGAAATTTTAACTTTTCTGGATTCCAATTCAAAATAGCAAAAAATTATAATCAGGATTTCAATTCAAATATAGCAAAACTAGCTGGTCTACAAGCTCAAAATGTGTTGCATTTTATGACTCGTTTTGAGCTTGTAGATCAGCTATATGCAATGTGGCCCTCTGGAGTGAGTGTGGAAATATAGTGGCCCTCTCCATCGTCAAAGTTGCCCAACCCTATGTGAAGCCACTGAGCTTGTGACTGGCTTTCCAGAATTAGTTGATCGTTCCTGAATCATTTTTCTGGTCAAACCAAACAGTTCCAGTCAAAACTGTACTGTACAGGATGTTAGTAAATAGTAAGCCTATTTAATAGCAGTCCACATTTATTTAAATCAAACACTTCAACTTACTGTGTCATCTTTGACATAAAAGCACCTCAACAGCTATAAACAAACACAGAAGAGGGAGTTTGAAAATGCAGTTTTCGTTCAACTTTTGGCACAGATGATGACCAAGCCACTGTGTTACTTCTCTGGGTCTAGTGACTGACACATGCACTTAAGAGGATTTTCTACTGACTCAAAGGGATTACCCGGTCAAGAGATGGATGTTATGAATAACACTTTCTCACTAGGAGGAATTAGTTGTTTGTTTAGCACCACTCTATCATACAGGGTAAAAGGAATACTTCACATCTATTATCTGGATGCTGTGGTTTGACACTGCACTCCTTAACCAATTGCCTCTTCAATAATGTTGTATTTGTTTGTTTGTATTTTTATGTGGGCCCCATGAAGACTAGCTGATTGCTATGGCACCAGCTAATGGGGATCCTTAATAAAATGTAATAAAATCTCTACACAATACAATAATGAAATCTACAAGCTCAACGCATTACACTGCGATGCCTTAATTGTGAACATGTAGATCAGCTATTTTTGCCAAATGTTTGCCTGTTATGACATGCCCGATTAAGCCCTATTTTATACATTGTCGTACGATGGCGTCACGCTGCAATAAAAAGTAACCAATCTACAAAGCGTCTTCACACCGGGCTGTGTGCTGGCATTTTGTCAGGTGAAACCGGACATATGAATTAGTCAAATTTCGACTTTGGCTCCTAGTCCTGATTGGATGCCACACACGCTGCTGTCATGTATTGGTTACTCGGTCACATGACCGGGAAACAAGTAACAGAAATCTTCAGAGACACCCAATGTTATGTAACGTAATGTTATAATTGAGACCGGCCGGTTGAGAGGAGCGTTCGTTACTAAATAAAGAAACCGGCGCTTCTTTAAACTGACAAATATCACTATTTCTTGTTTTTTGTCTAGTTTGGTTTCATTTGTTGTCTTAATTGTTTTATTTACATTATCAGACATTCCTTTGTGCTTAAACAGAAAAAAGCAAAAAAAATATTGTCTCCCCATCCAGTAGTATTATAGAATATAGTAGCGGTATTGACAGGAACTGGCCAGAACAAGAAAAAAACATTACCATCTGCTGCATGACCCATGCTAAATTAAAGCCCCTTTAAGAGAATTCATCACACAAAACATGCACCTCAAATATGTGTACCAGGCATGTAACATGTAACAGGCCAATTCAAATATCATTATACTGTAACAGGCCAATTAAAATATCATTATCCTGTAGCCTATGCCTTGGAAAACAAGAAGCACATATATCGCCCAGACATAAGCTGATATTACGGAGCCCTTATTAATGCTGCAAAGCTGGCATATATCTTCTGTTTATGTTGAACACTTGTCCAAGGCCCTAAATAGCACTCATGCTTGGATTATCTACATCTAGATGGCAGAGCTGACGGATAATTAGTGGAGGCCCTTTTTTCCTTCTTCTGGCCTTTACGGGACACAAGAATCCAGAGTTGTACTTAGCTGTGCGTGGGTGTCGCACACCGTAAATTGCCGATCTACAAGCTCACAATGTCAGGACATACCTTTACACAAAATGTATATATTCCTGGTATACTGTAATGAAGTTGTCTTTGTAGGACACATACAACAAATCAGTACTGTACTTAAGTACAATTTTGTTTCTCCACTATACAGTATATCTGAGGAAAATATTGTACTTTTACTTCACAACAATTATTTGAAAACATTTGTTACAAGTTTATAACTATTACAAGCCCTATTTTAAACTTTGGCTATTTGGAAGTGCTGAGCTTGTAGATCTACTATTTTCAAAAGATTGACAAATATTCTGCATAATATTATTTATTTACAATTGGTACTTTAAGTGAATTTGGATGCCCACACGTTTGTACTTTTACTCAAACAAAACCTTTAATACAGGACATTTACTTTTAGTATTTACTTGTAGTAGTAGTAGTAGTACAACTACATTGTGGTATTGCTACTTTTACTTACAGTAAATTAAACATTTGACTTCTTCCACCACTGCAACAAATCATAGTTGCAAAATGACTCAGGTATTTGCTTTGAACTGCAACTGAATCAACCTGAAGCTTTGCACTCGTTGCTTCTACAAAACGTATTATTCCAGTTACCGGTATTTCATTGCAGTTGAGCAGAAACCTCTCATCTCCATTATTTTAACCTTTTTTTAAAAATTAAATGCTACAGTGTCACACAAAAGTATAAAAAATAAAATAAATAATAAAAAATAATATCTACAAGTTCAAATAGATACTTTTGGCTATTTCTTAATTTGAATCCTGAAAAGTAAATTTTTTGGACATAAGAGGTTTCCAGTTCCCCCCCCCGACAGCAACGAATTGGAGCATTTAACTGGAACTTTATCAGAGTACCTCGAGATAAGATCAGTAAATTAATGAATAACATTACATACATCCTGACAGGAAGGGACATAGGTCTATTGGCTACTAGTATAAACACTGTTAGTTTGTATTGTACAGTACAGCATAACGCACAGTCAAAGTGATGGATGGATCATTACTTAGCGTGAGTGTGTGTGGTGACAAAGGAGACTAAAGGGAATGTGCCACAATTTTTGATGGACAGACTTAAAGTATACGCACACACACACACAATAGAAAATGTAATTGATAGAATAATCACTAATCGTTTAATTGCAGCCGACAGGGAACAAACACATGCTTTGAACCGGTCTTACTTAAGGGAGCTGATTAAATATACAACAGATGATACCCTCTCTTCTAATCTTAGATACGGTATGTCTCTAAAGGAGGAATAAAGCAGGCTGGCTGACAGGGAGAAACATGATTTATTTATAACCACTAATTAGTAAAGACTGAGTCATAGGTTATCAATCTACCCATTAGCCTGGGTACCAGTAAAGGCTAATTTATACAATGTCAAATGACTGACATCCGACAAAAGACATGACACATAACATATATTCAACTGAATGCCCCCACCTTTTCATCAGTTGAATATACGTCATTTTTGACGTGCGACAGGGTCGTTTCAAGAAGTATGAATTAGCCTGAAGGCTTCGTTACCACGAAGCTCAATCAATTACGTCAGAGCCATCTTGGACATATATAGCTACTTCCCACTTTCTCACATTAAGTTGGGGTACAGGGAGCTATTGTGAATTCACTGTCAATGCCTCAGCCAATCAACTAATTACAGGATAGCTGCCACTTATTATTACAGCGTTAGTCATCTCTCAATGATGGAGCTATATGCTAAGTCAAGATCTTCCCTTTAAGTAGCTGTGCCATTGTGAATGCACACGAAGACCAACCTACAGTACACAATGTCCTTTCAGTTCAAATGTGTGAATAAGAGCAAAGTCTGGCTCCATTAATCACTGCAACAATAAAGTCATTAACAAGCACAGGGTTCAACCATTAAAATGTAGGACTTTTAGAGATTTACAACATACTAAACCACTTGAACCCTAAACGTCCCGAATCTGCAGTGAACATTCGGTGAAAACAGTACATGTACATGCTTACAACACATCCTAAAACGACTTGTAGATAGGCTAATTTCGGCGAAGAGATTTGGTGTACAGGGAAATGCTAGTGGACATACACGTGTGTGTGTGTGTGTGTGTGTGTGTGTGTGTGTGTGTATCCTAAGTCTTCTTCATACGAGAAATAGCAAAAATAGACCCTATATTCTATAAGCTCGCATCAATGTTAAAAGTGCTTAATTGGAATATTGCGAGCAAAGTCTATAGCAAGCCATTAGTTGTGAAGCGAGTGGTTAGAGACACACTCACAAATTTGATCCAAGGAAAATTGAGACAGAACATCTGCACACCAAATAGCTCCCATTAAATCTGCAGACGTAGATCTGCTATTTTCATTTAATGTTCCCCTATTATGACAGTAATGTAATAATTATGACAGTAATGTGCAGTATAGGGAAGCAAGGCAGTGGTTATCAACCTGTGGTCCGGGGCCAACTGGTGGCCTGTGAGGATATTGCATGTTGGCCCCCAAATAATTGGCAAAACACTAAAGATTTTGATTATAATTAATTAACAATCGATTGACTCATTTAAAAAAGCACTCTACCCACGCTTCCGACCACTACGTCTCACAACTGTATATTAATAACAGACATATGCCATGACTCTAACCTTTAGATGCAGAATGAAAAGAAGACTAAATGGACCTACAGTGCAGTAGCTCACCCATATCCTTCTGTTCTATGACTCCACAGTTACAGTAAGTCAGACTCAGAGCACAGCTAATCTACAATTAGGAATGAGTTTGCCATTCCCTCTCCACTGCCTGGCCAAGCTAAGCTCTCTGCCTGGCAACAAGCCATTCTGGGCACAGATTAGTGAAATGCACACAGGGGCACAGCACAGATCTACTGAACTTTGAGTTGGAATGCACACACGCACATGAACGCATACCTGCACCACGCACTCATACACTGATGCATAGAAACACCACACACACACGAAACATAGTGTGTGTGTTCAAGAATGGCACACACACACACACACACACACACACACACACACACACAATAAAGCAGTGAGCACTGGCTAATGGGGTATTTTTATACATGTATCCCATGCACACACCTCTCCAGCGACCCTTCAGTATTTCAAGGCAGAGGTCATATGACACAACATAAACATAACACAGCTGTTTCTGACGCGAGCATCAGCATGTAAGTGTGCGTGCATGCGTGTGTAATAACTTGTACGCTATGCATACTGTACGTGTGTGCTCTGCTCATGCATGCTTGCATGTGTGCTCATGCATGAGCAAACAAAATAATAATAAGAAACTCATAAACACACCAGTCAACACGTTCTCCCATGCGGCCATCGTTCAAGGAAAAGAAAGACGAGCGTTTCTGCAGCACTCGGTCTGGTCTACTTTTAGAATCATCATGGTGGGTGGGGGGCCGAGTTGGGCTGACCCAGGGTCAGTCAGGGTTAAACAGAGGACCAGAGTCAGGAGAACTGTGCCTCTGTGAACTCTGAGCTGAGGTCAGACGTCTCTGACTCTGTGCTCACAGGGCAGGTTAAGTAACGATCGTAAACATTCATGCATTCTGAGCTCACTGCCCCCAAAATACTGTACACTGTTTTGATTTGAATTAAAGGGACATTTCACCACTGGAAGAAACTCCAGTCAATGTTAATAGTATTTGTTGCGACTCACTACTATGAAAACCTGCTAAACCTGTCGCTCCGTCAATCAGTCACACCACCATATATGGCCGTCAGTCCATCACACCTCGTGACATCATACCTCGTGACACGGCAGGCCACCATATATGGCTGTCAGTCCATCATGACTCTAGATACGCTCCAAATATGGCAGTCTCCATACAGTATATTAATACCATGCCATGTCATCTTTGAGTGGGTTTCTTTGTAATAGATGTTTAAAATATTTATATTAAAATAGTTAATTTTTTTAGTTTTAATCTTAATCTTCTTAGTTTTCTACATAAATTAACCAGAACTAGCCCTTACCCGTTGTGAGATATTTGCCCCCCTCTTGTGGCCCGGGTGCGTTTTAATTCACTAATAAATTAATTATTAATCATTAATGTGTCAAATCGAAAAAAGGGCTCCGTTAAGACCTCCATATTCATATGGTCAATGCCTGTGTGATTGGTGCAGGCAATGGTGAGATAACGCGCTGTTTCGGACAGACAGACAGACACACACACACACACACACACACAGACATTGACTGAAATATAGTATGATAATGTCTCTCATACTATGTATTTGTAAATATAAGACGACCTAACCTGACTCCGCCAGATGGTGGCAGTAGTGAGTTCACTCCTACCTCCATCTGGTCTCTCGCGAATATCGAACCAATCAGCGGCAGCTAGAGGACTACAACTCGAAATTATTATGGCAGATATGGCAGATTTTTGCCCCACTGGTTCGGGTTCATCGTCTCTGCTTGAGAGGTAGGAGGAGGGAACTTGTGAACTCAATACTTCCGCAATCTGGCGGAGTCAGGTTAAAGACAACCCCCATTTTTCAAGACTCATTTGTGGAAAAAGACCCTGTTTTTTAGGATATTTCCATTGGGAAAAATTGTCTTATATTCAGGCCAATAGGGTATATGATGAAAAATAGAGTCTGCAACACTGGTATGAAACTCAGCTCCACTGGTTTATTAGATTCGACGTTTCGATCACTTATAGGATCTTCTTCAGGAAGAAGATTCAGGAAGAAGATTTATTAGATTCGACGTTTCGATCACTTATAGGATCTTCTTCAGGAAGAAGATTCAGGAAGAAGATTTATTAGATTCGACGTTTCGATCACTTATAGGATCTTCTTCAGGAAGAAGATCCTATAAGTGATCGAAACGTCGAATCTAATAAACCAGTGGAGCTGAGTTTCATACCAGTGTTGCAGACTCTATTTTTCATCTTGTACTGCCTTTTTGTCTAGCACCTGGGCTAGAGTGGAGGTGCATGCTCTATTTCCTTCAATAGGGTATATGAAACATATCCCATCTTCATTTTAGTTCACAACAGAAATGTAGCAGATTAAATATCCCTCTTACTGTATACATACAGTATATAAAATATATCTAACTAACTTGGCTTCTCTATAGCCACAGAAACATAACATTAGTTGTAAGTGCATATAAGAACCTCTTACCCCCTTTTAATGGTGTATGAAATTACTTCTGTAGCTTAAAGTTAGGTCTAAATCAAAGTATACCTTTCACAGTTGTTTTAAAGAGTCAAGCTAAACCTCTGATTAATCGAAGTCTGGTTTTTTCCTCCAGCATTACCGTTTAAAAAGGAAAGTAGAACAGATAATGCTCACAAAGCCTGAGGTACAAATGGGAGCCAAATGGCAAAGAGATCAAACTGATGGTAAGCCAAAACAGCTGAATACATTTCCAATATTAAATTTACCACATACTTTGTCAGACAGTATACAGTGAAGGCAGACAGGGAAGTTGAGAGGAAGGCCGTTTTCACTGCAGTGTTTAGGCCATCTTCAAATCAAAACGTATACAGCTATTGCCCCGATGTTACTGTGTAACCAAATTTTTGCACTTCACATTACTGCCAAAATATATATCTAAGACTGGAATCACACTCAAAAACATTGCAGGAATGGCACAATTACTGTACATTCTAAAGGTTACCAAGGTTACCAAAACAAATCTATTGAATGAGCTATGAGCTGAAGAAGGCACACAATAAAATATGATTGTATTGTATTTAGTGAGTGTCACAAAATACCCATACAGATCCAAATCCAACTGAATGTAACTCAAGAGTTAAATACATTTTACACTACTGAAAAATGTAACCACAACAATTTTCAACTGATGAATAAAGACAGAAAACGCATTTATTGTCAAAGAGTGCTGTGGCCTTCCAAGTCCAAAAACATGGATCCTGCCTGTCCAATGTGACCAGAAATCAACTTGAAAAGTCAGTGAAGAGCCAGGTATGTTCAGCAGCTCTGGTATCTCAGCATCCAGACACTCCACAGCCCCACCCGTCTCACTCAGTGTAAACCAAAGCAGGAGACATAAACCAAGCGCTCCCTAACATGCCAGGGAGGCATTCCCCTTCTCAGGTCAGAGATTAGTGTTCAGGACCTCAGGAGGAGGGAGAAGGGAGAAGGTGTGTGTGTGTGTGTGTGTGTGTGTGTGTGTGTGTGTGTGTGAGAGAAAGAGCTTACACACACAAAACAGATTTAAAAACTCTGTCCCTGTCCCTGTCTCTCTCACTCACTCACACACTCACACACTCACACACTCACACACTCACACACTCACACACACACACACACAAAACGAAAGGTGTCTGGATGAAGGAGGAAGCAGAATATGTGCTGTCGTTCTCTCCTCGGCACTACAAGGTAATGTCCGCCCTGCTAGACCCCATGTCTGGATGCGTGTGCATGTGTGCACGCGTGCGTTTGTGCGTGTGTGTTCTTTGTGTATACTGTGTGCTATGCTCATGCATAAATGTATAGGTGACACCTGTTCTGTATCTGTGGGTGTTTTAATGTGTAATGTTCATGTTAATACATACTGTACATTAATTAAGGTGTTCGTACATTATGTCATGTATCTATACCAGAGGTAATTTTCTGGCAGCTGCCTATCAGTGTACAGACATAGGCAGCTACAGCTACAGTAAGTCTAATCCACGGTCCGCAATAGAGCGCCGAAGTCTGACATAATTTCACATCCTACCTGCTTTGCGTTCCCACCCCCCGTCCCCCAATTTTGAATTCCCATTGACTGATATGGATATGAAGAATCAAACAGACAAATATGAGTGACTGACACAGAGCCACCTCCCTGACAATATCACAGTCTAGAGATATTTATTTTTAAACTTTTTGCCACAATGCTTATTTGAAACGATTTTAAGATGACTCAATGTTATTCTCCATAGAGGATGCTACTGAAATACTACAATTAACAAACATAACCACTTTCAACCTGATGGCCCTGTTAGGAACATAATTCTTCACATAAAAGACAGAAATAGCGAGAACAGCAAAGCTACCAGCTCAACAGGCAAGTGTAAATTCCATTTGTTATTGCAGCACAGCAAAGTCCTGCAGGTGCAATGGCCTTTTTTTTGCTGATGTTGGCTACATATATATACTTCTTAACAATGTGCCCAAACTATACATGTCACACCCATTCCCACACTGAACCCATCGTCACTTCTCCTTCTGCATGCTTCTGTTCAGACAATACAATCCACAGTTCCCACTATTCAGCGTCTCTCTCCAGGGAAAACTGGGGGGGAAATGGCCAACTTACACTCTCTTAACAATAGCTGATGATGGCTTAAAGCGCCACTATGTTACTTTTTTTAAATGAATACATTTAAATGTTGTCCAATCTGTATGTTAATACAATATAACTTGTACAATTGGGGTGGTTGTATTTTGTCTCGCTGCTCTTCTATTGAGACATTTACATGGTCAAAGGTCAAGTCTCACCTAGACACAGGATCTGACACATATTTTGACCTGATGATCAAGGTTACATTTATCACCTGAGCAAGCAGGCAGACTCTATTAGCTCAATGGTAAAATGTCAGCACAGATGGTTCAAATCCAGGGTAGAAGAGAAAAGTTACATAATGCAACTTATTATTGATATAATACAACGGTCTAATGACAGGAGAAATTAGGTCAAATGTCTGCCAAATATGACATAAATTTGTGGCAACAGGCATTCTGATTGACCAGTATGAGATGATGCATGATGATGTACGATGATAAGAGCGTGATTTTATATATTATATTTCAGTATACTGGGTCTATTTCTATAACATCTATAAAATGAGATAGAGAAAGGATGGTGAATTGGATACAGGACGACAGGATGGAGGAGAGGAAGAGGAAGAGGAGAGGAAGGCGAGGTGAAAAGTAATAATCCCCTGCTGAATTTCACATGCTGCTGTTGCGCCACACATCCAACAGGCCGGTCCACTTCCAGGCCTCACACCTTTAACAAGCTTATGCAATAATTGCCTGTTTGTGTATATGTGTGTGTGTGTGTGTGTGTGTGTGTGTGTGTGTGCGCGCACACTCACACGAATGAACACACATTGCAATACTTGTGGACCAGATTTCCTCACAGTTAGTAGAACTTGGGAAACGTTCGTTTTCCTGGTCCATGGTTACACATTTTTTGAGTTAGGTTTACAATTAGGTTTGAGGCTAGGTTTAGGCCGGGGTTACAGTTAGAATTCTGCTTGATTGTACATGAACGCTGGTGCCGTGCACTGAAAGATGTACTGCAAGCTTGTAGATCGCTAGTCTTCGGCTTTAGCTTCCGGTAAAAAATGGCATCATCACCGTAAATGTTGATGTGTGTTGAGTGTGTGCGTGTACGTGCGTGTATGCACTTGTGTGTGCTTGTACGTGCGTGTGTGCACTTGTGTGTTTGTGTGTGTGTGCGTGCGTTGGAATTAGATGGTGAGAGAAGAAGACTAAGACAGGCAAACAGAGGTCTGGAGCAGGGGAAGTCCAGAGGGGGACAAACAGGATAAACAAACAGGAAACCTCTAAGACTACAAACCCTCTTCAGTTCAAATGTAAATAAATAAAGGAGCTGAACTTGAACTTGCAATAAGAATCGCAGGGCGCTCAAGAACGTCTGGAGACCGAACACACTCACATGTGCTGAAACATGGCCATGTTCACCGCTCATCACCACTCACCAGGGGTGACAACAGCGAAATAAACAGAGCAGAAGAGAGAGAGGGTGTGTGTGTGTGTGTGTGTGTGTGTGTGTGTGTGTGTGTGTGTGTGTGTGTGTCTGTGTGTGTGTGTGTGTGTGTGTGTGTGTGTATAAAGAGTCAAGATAGAAAGCATGATAGAAACAGAAACAAAGGAGAGAGAGAGAGAGAGAGAGAGATAAAGAGGGTGAGAGATGAGGGACATTCTGTGAGAAAAAGAGTAAGAGATTAGAGAGGGCAAAATCAAGAGATAGCCTAGATGGGAGAATGGAATGAGAGATTCTCATCAAAAGAGACAGAGAGAAGTCAGAGGGTGAGAGAGGGGGCCTGTTCTCCTTAAGCCTTATACTGTAGTACAACAGTGTCATTTGGCCGACATGAACAGATCTACAAGCAAACAACGCGAACTCACGAAGCTCGTAGACCTGTTCTTGTCGGCAAGCGACACCACTGTACCACAGAGTATAATTCATCTTTAGAATTTCACCACAACCTGGAAGCCATTAGCAGATACCCCAGTGGGACCACTGACTCCACCACACGTTCACGTACAGTTCTCATGATGTCATTCACTAACTGGCTAGCGGACCGGTGCTCGCTCGCTGCTCCACAACGCCACACAGCCCTGATTAGACAAGACGCTTGATAACACTGCTAAATGTTCTCACTGTTGTTGAATATTCTGGGAATTATAAAACATTACCAACGCCACTAGCCTACACACTACAATTACTACGACAAGGAAATATCACGAATCAGAGGCTGTTAAAGATTACGATTTAAAATCAAGTTGACAACGTGTTTCAAAGTATTTTAGCGGCACTATTGTATGACCATACAATACAGAAAGAGTTGACCATTTTTACGTTTGGTTCTTTTAAAATTCCATAAAACTAATATAAAGTTGAATTGGAAATCCTACTGTTTGACTGAACACAGTTTGACCTTCACACGTGCCGAGAGCTAGGATAACTTTCACTTTTCAAGGTTTTGAACTTTGTTTTGAGAGCGAAGAGCAGCTGTGTTTCACAGAATTCAACTAACAAAACAAAAGATGTATACTGTAAAAATGTATAAGGCAAACGAGCAAAGAAGTTTCACGTAAACTAATCCTGCTGCCACAAAAAACTGATTAAAATCCAAGTCTTGCAAATGTCACTCAATGAATGAAACAAAAAGTACATTCATAAGTCCCCCTGTGGCATAGCAATAGAAATGCAACCAGTAGTAAATGTTTACTTACAACAAATAAGTTGATGTATTGGAGAGAGTGGAGGAACAAAAACAAACACTTTTCCCAGCTCTAATCCTTCTCAGTCAGTGTGCAGTTGCACAAGTGAGAGAGTACATTTGAGACAGAGGGAAAGAGAGAGAGAGAGAGCGAGAGAGAGAGAGAGAGAGAGAGAGAGAGAGAGAGAGAGAGAGAGAGCATCAGTAGGAGCGAGAGTGAAAGAGCATCTCGGAGAGCTCTGTCTAAAGCAGAGGGCACCCCATATTAGGTTATAAGGCAACCAGCCCATTGCAAACGAGCGGTAAGAAGGAAGATTTTATCAGGCCCTGTGCAGAGAGCACACTCTAAACAGACAATGACAGAGGAGACAGAGGGTACATGAGGTTTCAATCGATCCTCCTCCAGGAGGCTGTTCAATGTGTAAACAACATCTGACAAAACTCAAAGAAGGCCTCTTGTGTTTTGATTAGGAGCCATTACGACCAACTACAAAAGCCTGCGTGTCACAGTGAGCATCAGTCACCTCAGCCTAATTGAACAGCAGTCCAAATTTCCACCATGGGCGATCAATTCTAAGTGCATTAGTCAATCGGAGATAGAAAGGGGCAATTCAGCCACGAGACAGTTATGTCGAGACATGCTCCATCAATCTAAAGAGAAAAGGACAATTAACTTCCCTGAATGAACCAAGCAACACTTAACACACTAGTCACTAGTGCATTTGCAAGGTTGTAATGTGTAATTACCGGTAAGTAAAAAGGGTAAAAAACTATACTGACATGTGTTGAAGGGTTCAGTTGGTGATCTTTTACTATTACATGCTAGAAGAACATTAAATCAAGAATGTGTTTCCACAAAAGTGGGAAAAAAGGTAAACGAAGTCCACACCCACAACACCAGAGGGAGTGCAAAAAAACCATGTACAACCCAGATTCGGCACAAACAAGGGACTAAATTATTTTCGCTCCTATGCCACCAAAATGTGGAACGCCCTACCAACAGTCATTAAGACATGTGAATCCCTTGACTCCTTCAAAACCGCTCTCAAAGGGCACCTACAGATGGCTGCAATTCGAAACTGGCCCCTGTAAAATCTGAATCCCCCCCACCCCCTCACTGTATATGTATCTTTTCCCTTTTTGCTTCCTATATGATGAATTCCTGTTCTGTTCTTTAACTATATAGAAGTGTCTATTTGTATGTCTCTAAATGTTTTGATGAATTGAACAATGTGGACCCTGTTGTAAACAAGTGTAATGCTTAATTGGGTCGTCCACTCACAGTTAACAGTCTTTGTATTGAGTTTGTGCTTGAAATGTACTGTAATTCTGCAAACTGTTAATAAATATTTCAATCAATCAATCAATGTGCTAATTGTATTATAACATTTTAATTGAGCACAATCAAATTACACACAACACTTTCCCAGACCCAATAATGGCCAGTCACTTTCCAGGTTACAGCTTGGTTTAGCACAAGGCTAGGTAAAGCTTTTGGTACATTTGGTACCACAGGCTCTGAAATCACAGCTACTCTAGAATGATCATTATCATCAGCCTCCCAATTAAAGACCCCTTAGTGTCTTTTCTGATTGAGCCACATCAGACCCAGTGGTTTCCCCCATGCAGTGTGCCTCTTTATAATGATGCTAATAAACATCACATTATCATATTCATTTACACAGTAAGAGCCATGAGGCCCATATGGCCTCTCCTGTTTCTGTAGCATGAGGCAGCTTGATGTACAAGTACACCCCCTGGACATGATGTACAATACAAGTACACCCCCTGGACATGATGTACAAGTACACCCCCTGGACATGATGCTCGCAGGGACTTACACCAATCCAACCTTTGATGCAGAGTGCCAAGCAGGGAGTCTCATTTTTCAGAGTCTTTGGTATGACCCGGCTGGGGAGGGGAATGGATCAGACCCCAACCTCCCAGTCTCAGGGCGGACACTCTAACCACAAGGCCACTGAGCTGGTTATTACAGTTCAATAATACCGTTTGAAATGAACATCCAAGTGGTAAATGATCTTGGAAAACATCATGTTACATGTTATGCGCATAATATAGCGACCTTTGTCCCATAATAGTAACCCACTGTGTACATCCCAGTACCGTTCAATTTAACAGTATATAGGATGTGCCTACAGTATAACGGCATGCCCAAAATAGGGAGGAAAATGGTTAAGACAGACTATGTCTATATCTAAATGGTTAAGACAGACTATGTCTATATCTAAATCCCATGAAAACATTGGCCTCTCTTTTATGACCATATATAGGGATCCCTGATGTACTCAGTATGATGTCATGGTTCTGATGTGATAGATAGATTAGCCTCCAACCAAGTACTATGATAATGGGTACTGTACTAAACTCTGCCAACGGGTACTCTGACAATGGGTACAACAGGTGCACAATGGGAGGTAATCATTCCCAACGGGCATCAGCCTAATAAGACATGTCAGTTTAAGAAATGGAACAATTAGTTAATATTGCAAAAAATATGTTTAATTAAAATGCCATGTTACTACTGTAGTAGCCTCGGAAACCCAGACGTTTTATTTCCTGGAAGAAAGAAAAGTCTGGGTCCCAGTCCACTTCCAACTAGCCTCGGAAACCATGTCGATTTATTTCCTGGAAGAAAGAAACTACTGTAGCAACTTAACTCAAATATGTTTTCACTATATTACAGAGACCAATCACACACACACAAACACACACACTCACACTCACACTCTCACACACTGTCTCACACACCTAATTTAATTCAGCATCTCCTATTCAATCTGCTTTATCAAGTGGCAAAATTAATACATTTGATGCCAAGTTGACATCATCAAAGTGACATTAGCAACAAAGCACACAGCAGCAGACCCAAAGCGGGCGTTTGTTTTACATATCTGATTGATATTTAGCTAATGAGCTGAGGCTACAGAGCTACTTGAACTCTACTGTGTATAATTTCGTAGTACAATGCAGGGCTATTCAGTGTGATTCTGGTACACATGTAACCGTCAGTTAGATACCATGAAGAGTAAAGACAATATAAGATATGTATGTGTATATATATATATATATATATATATATATACTGTATAAGGAAGGGTGAACTATTTTATTTCAGGTCAATTGATTCAGATGACCTACAGAGACACAACAAGAATGCACAATTTACCTACAGGCTGTAGATTTATCTACAGCAGTCAAATTTAAAGCTGCTGTTAAGTTAAAAGGACTGGTTCATCCATTTTCAACCCATCTTCAAATAGATGCTCATTATTAAGCACTTTGTGTCGTAGGGGAGGGATGTGGACAGTTCAGAAACCTGCCTGTTCACATCCCTCCTCTGAGGCACAGACCGAATAGACAGAAATGTTGCCATCTTATGATGAGCATTAGTGAGGACCAATTATATGAAGATAGGTTGAAAATATTCAAATAGCATTTCTATAGAATCATTCATCTTTGACGTGTAGTCTCTCCTGATTGGATACAATTTGTATCCAGACCTGAAAATTAAATTTAATAATTTCTGTTTATCAAAGACCTGTAGAGTCTGAGATGAGGGGACTCCTGTTACTCAGAATATACAGATTTAACTTTTCAACAAACACAAAAACATATCTTGTTGTTAACTCACTAGTTGGCTGCTTTCAAATTAACTACACTTCCAGCCTGGAAATCATCTATTCTACACAAACAACATTGCCATCATGAAGTGCATGAGATCAGATCACACACTCAAAACTCATTCCTATAAGAGTACTGCCCCCTAGAGGTAAAATATGTGCACCGCAGATACCTTGGAAAAAGATTACTACAGCAAATGGGTTAGAATTTCTCCCAGTTTACTAGTCATTGAAACCAGAGGTCTGGTTAAATGAAAAATCAACCAAGTTAGCTGGGAAAAGGCACATTTATTTAAATTATTTTGTGGATTTGCCTAATAATTCATAATGCATGTGGTAATAGAATAGTAGAGAAGAGAGCCTGCAGTAAAAATTGGCCTTTTCTTATGATATGGGTCAATAGGCGCTGCACAATACAGCAGCTAAATAGAGGGTATGTGCATGCTTAAGCGAATGGCACATCGAGTGGCAAATCGAGTGGCAAAGCAACATACAAAGTGAGTTTAACATTGTTTAATGTGGTTTATCAGATACGACTTTTCTGTTTGGATGCATGGGTTGTCGAGGCCAGAAAGTAGTTTTTTGCCACTCAGTAGGTATAACTGCATAACTTCTGGGTTTGATGAGGTCACACGCACCCTCTATTGGAAGAAAATCCCTTACTTCACAGGTGTTACCAATGATACTAATGAAGGCTCTAGTGTAGTACAGTGGTTCTCAAATGTTTAATTGTGACCACCATCATCATACAGAGAGTGTACTACTACTATACATGGAACCAAATGGATCCTTATGGGTGTTGTAAACGTACAGGTCAATTACTTACAGCTGCCATTCATTGCATGAAAAAAATCACTCGTGTGTAGTCATCATCCATCATCATACATCCCATTCCGTGCTCAGCCAATCAGCTGAGCACATTCCGTGCTCAACCAATCAGCTGAGCACATTCCGTGCACAAACAGACAGACACACACAAAGCTTAAGTGGTTAATGTACCTCCAAAAAGAATGAAGGAAAGCATGCGTCTTAATTCTGAAGATAAGGCTAAGAAGCCATAAGGCAACACAAATTACATAATGAGGAGCGTGCACGCGCACACACACACACACACGCACACACACACACACACACACACACACACTTTAAGTCAAGGTCAGGGAAGGACAGGAAACAGCAGAGGATGTGCCGATGATTGATTGATTGATTGAATACTTTATTGGCAGAAATATAATCAGTACAAGGTAAAAAATAACAAATGTGTACAGGTTGGGGAACAAAGAAGGGGGGCGGTGGGGGTAGTCACTAGACTAGACTATGGGGGGGTGGGGGTAATAATTTCTTCCCCTTTGGCATGCTGAAAGGTGGATTTTCAGGCCTGTTTTAAAGGACGCCAGGGATTTGCATTTTTTGAAGTTTGGAGTCAGGGCATTCCACACTTGGGTGGCAGTGCTGTAGAAGGAGAATTTGCCCATGTTTGTTTTGAAAGTGGGTGGTACCAGATCGTTGTTCTCACTTCCTCTTGTTTTGTAATTTGTGAGAGTCGCTCACTTTTTTTAGGTAGTGTGTCAGGTATGCGGGTACAGAGGGCAAAGCTGCATTTACAATTTTAAATGTCAGTCCCAACTTCAATTGCTTAACTCTGTTTTCTACCCGGAGCCACCCTAGACTAGACTATCAAATTGGGTTGCAACAAGATGGGTCATGGGCCCCAGACCGAGGAGTAGTCGAATTAGTTTGTTTTGTTGTTTTGCTTCTTTGCTGTAGATTACTATATCGTCAACTCTGATGAAATGAAATGAATGAATGAATGAATTAAACACACACACACACACACACACACACACACACACACACACACAAGGAAGGACAGGAAACAGTAGAGGATGTTTATGTCAAGAATCTCTAACACCTTTTACAAAACATGAAGAATGAACACTCCATTTAAATGCCAATAATTCACTTTCCTCAAGCTCTTCTGCAGTACAAATTACGTTACTCTAGATGGCACCAGAGGACCATGGAATTTTACATTGACCAAAAATGTATTTGGCGCAGCCAACTGATCATTTGCCTCCAACCTTCATGAAAATCTGCCTACTCACTCTCCAGTTATCACGCTAACAAACCAACACACACAGACTGCCTGGACTGATTAAAATACTCTGCTATGCATTATTATGAGCATGGTAACACAAGTACTCCCTCTCTCTGCCCATCCAACAACAGCACTGTACAACACAGTATATAGTGATAAAGCAGTGGTTCCCAACCTTTTTTTCTTGACCTTACATCTGACAAAAGCCGAGTCTACAACACATACAGTACACTCTGAGCTGCTGGGGGTGTGTGTGTGTGTGTGTGTGTGTGTGTGTGTTCATTCCTTTCAGGGGGACACAATTCCCCCCATGTTTGTATTTTGGATCCTGACCTAAAGACCTTGAAACTATGCAAGAGAAAAATCAGTGTGTGTGTGTGTGTGTGTGTGTGTGTGTGTGTGTGTGTGTGTGTGTGTGTGTGTGTGCATGTGTTCCAATAGGGATCTTGCATTCTTGAGTCTCTCAAGATCAAGAGAGCCATATCTCTCTACGGACTAACACTTTACCCACACTACTATTACCGAGATGGGAATGGCCTTGACCAATATTCACACACACTTGAAGATTTTGACTCCATCAGGTGAAAACACATGTGCGCAGACAGTCTGCACACGGTTTTGACGTGATAAAGCCGGAACAAATATAGGATATTTTACAAAAACAAAAAACAGCCTAGTTGTACCCCTGTACACTGGAGAGCTGGTGAGTGGATATGAATGCGAGGATAGATGCTTACTTGTTGAAGAGTGCAGAGGTCTGGTTGTGCCATTGTGATAAAACAAGTGTTCATCACACAGAGCTGCTAGATATTTACTATACTGCACATCCCTCTGCTGTGTAGGCAGGCATCTGGCTTAACAATAGTGTTTCTCACACAGATATGATCAAGCATGCGCGCATGCACACACCACATCCATAACAAAGCGTGCACGTGCACACACCACATCCATAACAAAGCGCGTGCACACACACACACACACACACACACACACACACACACACACACACACACACACACACACACACACACACACACACACACACACACACACACACACACACACACACACACACACACACACACACACACACACACACACACACACACACTAATCTCTTGCTAAGCCACATCACCCAGCTAGGTGAGAAAGTGGCCTGCTTGGCACATTCCACTGTGGTGGTATAACAGTGAGAGTAAGAGAGAGCGACGGTGTCAGCAGGCGACGGCAGTGCATTCAAATGCACTCACTGCCAAAGAGACATGCCACTCACAAATTGGACTGCACAGACACACAAAGCACTGCTCCCTCAGAACCACCTGATCCAATCCAAGTGTGCTTGTGCCATGGTCTCTAGAGACCGATGGCCGCTACTACTACTATAGATAGCGATAAACTAAAATCAGGAGAGCTCATTTAACTCATGAAATTAACATAATCATGATTTTACTGTGTAGTAGCAGAGGGGAAATAAGGAGAATGTTCATGTGTATGTGCATGCGCATTTACTTGCCATGTTTGTGTGTTATTACTTATTTCCAAGCCTACCACAGATTGTTTGCTAATGCCACAATAACTACAGCAACAGCATCATCCACAGTCTCTGTGGACATAGTTATATCGTTATATTGTTATATTGTTATATCACTTACTGTTACTGTGTTAACTTATTATTCATGTCATGTGTGAGTGGATAGGACCCGAATGGAAACAAGGCCGCAAGGTCTTTCTTCTGTGAAATCCTTTTTTGGACAAAAATGCCTGACTGTACATTGTGCTGTTTGCATTTATGTTGCCTAATAAAAATTTAAATCAATCAAACCCATTGACCTGAGACCAGATTCTACAAAATGTCTTTCAAATCATGACAGATTTCTGAAAAACGTATCAGTGTCAGTGGTGCACTGGTTCTCAAACATTTTCAGGTCAAGGACCCACAGAATTATTCAGAATTCGCCACGGATCCCCATCTGAAAATATGTTGTTCCAGGGCCCCCCAGAGGCAAATATGTGAGTTAAAAACGTTCACTGTGAAAGAACATATATTCAAAGATTTGCACACATTTTCACGATTTTAGCACAAAAATAGCACATCTACAAGCTCATATCGTGGTACTTGGTGCTGCGCTATGAGCTTGTAGATCTGCTATTTTTCAACAGCTAAATTTTTTATTAAAAGTGGTTAAAGCTATAAGGTGACACAGATGCGTCCTCAGGTCTAAATGTAAGACGCTCACCCTAGCGTCAAGAGTTTTGCCTTGTCAAGTGTCTTGAGACAACTTGTATTGAATTGAAAATCAACAAGCAAAACATCTTGTTTTAATTTCCTGTCATGCCATGCATTCCCCATCCAACACTGTGCCCTAAACTCATACACAGTATGAGTTCAATCAGTTTGATCAGTCAATAAGTCCTGCTCAACTTATTGCCTTGACTAAAAAAAACACTATGTATGTCTTAGCCTGTAGGTTAACAGGAGGCAAGATGACACAATCAAAGCAAACATTCACTGGTTAAACAGGAACATCAGCGATGTTATGTCAATTTACTGAAAAGGCTGTACACGGTAAAGTCATGACTGAAAGTTGGCCGAGTGAAATGAACACTCCTGATCAGGAGTACAATCTGATACAATCTGAAGTATTATCTCATGTGGTTATCAGCATTCACTACACACAGGAAACCGTGTGCACCATTCACAGTTGTTTTTGTGAATCAAACTCACCACTGCATTTCCTGTCCTCAAGTGGCATTTGTATACCAGAAATGTAGGTTCATTCGGGGGGGGCTGCCTCGCAGACCGAGGGGTAACTAGAAAAAGTGCCCGTCTGGGCACAGGTCTCCACCAGGAGGATAGGACTGTGTGAGATGTTTGGCAAAAATATGTTTATGAGTATATATAAACATGTTTTTTTGTTCGTTAGTTTTTTGCAACAATTTTCTTCATTTTGTTGAGGAAAGGCAGAGCCAGATCACTCATAGCATGAGAATAGAATTCTGGATGAGCAGGACATGTACGTGCAGCATTTTGTACAAAACGGGCCACTCCTGAAAACTTTGGAAGGCAATGTTAGCCAATCAGTGTAGAATCTGAGAAATCCAACAGACTCGTCTTGATCACATGACTACAGAGATCATGTGTACCAATTTGCGTGACATCTGTGCGACTAACATAAGCAATGTTTGCAGGAAATTGGCCTCATGGTGGCGCTATAACCGGCAGATGTGGAGGGATGCAGGGACAATGTTTTTCCATGGCCTCTAGCGAGTTGCGCATACATAAGTTGTATACAGATCGATGCAGTTATAGCTAAAAACAGGAATTGGCCTGTTATAGCGCCACCGTGAGGCAGATTTGGGGAAAACAATTGTGGCATGTCGTCCTTGGCCTAGTGGAAATGTGCGTATATAATTTCACGGAAATTGCACACCGTTTGTGATTTGTGGCATTTTGTTCGAAACAGACCAATCATGTGAGCTGTGTGGAAGCCAATCTTAGCCAATCAAGATGGAAGATGAGAAATGGTGCAGATCCGTGTTGATCACATGACTATGTAGATAGTGTATACCGAATTGTGTGATGTATGGATAAAATGTGTACGAGTAATCTAGAGAAATTTAGAAAAAGTTTTGCCTAAATCGGCCTCATGGTGGCGCTATAACAGGCCGTTGAGGAATATTTGGGGCAGAGGTTTGTCGTTAGCATCCAGGGAGTGTGTGTGCAAAGTTTGGCATGGATCGTGCCAACGGTGGCGGAGATTAGCTGGTAACGGACGGACGGACGGACGGACGGACGGACGGACGGACAGACGGACGGTCGCACACACATACACACACACACACACAAACACACGGATGTAGTGCAAAACATACTCTCTCCCCATGCCTTTCGGACTGGTGGAGACAATTAATGAAATTACGAAATTAATTTAAAGTATCTGGTTAATAAACAGCCAATGTTATGTGTCCTTTTTTGGAATGAATTTTCTTTCAAGGATGGGGTTAAACAAACAAACAAACAGCTAACTACTAGAGCTTCATGATCATGACATTTTAGTTGACTAGTAGAGAAGTGCCCGTTGCCTACATGGAACGATGCAAGTTGGAAATGCATGTCCAGAGCCTGGGCAGAGGCTTTCGTGCTGTGGTGGTTAGGTGTTGAACGTGTGTGTCATATTTGAAGTCAGTGGGACAAACGGTTCTTGAGTTATGTGGATTACAGACACTGCACACATACACACAGAGACATGGTGCATTTATATTAGGATGATTGTCATACAAATAGACTAACTGATAATTATTTAATTGGATTTTTGTCATTGAACTTTGGAACAAATAAATATTACAAAGAGTCAGTAAGTGAAATAGTAAGAAATGACTGACAATGACCGATACCAATAATAATAATACAAAATGTCCTGTGATTATGCTTAAATGGAGTGTCACAATTTTTGTATTTTTCCAGTTTTTCATGGGTCTATGAGGTGACAGTACTTCATTAGACACCCTGGAGTCGTTTTTATGTGCAATGGTGCATTAACTTTGTATTTAGGGTTTCTTCCTGGAGGTTGAACCCTTGACAGTCAAACAATAATATAGTGACACCACACTATCAGCCCCTCCCCTGACCCCTCCCCTTTATCATACAACAACAGCTGTGGGTGCGGCTTCAGTTCAGGTGGATCACCACCCATCACCACCCACCAGGCAAACCAGGCATACTTAATGAACTGGTGGGCATGTCCACATAAAAGAATGATTTTAACAAATACTGTACACTTTTTGGAAAAAGTTCTTCCTCCTTATATTATAATAATACCTGATGATCATGTTTTAGAATGTTTATCTTTAATAATTTTCAAGCTCACAACGTGTCTCATGGAATGTTTTGAGCTTGGACATTTCCTGCAGTATTCTTCACCAGATTCTTCTACATGCAAAATGTCCAACATATACAGTAGGGACGCCAGGCTGAAAGGCTGAAAGTGACTGAAAGAGCATGGACAACTATGTGGAATTAATGATGGAAATATGACATCGATAAATATTTATTTCATACATCCGTTTTTAAAAAGATTAACTGAAATGATTCCATCAGTTATGCAAAATAATGGCGATAGAACGCAGACAGAGCGAACGGACCAACAAGCGGAAACAGCGGTCGGACATGCGGTCAAACATGCGCTGCTCACGTGCTTGCGGTTAGGGTTAGGTTAGGGATTGAGGTAGGTTGTCGGTCTAATGACAGTCGGACTTTGAATACTTTCACCATTAGAGTTTTTCAGGCCAAGTAAATGTACACATGGACACTGGAGCAACAGTATATCGCTTATCTCCAGTCCGTATTGTAACCTTTTAGTTTGTTTGTGAATTAATGCCCTATACTTGATCATACTACAGCGTCACAAAAGCATCAAAAGTAGCAGATCCACAAGGTCGAAACATTTTGAATTTGAATCCTGAAAAGTCACAGTTTTGGACGGAGGTTTTCACTAGACAATATTTGGTATGAATACTATCCAGTCTTGTTCCAACCAACGGTATGAAAGCGATGGTCGACCACAATGTATCATTGTCAGAAGATCCACGGGTGTGGTTTGGAACACATATCTTATGTTACCTTTTAAGTTTGCATTGACTATGGCACATGCTGAAGAGAAAGAGAGGTTTCCCCAAAGTAGGCTACACGTGCACGTGTGAAGCCTGGAAAATGCCACACCTTTAACCACTTAAACCCTATACTTAGTTGACCGGATACCCAAGGGCTCCATCCTAGGCCCGATCCTGTTTTTGCTAGATATCTTGGCCGATGATATTGAAGAGGCTTTGGATGTATAGTGGTTAATTGGAGTAGTCAGCTGTGGGGTGGGGGTAGGGAACTGTGACGGACATTGTGCATTAGTTTGTTTAACTGTATGTAATGTGTTTTTTAGTTTTGTTATTATTTTTTTAGTTTTGTTCTGTATTTATTGTTGTAAAAACATTTCCCGATAAGATTTTGTTTGTATTTGTGCTGCCATGGGGATGTGGGGGGGGGGGGATATATACAAATAGCTAACAAACTCATACATGACACATGAGTTTGTAGATATGCATTTTTTCCAAAAAGGTTTGAAATAGTTTTTCTAGATTAGAATGAACTACCAAAAAAAGGAACACCAGGTTGAAAGTGCTTAACCAATTAAGCCCTATATTATACTTATTTCAACGCCCCCCTCCCCCCAGGGCTCAATACTACTGCTATTTTTGGCAAATGTTAGCCCCAGAATAGGGTTAGGGTTAAAGAAGTTAAAGCTGGTTAAAATAATCTGAATCAAAATGAGTACTGGTGTGCATGGTTGTGGTTCATTCACTTGGTGGAAAGCAGCCATGTCTATCTACTGACTCATTTGGACTTCATTCAACCAATCATTGTGGATAAATTAGGGGTTTTAAATGAGCTCAACCTTCTAGAAAACAGAAACCCCCTCCCCCCCAAGAAAACTCTGAAGTCATGATAACATATCAAAAGGCGAGTCATGAGTCAATATGTAACATCCCTTGTGTGTACTACTCAGACTTTCGGAAAGTCCCTCTTTAACATTATCACTGGCTTACATTACATTAGTGTACACATGTGTGGATAGAGTGAAACATGGAAAGATTCAAAGAAAGAGAGAGTGCAAATGTATATACTGTCGGGATTTGTCGGGATGAAAACATTATATAAGACTACACTGCAAAATCATGAGTGTCCATTTAACACGTGTAAAAATCATTTGTTTTAATGAATAATTGACTGTCAAGCCTCCAGTGTCACCTCCAAATAATAATTATATATTTTTTAATAATCCAAGCAGGCTATTATAGGTGAACATTTTTGTAGATTGGCTATTTTCATCAGTTCAACATTTTGATAAATTAAGTGGTTAATGAATAGAAGGAGATCGTTGATTTTGAACATTTCCTCAATCTAGGAAAAGCTAACCTAGCATGTACAGTATATAGCAGTGGCATTCCAATTCCATGTCATAAGAGAAGATTTGGCATTTGTCAAAAAAATATAATGAAAATAGCAACAAAAAAAAACCCTAAACAGCTTTGAGAACCACTGCAGAATGATATGCAGCGGTTTCACACTACAGCCATCTACCTTTGCATGCAAACAGCTCCACTCAAGAGCAGACCATTGGGGTCCCCAGCTACATTTCTTAATTAGTTAATTAATTAGTTAATTAGTGCACCAGCTTCCGCACAAATGCATTTTTTATGGCCAGACGCGATGCGAAGGAAATGGATAATGAGAGAGTACCGTATCTTTGGAGGGAATGTGAGTTCCTGTCCCTGAAGATGAACTGGACCCATAACGGAACGGTGGGAGAAGACACAGGCTCCAGCCTCCCACGTGTGTGTGTGGTCCCATTCCCTAAAGTACTGTTCGACATCTGTCACTTCTGTGTCTTACTGTGTGCGTAGCTAAAGTATGATGACTCAGCAGGGATCTAATTGGTAGACTCCACAAAGCAGTAAACAATAAAACACTTCTGGTTTAAGAGACCGTTTGATCCCAATACTTACTACTTGGACACACGCGCACACACGCACAAGAGGTTGTGCGTGTATGCGCGTGTGTCCAAGTAGTAAGTATAGTCCTCTATACTCTCAAGCTTAGTAACTTAAACCAGCACAAACCCTGTGGGCCCAGGAGTTCAAGACGGTCTTAACACGCATAGCTTAAGGCACAGGCACAGTACTTTGTACTATGTTTTGAACGGCAAACACTGTAACAAGTGCTTATGGCACAGTGCAGTACTTCTATTACATGTTTTGAATGACAAACACTGCAACAAATGCAAATCCTGGCTTGAAGATGGCTCTTAGTGCCACTATGCCCGAGTTATACCTGCCACAGTTTTTAACGGAAAATCTAGAACGCAAGTTCTAGTTAATATTTTTATTTATTACAAAACTAGAAGCTCTACAAGGCTATTTTGACTACTTACAAAGTTACAACACATGGCATCAACGAATACATCAAAACATAAAAAGCTGAAATATGGACATACAAGGTTTCCGACTAAATGTAGGCAAATGAATCAAAAATATAACATGAGTCCAGAGTTTCTACAGCAGACGGGTGGCCTCATATCTCAAGGTCAAATAAAAGGTGTTTTGGTGGGTTCCGCAAAGTCCCTGCTCAACCTCTCCTCTATCCGAACACCCTTTCCTGCTTCCCTCACTGGAGGGGAAGTACACAGTATTATATAATCTTTGGTGTTCAGTTAACACTGAGAGTGTACAAGAACCAAATGGACCCTTGGGGTCCATTTGGTTCCACTTGTACACTCTCAGAGTTACACATGTGACATGGATGAATTAACGCAGAGGACACTCCCTCTCTCCAATATTTTATTTCCTTCTTTTGTGCTTTTGCTTTCCCATATATTAGCCCCCTCCCCGACTCTCTCACTCATATGTAAATCATTTTTCTCGACCTATTTCTCTCTGTCTTTGCTCCGGTGTTACCCTGCTCCAATCTCTCCTTCAGTATAATCCTGTGTTCTTTGGCTCCCCTCATTAGCTGTGGCAATAAACATGCAGGGCCACAGGATACCTCCGAATTCCTCCAGAAATCTCAACAGTATGTTGTTATTGTGTGTGTGTGTGTGTGTGTGTGTGTGTGTGTGTGTGTGTGTGTGTGTGTGTGTGTGTGTGTGTGTGTGTGTGTGTGTGTGTGTGTGTACATACAATCATATACATACACACACTTTATCATATACACACACACACACACACACACACACACACACAATAATATATTGTGTACACAAGTTCATGTATTGGCGCACATATTATGTGCATGCACAATCCAATCCAGATGTGTGGACTATTTTGGCAGTTCACACAGCAATTAATGACTTTTGTTACCTGGGGTTCTTCACCCATGCTGTACAGGTCAACTGCCACTATCATTGTTCTCGTCTTCACTGTTATCAAACACAACAACAACTCCAAACCACTGAAGCTGGCAGTTTGTTTATTACATTTTTTCAAAAGTTCTGAGGGATAAATTGTTTTATACTCAATGCGGCGATGCTTTTAGTACTAAACGTTAAACCCCACCCAGTGTATACAGTGCTGGTGATTTTAACACATGAATCTCCACTCTTTAAATCACCCTATGACATGCTTTGACATAATTTGGCAAGGACATTCCTGGTGACAGTGCCTCTCTCTCACACACATGCCTGCCTGCGTCAAGAGTTGACTTGCGTTTCCTACACGATGCATAGAAACGCATCTATTCACATGAGGACAGCGCGACCCCACGGATTCAAGCAGGTACACGTGCGGAGTGTCTCTCCCGGTGTGAAAAGCCCCTTAAGCTTAATTTATTTCAATTCTAAGTTGGTCAATAACACACCATTTAGTTTTAGTGCCATCTGAAATTGTTTCAGTCTTAATCTAGTCTTAGTAGACTAAATATCGAAATCTTAGAAAATCTTAGTCTTTTAGTCTTACTTAGTCTTGCGTGAGCGACACCATCGTGCAACATACACAGATGTGTAGTAATTCATTTTCAATGAGAGGCGAGCTGGCAGATCGGACAGTACAGGCAACCTGACAGGCATAGCGACAAGCAAGTGCAATGCCGTGAAACTGAGAAACAGAGTTGAACTTTGTTCTGTGCAACGCATAGAAACGTCTCTCTATTCACATGAGGAGCACCGTGCGACCCCGCAGATCTAAGTGAGTGTGCAGGCGTTTTGCCGTGCCCTGTGTGAATAGTCATTAAAACAGGCTTTAAACAGACTTCAATTTGGAAAGACAAGACGTGTCAGGGACAACGTCCATTCAGTTCTAAAGGAGGTCATAGTTGTCCTGCCTTTTCGCAGCCGGTTCTTCACAACGCTGCACAGCGTTTTCAGAGTATCTATGGCAACCCCCTCCAGGAGTAACTCAGATGGTGTTTTGACAAGGGAGGTGCTGGCAGCTCCCCCTCTCCTCAATAGCCTCATTATTAAGCTTTGCCTGGACTCCACTCAGCCTGCATTTCTACAACCACAAAAGACTCATAAAAACCACTCTGACAGCGTCTGAAACCACTGCACTGTGTGTGTGTGTGTGTGTGTGTGTGTGTGTGTGTGTGTGTGTGTGTGTGTGTGTGTGCATGAATTGTGACTCCACCCCCCCCTCCTCCCCCCTCCTGACATAGAAACTTAACACAGTGGTTCGCTCTGTTGTGGTTATTTCATGTACAGTATACAGTATGTGTATGTATGCATGAACACAGAAATATATCCATGGTACACACCATGTGTATGTCGCACGCACGCACGGCACGCACGCACGCAATATAATAATGTATGCAGAATCACATGCAAAAACTGTGCCCACAAACACACACACCCACAGTCACTTAGATTTTTTGTGGGGGAGGGATTGAATAAGAAGCACCGCACGAAAGCAGGGAGCAGAGCAGCAAGTAGGCAATAAAGTTGGGAGCTACGGTGTGCTCACGTTGCAAAGTTCCTGTTAAATGTTGGATGCGTGTAAAAACATTCTCCCTTGTGTAGAAACTGTAAAATAACACAGCGGCCGTCTCTCAGTGGCGCTGTCTCTCTCACGCTCGCCTTGTCTCACTCACCCTCTTCCAACGTCTCCTTCTCTCTCTCTATGATAAATAGCTATTGGACTTGTATGCAGTAGCTTCAATAATCAATATGCATGCCTGCCTTGCTCAAACAAATATGAACACATGCATTCACACACACTCACTGATGGCTCGGTCACTCAGCCTATAACATGGGGAGCAACACAGAGGGGGACTAAGAAAGTGTGTACCTGTGTGGAATAATACTACTTTTATACACACTGTTCATTTTGCATGTATAATAGACGACGCAACAGTTCCACCCAAACCGAGAAACACAATAACCAAGAGCATTCCAATTTTTGGAATTGAAATGGAAATGCAATTGATTAATAAATGGCTACTTGCCCACACCGACATCTGACATATTGCACATGATATAGCAGCTGTCATGGATAAAATGTGGAACACTTATGGCTTTTCAAAGTACTCTTAGAATAAGTAGAGGAACGAAATTCGGAATTTGGCATGTATCCTCTCGTTCTCTGCAGACAGTTTTTGAGGCAGTCATTTTAGTGTGTAGTTAAATGGAAACCCTTCAAAATACACTGCTGCGATTCTCTGTTAACAGGGGGCTCATTCATGCGACCTGTAGCCTGCGTGTGAAAGATAAACCATCTTATTACTGAGAAGGTGACCCCCCGATATAGATGTGTGTGTGCTTGTGTATTTGTGGGAAAGATTGGGTAGCCAGACAACTATCCCACAATCTGTGAATGGAACACCACCTTCCGAAAGCCAAAAAGGAAGCTCTGTTTGTCATTTTCGAAGCCTACATTTTATTTTAGAATTTCAATTTCTGCTAAGCAGCAAGCTTTGATTATTTTGATTTACATTAGCACAAATTTGTGCGATTGAAAGATAAAACGTAAGTGTGGGGGAACAGTTGAAAAATGTTGGAGACAACAGTCTGGCTCGCAAGACTACTCAAAGTGTAACACTTGCATGTCACTCAATATAATATCACACTATATGTACAAGTTCTCTTACCCGTGGTAGGCTGTCCGCAGAAAAGCGCAGCATCACTCTGCAGAGCCTCAGGTCCTCGCCCGGCCAAGCTACAGTGCGCGTTAAGATTGTCTGAGCGTCTCTCCGGCTGGGTTGCCAGGTCCTGGAGTGAACAACCCTCTCCCAGGCCTCGTCCGAGATGTGTCCTGACGGAAGTGTTCTGACAATCGCTCTGGTCCCAGTACAAACAGACTTGGTCACCTTAGTAGCGGAATTAAATAGATTAAATAGAATTAAGTACATTCCAACTGGAATATCTGTCTTCAGTGGGACAATTTGTTAATTTGCTCATTTCAACTCTCTGAGATTAAACATTTCAACATTTCAAAAAGCATTGTTGGATGATCAGTCAACCGATTATATGCCACCACCAGGTGGCTCCACTCAGAGCCATTGCCATCTTCATGCAGAAGATTACACCAAAGATTATTAATTTATAAAGATGGGCGATCTTCATTGGAGCCAGTATGGGTGAAAAGGTACACAAAGCCTACAAACAGTCTCCTAAATAAAGTAGGTCTGGTTTGCTTCTGCCCGACCTTCCCACCACCCTCCCTCTCCCAGGCTGACAACAACACTGACAACGGAAATCAGTCCCCCCGACAGTTATGGAAATGTATATTATTAAGCATTGGAACACACATTTTATTTCACTTTTAATACGTCCATTCATTTCAATTTTCGCGTTATAATATTGAAATATTCACAGATTCTCATCTTAAATATGTGTTGTCCGTCAAATTGCAAATGGACAGAGAGACTCTTCTGGACTCAAATCTCAAATCTCGCAAGAGTTTGTTGCTGGGATAAAGAAATGTCGATAACAAAGTAGATTTTCTCCTGATTTGTCTCGCTAAAATAAGCCATTTCAGTATGAATATCTTGTAAATATTGTGTGCCTTGTGATGATCGGGTCCAGTATTTAGTTCAGTGACCATGGAGTGAAGGAATGGTTCAGAAGCTCACTCTCCCATTGGAAATGAATAGACTCCAACATTCTTCCTGTCTCCTAATAATGTGTCTGCCCCCTTCACGCAGATACAGGAAGTCATGCAAAGTCGGCCCCTCTTGCTATTGGCCTCTTGGATTACACTCTTTAGACAGCTGTGAACTCGTTCGTTGAACCGGAAGTGATTGTGTGATGACTGATAGCTGCACTCGGTGCCGTCTTATGTCAATGTTAGTAGTTAATTAGTTTTCTACTCTCGAGGCCAGATTAAAGTTTTATTAAACTCTAAAAATCGTTCTTTACCTCAATCTGAGCCCTAAAGCATCTTTAGATCACGTGCGTGCACGTGGAGATGTTGGATATTCACTTACGTCACACCATGGAGTCCTATGGGGGCAAGCCACGGATGCTAAGAATAGCTAACGGACTGTAAATAAAATACTATTAATTCTGGATTACAAGACATTAAAGAAAGATTTCTCGGGTTAGCAAAGGAGGATTTAAGCAATAAACCCCGAGATATTCTGGGTATGGCATAGATTGGGTTAATTAATGTGTCAATGAATAAGTTAATCAAAAGAACAAAGGAAGTAAATGAGCATAGATGAGTGAATTATTTCATACAATCACCTTCTGGTTATTCTTGTAAAAACGCCTCACCAGGACCGTGGAACGCTCTTTGCGGTTCCGCACAAACTCATTGTCATCTGCAAAACCCTCTCCATCATCACTGCTGCTGTCATTGGCCAGCCCCGATGGTGACACTGCCGCGGCCGTGGTTCCGAAGGATGATCGCAACCTGAAGAGATCTTCTAAAGAGCATTTTTTTACTCTAGGCTTCCTGTCGAGCCTCTCCAAACTGGAGTATCCATCTTTGTGTAAGGGCCAAAGGCGGTGGCCAGTCTTTTGCCCATCATGGTTGTGCTGGCAGCGGTTAAGAAGCGGGGAGTTGATGGGAGACGATACTAGGGAGCCTGGCTCACTGGCTGGAGAGTGTGTTGAGGCTCGCAGGCACTGGGGCACCTAGGAGTAGAAGCCAAGGCAGTTTCAAGCAGTGCTATAATGGTGATCTTGTATGTTGTACAACATGGCAATAATACAGCTTAAGGTTAAGATTCTATGCCTTCTGGAGCTCAGTGGCTATAGCTTTAAGGGATAAAAACAATACTGTAAATCACTCTACATAAATGTGTCTAACAAAAAGTACATTATGTATTATGTATTTTATGGCGGCTGTTTTCAAAATGTCAACAAATCTATGGACCAGTGGAACTATCTGACAGGGCTGACTGGAACATTGAAAATGTATGATTTAATAAATCAGTTTTAAAGGTGGTTGTAGACCTCAACTGACTGAATATACAGTTCAGTATAATTACAGCATTTTTCTTTGTCTTTGCCAACAGACATTAAATAAACAATCGTACACTGTAGCGTCAGCTTTTCCGTGTCATTCTTCAAAAAGTAACATTTTGTTCTGGGTGAGATCCCAGTCTCATTACACAGGATACTGGCAGCCTGCATGCATGCAAAGACAATGAGGACTCCGGACTCAAAGCAACCACTTTCAATAGCCCCCTTTGATTTTAATTACCTTGTGGGAAACCAGCATGGACACGGGCAGGCTGCTGCGGCGGATGTGGTGTCGGATGGGCCTAGAGGGGCCAGGTTTGGGGTTTGGGTTAGGGCTAGGGCTTGGACTGTGCCTCCGGCCATGGCAACAGTTGGAGGCGAGACCGGAGATCTGGCTGGAGGAGGTGCAGGGGAGGCGGGTGCCGCCAGTTCTGTGACTGCCTGCACCCACACCCTCAGCGTGGGTTTCCAGCTGGCACTGAGAGCACTTTAAACCTTTCCCAGCCAACAGAGTGACTGCATTAGTAATTCCCTCAGTTTTCTTCCCAAAGTTCTGCTCCAGCTGAAGTTTCTCTTTCCCACTCATGAGTTTGGCGTTATAATCCAAACTGTCGACAAACGTCCCTTCTCCGCTGTCATGTGACAACTTCCTGTATGAAAGGAGGGAAGGACTATGAGGTCTACTGTGGCGTTTGGACTGAGATGCCTCCTCGGACTGTTGTCGTACTTCCTGGCTGTGGTGCATGCTGGGATGTTTATGTCCCAGGTAGGGTTTGGGGTCAGTAGATGTAGGTAAATTTCCCCGAGTTAGGACCACAGCTTCAGTCCCTGTGTCATGGTCTTCAGTGGCCATCGCATCAACCACATCCCTGCTGCATTGCCTCACCTTGCTAGAGCTTCAGTTCTTAGTGTATCTAAAATTGGTCAAATTAACAGAGAAAGCTATTACAATACATCATGTTGAAAATATCTTACCATAATGAATCCAATCCAACAAATCATTACTTAATTATCATCAAATCAATTAGACAATATCGATCATGGACATTGAATGATTCATCCGTAGTATTGACAAAATACTCATATGATAGACACGTTAGGTCATGATATGCAGAGCTTCTTGATTTGCATCCAGTGCACCATGGGAGATGGGCCTGTCACATGCCAATTAACACATTGCGTTCCAAAAACTGTGACTTTTCCAATGACCAGGGCAACCGCAATGTGTTGCAGAAACAGAAGCTTATACAGCTGTACAAACCAGAAGTTTGAGATGAGACGTGTGTGGACGTGACCCTGGAGGAATTCCTTAACAGGATCGCCTACAAAGACGTGTGTGTGGTGCCTTGCTTCTGTTCAGTGTCGCTGGCATATTTGACTTGTTACAGCTCCTGGGGGGTTGGGAGAGAGAGAGAGAGAGAGAGAGAGAGAGAGAGAGAGAGAGAGAGATTAATTTCAAAGTGCAGTTTGAGGCTTTGGAAACACTCCAACTGTATGCACCAATGTTGTCAATTAAGCAATATTCAAAAGAAATAGAAAAATCACATTCATGTGAAGTGAGGGGCGGTCTTATCGTTGAACATCATCATGACGTAAGATAAACACTGTCTATTTGCTCAGACACTATGACGTAAAAAATCCATTCATTGTCAATGGGAATGTAATGTTTGTGTAAGACAACGTTTGTGAACACTAAAAGCTGGATATAGGAGGGGCGCCTCACTCCTTTAATTGACCCACATGACGTCACATGACGTTTACTGCTGTAAACAAACAAATTGTATAGACTTGGTTGCCACACATATTACATAATTTCAAAAGCCAGACGAAAACAAAAAGCAACTAGAACTGCACTCTGCCGAGTGCATACTTGCTTGTTGCACACTAGTAGGCCATAAATGGCCTACTAGTGCGCAAGCAGAGCGCGCAAGTACTTTCGACCGCTGGAAAGTATCACATCTCAGTATCTCTGTGAAGGAACGTGTGAAATGTATAATCATTACGTGTAACTATTTGCTACCTAACTACTTTTTTACAGAAAAATGAATCATTGATATGTGATGAAAAAAAAGGTATATAAACTGAATTAAAATATATTATACAGAATAATTATTTTATTACTTATTGTAAATTGTCAATTGTTTTAAATGTATTTCATTTTGTACTATAGTGATATTAATACTAAATCATGATCAGAGTAATATGTGTCTCTAACTTCAATTTCTGTAATAATACTTTCAAATTTGTTGAAATATACATGATCTAAAATACTTCCGAAATCTGTAGTTGGATTTGTATTTAATTGTTTAAAGCCTAATCTTGACATGAAGGTCTTTATATTTATATCTTTTTCAGTATAATGGTCTTCATTGAAATCTCCTATTATCATAATTGTGGAAGTCGGAGATGATAGATACTTTACCATTTTCTTGAGAAATGTGTTTAATTCCGTAAGGTTTGTTTTAGGTGATCTGTACATAAGAATGATATATAGATCTTTATTTTTTTACATGTATACATACGTGTTCTACTTTTTCTAATATCTCGATTTCTTTTTTAATTATTTCAATGGCAATATCTTCTTTTATAGCAAACATAACTCCCCCACCTATATCATATTCTCTGTCATTCCTGATTGTTTTGTAATTGGTGTTCATTGTTTTTAATTTAAAAGTAATGTTATTATTTTTCTTTAAGTGTGTTTCAGTAAAAGCTATTAGATCCAACATTTCGAGTTGGGAATCTGAGTTTATATCTTGTAAATGTGTTAGATAACCTCTGATGTTCAACAATCCAATTTTTAATGAATGTTTTAATGGTAATTGAGTTATCTTCCGTATATTTGGATTTTCTAGAGGTGATTGTCGTAATCGTATCATTTCTCTTTCTACATTCTTATCTACTTTGATCTTTTTAGGACTAAAATCAAGTATATATAGATCTCTTATCCTTTTCACTCGACTGAATGCTACATAGGCTTGTCCCGGGTTAAAACGTGAGCCCTTCATAGATACGACAATCTCTTGTATAGTTAAACCTTGAACCTTATGAATAGTTAATCCCCAAGCTAATGTCAACGGGAATTGAAACCTATTTGTTGATCCTGTTCTTCTGCCTCCATGGAAAATTATAGCTTCATGTCTGTATATTGGAACTGCTTCTGGGTAATTTCTATATTTACTATTAGACTTCGCATTAAGACCAACATCTTTGTCTTGGAATTTAACAAGTATTACTGTAACATAGGTGTCGTTTTTCTCAAAGTCAATATACTCAACAAGTCCTCTGATACCGTTGACTAATCCATCAGATACCATTACATTAGTAGTCAACATCACTTGTGCACCAATTGCTATACTGAGTGTTGTTGGTAAACCTCCTGTTTGTGATAGTTTACTTTTTGTGCAATCCAGATCAAATAACCGTGTGTCTTTATCTTTTCTACTATCTTCTGCCTTTATATGAAAAATAGTAATAGTAAATAGTAAGTGATGACGTAAGAGATATGGTCATCTGTGTAGTCTGGTCCCAGCAGACCAGGCACAGATTTACAAATTACAAATCACATTACAACTACATACAGAGTATGTAGTTGTAATTTGATTAGCAGTATACCGTGGTTACTTGGTTCCAAAAAGTGAAGCCAAGTTTTTTTCAACCGTAAGTCTGTGCCTGGTTTGCTGGGACCAGTTACAACATTACGTCATCGTTGAGAACTGGGACCAGAGTACATGGTGTGTGTATATGTATGACTAGCTCTCAGTGATGACGTAAGAGATATGGTCATCTGTGTAGTCTGTTCCCAGCAGACCAGGCACAGATTTACAAATTACAAATCACATTACAACTACATACAGAGTATGTAGTTGTAATTTGATTAGCAGTATACTGTGGTTACTTGGTTCCAAAAAGTGAAGCCAAGTTTTTTTCAACCGTAATCTGTGCCTGGTTTGCTGGGACCAGTTACAACATTACGTCATCCTTGAGAGAGTACATGGTGTGTATATGACGTAATGTTGTAACTTGTAACTTGTAACATTACGTCATATACACACCATGTACTCTCTCAAGGATGACGTAATGTTGTAACTGGTCCCAGCAAACCAGGCACAGACTTACGGTTGAAGAAAACTTGGCTTCACTTCGAAGAGACCAAGCGAAATGATTACTTGCGCGCTCTGCTTGCGCAAGTAATAATAGGTTGAACTTCAGAGAGGAAGGTGGTTGGCATGGGTGTACACAGTAATAACTAGAACTGCACTCTGCCGAGTGCATACTTGCTTGTTGCACACTAGTAGGCCATAAATGGCCTACTAGTGCGCAAGCAGAGCGCGCAAGTACTTTTGACCGCTGGAAAGTATCACATCTCAGTATCTCTGTGAAGGAACGTTTGAAATGTATAATCATTACGTGTAACTATTTGCTACCTAACTACTTTTTTACAGAAAAATGAATCATTGATATGTGATGAAAAAAAAGGTATATAAACTGAATTAAAATATATTATACAGTATAATTATTTTATTACTTATTGTAAATTGTCAATTGTTTTAAATGTATTTCATTTTGTACTATAGTGATATTAATACTAAATCATGATCAGAGTAATATGTGTCTCTAACTTCAATTTCTGTAATAATACTTTCAAATTTGTTGAAATATACATGATCTAAAATACTTCCGAAATCTGTAGTTGGATTTGTATTTAATTGTTTAAAGCCTAATCTTGACATGAAGGTCTTTATATTTATATCTTTTTCAGTATAATGGTCTTCATTGAAATCTCCTATTATCATAATTTTGGAAGTCGGAGATGATAGATACTTTACCATTTTCTTGAGAAATGTGTTTAATTCCGTAAGGTTTGTTTTAGGTGATCTGTACATAAGAATGATATATAGATCTTTATTTTTTACATGTATACATACGTGTTCTACTTTTTCTAATATCTCGATTTCTTTTTTAATTATTTCAATGGCAATATCTTCTTTTATAGCAAACACAACTCCCCCACCTATATCATATTCTCTGTCATTCCTGATTGTTTTGTAATTGGTGTTCATTGTTTTTAATTTAAAAGTAATGTTATTATTTTTCTTTAAGTGTGTTTCAGTAAAAGCTATTAGATCCAACATTTCGAGTTGGGAATCTGAGTTTATATCTTGTACATGTGTTAGATAACCTCTGATGTTCAACAATCCAATTTTTAATGAATGTTTTAATGGTTATCTTCCGTATATTTGGATTTTCTAGAGGTGATTGTCGTAATCGTATCATTTCTCTTTCTACATTCTTATCTACTTTGATCTTTTTAGGACTAAAATCAAGTATATATAGATCTCTTATCCTTTTCACTCGACTGAATGCTACATAGGCTTGTCCCGGGTTAAAACGTGAGCCCTTCATAGATACGACAATCTCTTGTATAGTTAAACCTTGAACCTTATGAATAGTTAATCCCCAAGCTAATGTCAACGGGAATTGAAACCTATTTGTTGATCCTGTTCTTCTGCCTCCATGGAAAATTATAGCTTCATGTCTGTTGTAACTTGTAACTTGTAACATTACGTCATATACACACCATGTACTCTCTCAAGGATGACGTAATGTTGTAACTGGTCCCAGCAAACCAGGCACAGACTTACGGTTGAAGAAAACTTGGCTTCACTTCGAAGAGACCAAGCGAAATGATTACTTGCGCGCTCTGCTTGCGCAAGTAATAATAGGTTGAACTTCAGAGAGGAAGGTGGTTGGCATGGGTGTACACAGTAATAACTAGAACTTGTAACTTGTAACATTACGTCATATACACACCATGTACTCTCTCAAGGATGACGTAATGTTGTAACTGGTCCCAGCAAACCAGGCACAGACTTACGGTTGAAGAAAACTTGGCTTCACTTCGAAGAGACCAAGCGAAATGATTACTTGCGCGCTCTGCTTGCGCAAGTAAATAGTTTAACGGTTAACAGAGTGTAAAACATTGCTTTGTAAGGGTCTGTCAGGTGAAAATGTATCTCCAAAACAGCTTTAAGGGAATTAAGTAGCAACGTTTATAACTAGACTGGGTAAGTTCCCCACACACAGAGATTCAGTGCATCCAGATCCACAGACAGACATGTCCAGAACCATCCAGCCGGTGGGGCAGTGCCCGAGTGATGCCCGGGACCGTCACACAGACACAAAGTCTGAGGTTATGGTTATATATATATATATATATATATATACACACACATACATATATACACACACACACACACACACACACACACACAATGTTCGGATAGTTTTTTTGTGTAGGGATAGAGAATCCTGTACCGACTCATGTGACAAAATATATGCTGGTGCTACATACACAATACAAGGAACTGAAAAAAGAAAAATCGGGTAGTGACTAGTGAGTGACTCACCCAAAGAAAACCTGTAAGACTCAAGACTTGCTAGTAGCCTGGCATGAATAAGATCCATAGCCACACATACAGTCTACAGACATTGTATACTAATTGTGTGGGTCTGGTAATATGGCAGTGGTCAGTCATGCAGAAAGCCATGGGGATGGTGGCCAAAGTCTCATAATTAGATTGACCGCAGCACTAAATTCCCCATCCAAACACCTGGGCCATATCGTTGGAATGTGGGACCGCCGCATAGAAGTAGGGCCAGCCTCAGACGATTAGTGTGTGTTGTGGGGGGTAGCCTGAGTTAAGTGATTCTAGGTCAATTCAAGGATCACACACACACACACACACACACACACACACACACACACACACAATCAAATAAAGGCAGGAGGAAAAAGCCCCAAAAATATTTTTTAAATAAATAAATGAATAAAGTAAGTTCAAGTTGTGGGGGGCAGTGTGGATTGCACTCGCAGCCCAAATATGGACATGCCCGACATCAGCTAAAATCTGTACATCACATACCAGTAGTACCTATATATGGAAATACCTGTGGGTGTGTGTGCCAACATTGTGCAAATTTATGGACACTCCTGTCATCAGTGCAAAATGACATTCTTAGGCAATGGTTTTATGGCATGCCCATTTATGGAGAACGAGTTTGCGCCCTGGTGTATAACATCAGCCCAGAGCTCGATCAGCAAGACGCAGAAATCCGCCCAGTAGTGCCCCTCCCCTCCTCACAAACACAAGGACATCACATTGCACACTCATGTGAAGTGAAGGGCGCCTTTGCTTTTGTACGTCACAGGGCGCATGCTTAAAGATGATGACTTACTTACAGACTTACATCATCATACATCATCTCATTCCGGCCAATCAGAATTTGTGTCCTGAACTTCATCAATGTTTGTTCTCATTGTCAATTTCATTTAATTTAATGTTTGTGACAACATTTGCACTAAATGTGCATGTAATGTAACCCAAATTGTGTCAAACATGAAATGCTGTCAGTGACTAAAAGCTGAACATAGGAGGGGCTATCGCCCCTCAACAATAACCCCCGCAACATCGGGCAAGCTGATAACATGCTACCACACACAGTGTACCTTCTGCTCGCGTCTAAATAATGATGGGTGAATTACTGAAGCTCCCAAAACTCAACTCTAACCTAAAACAAACGGCTTGTGTACTTTATCTCAAGGACTACTTGTTCTAAGCGGTTCCAAAATACACAATAGGCTTCATTTATGCAATTGCAAAATATATCTGTGGACTATTTGAACTAAAACAGTTAGGAGCAGCTTGAATTTATCAGCACTGTTGAGTAAGAGTTTGACCTAATTAAGCTCCTATGAATAAATTATATTTTGCAGAATAACCATGTTGTATGAAAATAATTGTGTTTTTTCTCCCTCTTACTCTGACAATCAACTATACAACACAATCCCTGCCACTGCTAACCCCCACAGTTCACATTGCCACTGGCCTGAGTAACCTCATTCCCACTTCCCAGTTTTATCTCCGTCTTAGGAGGAGATAAAGCCTGGAAAATAACTGCTGGAAGTATCTTACTGGAAGTACAGTTAGAGTCTAGAGCCAGAGTATATTGAAGGTTCCAACATGCGGCTCCATAGCCAAGTCTATGGATTTTTTTATGGAACTATTTATTTCGTAGTATCCGTACAAACTTTCAGGCCAAGTCATTGGCAAAATACACATTTAATATGACGTAGTGGGTGCCACAGTACACTATAACGTTGTGTGTGCCACATTAAACTATAACGTAGTGGGTGGCTGGGTGCCAAGTCTATGGACTATTTACTGAACTTTGATGACACTTGATGACCTCATCAATCATCATAAATGCTTATCATGACACACAAGTGTGATTTTGTCTTGCTGTTGCTACAGATGTCGTCCAACGCTGACACAGTTCAGCTCAAACTGTCAATCACTGGGACGTTGCGCACGCAGCACGCAGTGGACCTCGGGCCTCTGCACATCAAGGCTCTGCTGAGCACCAACTGGACGCACACACAACTTTTCAACTGTTGACTCAAGTTCTCTTGCAGAGCCCCAGAGCCTATTGTCGATGAGAACTCATGTAAAGCAGGTTAACCGAGGCTAAACGGCAAGAAAGAAGCTCCTGCCAAGTGTCAACATGAATCATTGAATCATAGTCAACCAACAGGCCTGACCAGGTGTCACAGATTCTTGTTTTTAAAATCATAACATGGTGGGGTAGGTGACTCTCACACTGCCAACGAATTACCAATGACATTGCATCATGCCAATGATACACTCCCTAGTGTGATACTGTTGTCAGTTATGACAACAATGCAGTCCACTCACTTTGGTCTCAAATCTTCTAACCTTGTGCCTGCCACAATGACAGAGGGCTGCACTTCCGACATCACTGACTGCACTTCAGAGTAAACGGTCCCCCATAGCTAAATCTCAACCTATATATGTTATACACACAGACTCTCTCACAGACAAACACAGGCAGGCAGACAGACACAAAACGAGGTCACATCACACACAGTGACAAGTGCACTGACCAAGAAAACCCCCAATTACTTCTACATGGCTTGCTGTCTTACAAGTTACAATACAATATAGCACATGTTTTTTTACACAGCATAATCTTGTCCTTTACAAACTATCCAACAAAAGATAAGTAATAAAATTCCATTTTAGTATAGGATTCCCTGTCTGTCTTGCTAGTCTCATTTTGAGGGAGAGTGACAGAGAACATGACATGTCATTCTGATGCTTTGGTATCCAGCTGACAAGTTTAATTAATTCCATATTTCTTGAAAGACCTACACTACAGACTGACAGGATACAGGGCTTGATCAACAACATGACCCATCATGATACAGTAAAACAGTGAATATTGTATGTTACAGGCTAAATGTTTAATGACTCAACTATTTTATGAATTGAATCAATTTAAAACATGAATCATATTGTTCATTTTCTTCTCTCAGTGACCACAAGGCTGTGAGTTGAGTGCTCCCAAAAAGTTATAAATCAAACTTGATTATGGTAAATGTTGTTCAATTATGGATGTGTTTTCTCACTGATGAGTATCATGTGTGTTGCTACGCTGTGTACGTTGGACAAAATAATTCTAATAAAAGTTATACAATACATGCACCATGATATTTAAATTTCATTATAGGCGAATGTTCTCTAAAATGTCCAAAGATTATGCAAGCTAGTTCTAAACATGTTTCTACAAAACTATTGGCTATTTTCACTATTAATTTTTTTCATTCATAGATTTTAAGTGCTAAGTGACACCACTCTTTGTGAAATGAAGGGTGACAACACTTGTCACTACTTCCTCGATGTTGACCGATGCTGAATGATATATCTCTAGAAACAATAGAAAGTGCTCCTCAGAGCACAGGTCAGGTAGGTTATTGTGGCCTTCTGGTGGCGCTATAATAGGTCAATGTGAAAAGGGTGCAGTTTCTTCTTAAGCCGTAGCCTTTGACGCCAATTGGACATTCAAATTCACGATTTGAATCTTGTCCCAAAAATCAGTTGGGCACGCCTTGGCACTCCTTTAAATCGTATTGTAGTATAATGCAAAACCCAGGGTAAAACTGTGCTGTTGTGTTACTGTGCCAAGTGAAAAGACAGTGAGGGAGAGCTGGCTTAAAAAATGAACTGTAAGGTATTGTGTGTCCAATGAGATCTGACATTTGTTGCACTGTGATTAAACTAGAACATTATGATGGATCATGGAGTGAAGAAGCTCAGGGGTGATCTCACTACCTCTTGATTCTTCCCTTGGAGATACTTGATATAACCAAAATCAGATGTGTTTTACTGTGTGTGTGTGTGTGTGTGTGTGTGTGTGTGTGTGTGTGTGTGTGTGTGTGTGTGTGTGTCTTCAAGCTCACATCCTAACTACGGTATATATTTGATAATGGACTAACCCTGACAAGGCTGACATCATGTGGGTGTAACTGTCTGTGTAAACATGATATTGTCGGTCTGTCTGTCTGTAGAAAATGTGATATTCAATCTAAGTACAATATCAACGAAATATCAAAATTGGAAAAATCACAAGGTTTCAGGAATGGCTCCTATACTACAGTAAACTGTATAAATACTGTAGCTGTACATGTCAACAATCTGCTGTGCTAAAATAAAGATACAGTAAGAAGCAAGTTTATCACAGCAGAGCATGTGATAAACTTATATGTTCTTATATAGGGAGCATATAGTGATTTTCAGCTCAACCAGTGTCGTGGCTTGCAAAGATTATTTTGTCTTTGTTGCTTTTTGCCAGATTCACCATGTTTTAGCTCTCTATCTTACAATGGTCATAATAAACTTATATGGACAGATTCTTCTGGAATCAAAGAGTTTGTGAGGCCAAAAGTTAGAGGCCACCAAAACGTTAATTTCATTGTTATAGTGACACTTTCTGGGTGAGATTTCAAAGAAAGAAAGAAAGAAAGAAAGAAAGAAAGAAACTCAATCAAAATGAGCTAGAGAATGTATCCGATTCTAATCTGGCAGTGAAAATGTACATTATTCAACATTCAACTATCATCTGCCGCTTCATAAAGAAATAAGTATCGTAAAAGTGAGGTGCTTAAAGTTTAGGATATCATTGCTGTTGGGTACATTCAGTGTACCATTATGTTTTTATTGTAATTGTGGTTCCACAGAGACCGTTTTTCCCTTGTGTCCTGAGCTGAAAAGGTTTTAAACCGCCTGTCCAAGATCATTATTTGTCCCTTCATTGCTCTGACATAAAAGCCTTTTTTTCCACAATGTTCATTCACAAGGGATTACTTCACAACTCATCCAAAGGATGACTCACAGCCTGGTATGTGATTAGGTCCGACCTCACATGGGGCGCAAAACACTAAAGCTGAAATCAGTGAGTCAGGGGTACAACAATAGGGGACCCTACAATAAGGCAGAGTACATTTAAAAAAATGTATTTAGTAGATAAACTAAACAAAATAAAATGTACTGTATGCGATTGCCGTTTGTTTTGCTCAAAACGCTTGTAGATAGGCTAGTTTCGCCGAAGAGATTTGGTGTAGAGGGAAATACTACTAGAGGCTCTAGTATAGCGCCTTGGTGGACCCTGGGTAAGTATAAGGTTTAAGTAGTTATGCTGAAATCAAGAGCTCAAGTGTAGAATGGGGCACAGATGGAATGAAGCAAAGTCAGAGAACGAAAGAGACATGCTGTAGAGTTTAGAGCAGTGGTTCCCAATCTTTTTAATGTCAAGGACCCCTACATTGACACTAATAATCCCGCAGACCCCCATTTGAAAAGAAATGCCAGGGACCCCCATAAGAGAAGATTTTTACGCAGTGATTATCTCCTGTTTAAGTCTACTGACACCCAATTAATGGCATATCTATCTCTGCGACCCCAATTTATATTGTAAAATCAATGTTAATTTAACTCAGAGAGTGTACAAATGGAACCAAATGTACACTCTCAGAGTTACAGACGCCCTGGGGGTTTCCGGACCCCACTTTGGGAACCACTGCTTTAGAGCAGTGATTTTCAACCTGTGGTCCGGGGCCCACTAAGGATATTCCAAGTGGGCCCCCAAATAATTGGCAAAAAGCTAATGCTTTAATGATAATATAATAGTATGTGTGTATAAAAATGATAATATATATAATATATAATAAATAATAACTTGAAAGTTTATCACGTTAGTTCCTCTGAGGAATACGACTGATTGATCATTAAAATAAATATGCTCTGAAAATGCACGTGTTTCTATACACTTTTAAGATGGGCCCTCATAGAGAAAAGGTTGAGAACCGCTGCTTTAGAGAATAAAAGAAGAAAATGCATGCTACACGACTACACTAGAATGACATTCCTTCAACTGGTCTAACAGAGCCAAATGAAACACCTACTTGTAAAGAGAAACATGCAATAAAAACATCCTTACATAATAAATCATTTTCAACCGCACATGGAACGTGCAGATGAAGAGAAATTATTAGTGTTTGGGGTTTTCACTTGGGGAAATGTAGCCTTACAGAATATGTGGTGCATGCCAAGGCAAAGGACTATAACCAGAGTGGCCTATGTGTTTTACACTAACTTCATTGTGATGGTGAAAGCACTTTCAAATGACCTGTGGAATGGTGTGCCACTGCTCACAAGTCACAACCACAGTTTACTTGATAAATATCCAATTCCACTCAAGTCACAACTGAGTCTGAACACTGACAACCAACCACTGTAACAAAGTGAAAGGCTGGTTAGAGAAAGAGACAGAAAGTGCTGCAAACAGAACACTTTTCATGCGAGCGACCTGGGGAACATATGGCTTTGATTAGACAGCAGGGTGATGCGAGACGCCAATGGAAACTGCAGAGAGGCTCTGTGTGTGTGTGTGTGTGTGTGTGTGTGTGTGTGTGTGTGTGTGTGTGTGTGTGTGTGTGTGTGTGTGTGTGTGGTGTAATAACAGGGAGAGAGAGAGCTGACTCAAGAGGGGTGGCTGTATATGCAGGCTCAGATGATCGTAAGTGTGAAGGTCGGTGCACACGTGTTTATGTTGGGGAAACAACACAGAGGCAAATGGGGGGCTGAAATCTAGAAGGCATGACTGTATTTATTTGTGGTTTGTGGATCTATGTCCCTTTCATGAACTACTCTGTCATGGCAAATTCTAAGCTTTACCTTGACATAACACAAAAAAACGTAGGCTATAGCACACTACTGTGACCAAAATGTTTAATGCAAATTAAATGCAAACTCAATTTGAACATGCAAAGTATTTTAAAAGTCTGCGTTAGCCTCGATTTAACCAGGGGTAGTTTGCTAACAATGCTAAGCACACAGTACAAGTGGGTTTTTTTCCTCCAAGAAATGTCCTTAGTCCTGTAAGTATACATGCGCATTCAAATCACTGTGTGTTGTGTAACCACAAAATTATCTTGTCCGCATATAAGTGGTTGAGGTTTCCCTACTTGCTCAAAGGCATCTGTGTGCTCATTCTCCACCACACCTTTCCCTTCTGTCCAAAACTCTTGAACCAGTTATTGTTTCTAACCATCTCTCTCTCTCTCTCTTTCTCTTCATCCCTCACATTACTGACTCTGATCTGGCACACTCTGAGTCGCTCTGGACAAGAGCGTCTGCTAAATGCCTACATTGTAAATTGTGATCTGAATGGCAGCTGGAGAGATCGGTACATTAAGAGCTGAGAATGTATTCACTTTTTCCAGTATTCTTTAATGAAGATCAATGGAGTACATCCAACTTGTAAATCTTAACGATGGGTTATATTACATTGTGATGTACTGTACTAGTCTATTACATTTCTATTTTCCACTGCAGTGGGACAACTCAAATTCAATGTGTCCATAAATTCACTGTCGGTAGAGCATGTCCAATGTCTCTCTTTGCCACCCAGACAAACAAATTATTGGGGTTCACATCCTCAACACGCATTCGTACACTCTCAGGATTCTGTCTTTAATATTATTATGGGAGTCTTTGAAGTCAAAACGTTTGAGAACCAAGTCCAATACTGTAGAAAGACACCCAAATGTGAACGTTCAAAGGTTAAAATGCACAATGCACCTGTGGTGCCTGCATGTGTAGCTATAGCTATAGCTGCCCTGTGTGTTTGTATACAGCAAATAGGCCTACCCCCCCCCCCCCCTCCTCCCATACGGTACACAGACAGTAGGCCTACTAGCCCTGATCCAGTGCTTGTGCTTGACCAGGACTCAGACAGTACATGACCCCCCCCCCCCCCCCACTGACACGCGCGCCGCGCACACACATACACTTGACCATGCCAGCAGCCTGGCAAAGTGCTTTTCGCGCATTCAATCTTTTAAGGGTCATTTGGTGGCACTGACAGACAGTTCTTCTGACAGCTATATTAGCTCTAAATCTGCCCTGTATTAAGATTGGTGGCGATAGTGCAAAACTGCAAACTAAGTGCAAACAATTAATTACGTCAGTCAACCAGTGTTAAACGGTTACCCGTCATGTCTCCCACTCTCCCGACACACAAACACGCATTTTGGAACCAACCGCCAAAGAATTATAACGCTGACGCTTTTGAAATGTCTGGATAAAGTAAACACGCCGCTTTAAACGACGACAAATGACAAGCTGCCAGGAGGCTACAACCCAGAAGAAGAAGCCACAGCCTCGGCGTGACACGTGCATGCCGTCACGCTGTGTTTTGGTAGAACAGTAAAGGAAGCGAGGTAAGGTTACAAACTTACCAAGACAGTGTTTTCACTTCACGTCCAGCCCAGGCAGTCACAGTTACACCCCGTGGGGCGACCCTCCCGTTAAATGGCCGTTAATTACCAAATGGCCGTGATAAGGAAGAACCGTCAATCAACTGCTGCAACTTTGTTGCATGCTCTGGTCCTGCTGACAGACAGGGAAAGCACCAAGCAAGCAGCAATGGGAAACCTCTCTCTCTCTCTCTCTCTCTCTCTCTCCTCCCTGGCTCCCTCCCAGTTCTCTCTCTCTCTCTCTCTCTCTACCAGGCTCACTACCCCTCTCTCTCCTCCCATGCAGTTCTCTCTCTCTCTCTCTCTCTCTCTCCCTCTCGTCCCAGTAGCCAGCCACACAGTACCGTGGTGCTTGCACCAGAGGACAATAGCCCCTGGTCTGGCTTACGATAACCAGCGTGAAAGCTGTGTGTGTATGGGTAATGTCACTACATTGGAATGTCTGCCCACCATTTTTCACGATAGGCAGCCCATGAACTACGTTTCACAGCCTGTCTGTGTTCTATTGTTTAAGTGCACTTTTTCCATTGTCACAGCTAAGTGTTTATGTCATTTTTGCCTACAGTGAAAATTGCATTGTAATTTAAGGTTTAAGATTTGACAGTAGGTTAATGCAATAAATTGCATCAATCAATACAATGAATCAAATTTGATTCATTGTATTGATTGATTGATTGATTGATTCAATGATTCATATGTGGACATTAATTAGCTGGTAAAAACTGAAGTTGTATAGATAGATTGGACACTGGAGTCACTGGACAGCCATGGTAGCCTAGTTAGGCCCTAGACGATAATGGTTCCATTGTTACACCGGTTGTCTTTCTTTTTTCTTTTTCTTTTTTTCCCCCCTCTGCTGAGACAGTAAAAATTGTGTAAAATTTGCAGCAGTTGTGGTACAGCCTCCTACCCAGGCAGTCAGTCACTCCCCCTGCATGTGTGTGTGTGTGTGTGTGTGTGTGTGTGTGTGTGTGTGTGTGTGTGTGCGCGCGTGCGTGTGCGTGCGTGTGCATGTGTTTTAATGAAAGAGAGGATACCCCCTTCCAATTCAGAGCCTATAACTGCATTTATTTCACGTTGGAAAATGAGGGATTATTTTCCGATTCCCTTCGGCTTGGCTGATGGGAAGTCTGATGCCATCTGGGAGGAATGTGCAACCCCTCCAATCCTCCATCCATCCATCCATCCAGGACCGTGCACAAACATTTTGGGGGGCAGGGATTCAGGAAAAGAAGGAAAAGAAAGGGGGCATTCCCTCTGTGTCCACCAGGCAGGGTGGAGGCTTGGAGTGAACCCATGTGTTGGCAATGAAGTGTGTTCACATCTGGCTCTTGTCCTATACCTTCTCTCTCTCTCTCTCTCTCTCTCTCTCTCTCTCTCTCTCTCTCTCTCTCTCTCTCTCTCTCTGTCTGTCTGTCTCCACCCCTCGTAATGTTGTATAATAATAACAGTATAGGCCTATTTTGCATGCTACCTATGGTGTATTATGTAAGCTAAAACACATCCATCCTCCACATCCAGCCCTCAGTTGTACAATTGCCAACGCCACCCATACCACCCATCTGTCAGAACTTGCATTCATGATTACATATTAAGTAACTCAATCCATCATTTTAATTGAGCTCATAATTTGAACTGAACGATCAGACAACTGTAAATATAGTTTGATAAAGGGCACCCTATAATTCTGACTGTACAGCCTGTCTTCATAATGATTTAGTCAGGTTAGATCTTCAGGAAATGACATCTTTTAGATAACATGCTGCACCTATGTACTGTACATGTGCATGTTTTCCCTGTAGTAGCAAAGTTAGGTAAAGCTTATGTTCCATAATATACAGGGGGGGGGGGGGGGGGGGGGAGTTTAGAAAGGCAATTCGAGGCTATGAGTATGTTCCTAGCTTAACTAACTATACTTCTCGGCCTGGGAGGCTGCCGCTGGGACCCATGATTCACCTATTTCCAACACATTTTTGCTATAGTCTGGGATGGCTCATGGTAGAAGACGGGATTAAGCAATTAAAAATGGGATTGGGTTTTAAGATAGTCAAAGTCAATGCCCTCAATACCTTCATACATGATTATCTACCTCACTAAAGTGAGACAGCCACAATACTAGAGGGAGCATCAATAATTATTCTCTCTCTATTGCACCACCAACAAAGTGAGGAATGCCCTGTGAGTTCTGTTCAGTTCTGTTTAGACTCGAGTTGTCGCGAAAAGGAACAATTCCTACCCAAAGTTTGGCTAATTTAATTTACATACAAACTCAACAGTTTGAGTTCCAGATTGGATTTTCCATGTTAATAAGAAGTTGGTTATGAACAAAAATGTCCATATAATTAGTGTGAAAACATTGCCCTCTGCTGTCTGGAAAGGGTCATCACATGTCCCTGTAGATTTGGAGCCATACCGTTGTAGCAGTAATAGTAGTACTAATAATGATGATTATTATTATTATTAATAATAAAATTGTAATATTGATGACATACTGTCACTGTGGTAAGTATATAATTGTAAAATCATAGGTATAACAGCAAAACATTTGTGAAAAGCTTTTCACACATTGTACATCGATAATCCACTTCAGTTAATTTGATGTAATGCCTACTCAGTTCCCTCAGGGCATTATTATGTCTGAACAATATCTCAAGTCATTATAACTATAAACACTGTACGTTTTTCTATAAATAAAAGGGGAAATCAACAACGGTATAGAAAGCCCTATATATACATAGGCTACTCAAATACTAAAGGCCTGTCAATTTATTTTTCCAAAACTCTATTTCAAAAAGAAAAATCAATTAAAAAGGGGGGGGGCTCGTTGAATACTAGAGTTTTTATTGTGTTTGTGATATGAAATGTAAGCTTACCATAATCACTTGACTTACTTGATTTATTCCTGTAGGCTCCTAGGTGGAGCATAGGGCCGCAATCACACCCCACCATCGGACTCTGTTTTGAGCAGTTTTCTTCAGCTGGGCCCACGATAATCCGGTTGACTTTGCCTCACTCTCCACTGATCTTCTCCAGGTCTGTTTTGGCCTCACCACTTTTCTTTTGCCCTGTGGGTTCCAGTCCAGTGCTTGCCTAGTGATGTTGTCAGTAGGTTTTCGGAGGGTATGTCCAATCCACCCCCACTTTCTCTTCTTCACATCCTGGCTGATGGCGTTTTGGTTGGTTTTCTCCAACAGGCTGGCATTTGATATTTTATCAGGCCACCTGATGGCCATAATCACATAATCACATTAAACATCATGTCAAGTCATAATGAAGTAAGTCCAGTCACGATTTTTTAAATCGATTAAAAAATATTTTTTAATTGAATCATGACCCCAAGGATTGGAATCAAATCGTGATAGCAGAAGATTCACATGCAGCCCTACATTTCTGAAACAATGACAGCCCATAATGTGCACACGTACATACATAAACTGTAACACGATCTGAGACAATAACAACCCACACGTGTGTACATGTACAAGCATAAACACAATCATACACATTCTGAGACAATGACAACAATCCCCCTCGGCCAGGTACTATTCTAAGCAGTCCTGACTCAGACCTGACTCAGTAGTTTGTGAAAGGATCCCAAACAAACTGGACCCTAGCTAGTTTCTACCATTGTCTCCCATAGAGTCATTAGCACAGCTATAGGTTACTACAATAGAAGCCAGTGGGACAATAGAGTAGATGCAACCAAAGCTTCCACACAGTTTGGGCTAGTTCCACAATTTTCCCTCATTTTCAGAAGATGGTGATGTACTTACAGTACGCGTTGCATCATGGAATGCTTAGTGATGGAGAAACGAGTACAAATTAATACACTAGAAATTAAAACATATTTTTGTTGCTAGATAAAACCAGGAAGACACAAGAAAGGTACAAATGTATATGCACTTTATTCTAGAATCATACTCTTGTAACATTACACTTACATTTTAATGTAATGTTTGAATGTAATACAGCATAGAAATAGTAAAATAAATACTGTTAAAGCATAGTTGTTACAAAACTCCTAAAAAACTAAACAGTTGTAGTATAGTCTCGTAAGGCATGAAGGCTTGAAGTTACTTAAAAAATATATTGAACTAAGCATTTAGCAATATAAAAACGTTTATATAATACTTGCAATTTAGTTTCAACAAATATAGATATAAATCTATGTCAATCAAGCCAAAACAAACAACACAAATTACACCCCTATGGTGATCTCAACATTCTACCAAGAACAATGAATAAATATCACAGTATTGAACCACTTAGCCCTATATACTGTTGTCATAAAATGAATAGCAAGAATTGCCAATATACAAGCTCACAACGCATCAAATTGCAGCACTTTCTGGGCTTGTAGATCGACTATTATTGCTATTGTAGATTTTTATTTATTTATTTTGAATTATGTTTCAAAATCTTCCCCTATAGGCCTAATGACATGCCCAAAATAGGGACGCCAGGGGTTAATAGTTAACAAACAGTATACTGTGCACAAAAATAAAGAAAGAAAGGGAAGAAAATGATTGAATTGGGATGACATCTGGATGATATCAGGCTGGAATAATATGGCTTCAGGGAATGTCAAAAACGGATTATCATAAATCAGTGTTTTCAACCTTGTCCGGATCAGGGCCCACTTGGAAATCTCAAAAGTGTTCGCGGCCCACCCATCTGACCACTTACCCAGATGCTGGATCAGTGGTCCCCGGCCCTCAGGTTGAAAATCACTGAAATAGATTGAATATTGTTCAATAAAAGTATTAATGGATCGGATTGATACTAATCACTGAACTAATGCGACCAGTGAAGTGTGGTTGAACAGCGACATCACATCATCCCTAGTCACACCAACACAGTAAAGTTAGGATTAGCTAAAGTAATTGAAAATAATTGCACTTACATAATAATGATTGTGCAGCGCTGACAGCTTAGTAATTCAAGCCATGGAAAATAACAATTAATAAAAGAGTAGAAAAGCTTCAAGTTATGAAGACTGCGACATCAGCCTGAGTCTGAACTCTGAAAGTGCTTTTTATAAAGCATAAAGGAGAACGCCACTGATTTTCTTTGCATACACACACACACACACACACTGCATATAGACCATTCTAAATGTTTCTATTCTTATTTGAATCAATGTCTGATTGTTTAAGGAAAATACAATATTTTTCTAAATATATAATATTGTCACTGAGTGTCAACACAAACACACAAGTAACATATTGTTTTCAGCAAGGAAATATCCCCATAGATGTTAAGTAGCCAACAATGGAAGTTATTACTTTGACTAGTAAAAATACGAATAGCTAATGTGATTTTAAAACTAACTGAATAACTAACTAATTAGTCTTGTATGTTTATGGAATTAAAGTGACAGTTTACTGACACTGACTTTACTGCTCTAGAAGAACATATTTCATCCATGTTCAACTGCTCTGCAGTGAGTTATGGATGTTCTCTATAATTGTTAAAAATGGCAGCATTGCTTACAAAATAGATAAGTAATGTATTGCTATCTTACGCGTAAGCTTCTTAAAAGATCTTCTGGCAATGACAAATTCCAAAATTGAATTCAAGTAAAACTAATAAAAATCTTTCAACAAAATAATCACACACCCTCTCGCACACAACTTTTACAATTTCAAGGAACTAATTCAAGCCAGCAGTGGATGATTGTCATTGTAAATGATGCCAATTAGAGGCTTTTAAATGAAGACGTAATGAAGATTGTAATGTCTCTAAATTATAGGATTGTCTGATGATTTTTTTCCATTTTGGGAAATGTGTGCCTCATCTTGTGAACTGATTTATCTTGTTCCAAGACCCTTTCTTTTATTCCACTGTACCATTATAAAAAAGGAGAAAATAAATTAAAGGATTAAAGGAAATTAAAGGCATTTACACCTTGGATAATGATTCGTTTTATACAGTATGTTGACTTACTATGACAGAAAACATAGATGTATCCCAGTGTTCCCAACCTATTCTGGATCAGGGCCAACTTGAAAATCTTGAAAGTGTTCGCTGACCACCCATCTGACCTTTTAAATGGCTGCCGTGTTAAGTGGTCAGACAGATGGCCTTTTAAGAGCCTTTATTTTTGATAATCAATCGATTGTGTTCTGGCTTGGTTCAATGTTTATATATATATATATATATATATATAGATATATATATATATATATACTCATTCAAATCATAGTGTTTGCCAATTATTTGGGGGTTCATTTTCAATACCTTCGCAGCCCAGCGGTGGGCCCCAAGTTCCCAACCCAAATTCTATATATAACCCAGGCTGTTATAAATAAGAAACCAGATCCCTGAGAGTGCTTTACAGCATAACACTGTAATCCTTGCAGCTCTAATTCGGCAGTTTTTTTTTATAATTTCTGAAAAGTTTATATGAGATAGTACCTCACACTTCACTGTCCCGTTTCATAAGGCCTCAAGGTGGAAGTTGTGTGGGAAACCTCACAGTCAAAGATTAAAGTGATTATATAATGCTTCTTTGGTTTGAATTGCACATTCAATGTCATTAGCACAATCTATTAGTATTATTGGTAGTCATCTATTTGCACTAGTATCTGCCAAGCTATCTAGCTAGCGTTATTTGTTTTGTGTTTCTTAAATACCAGTGTGGTTTGCTACAAGAAAATACAATATATACCAATATATCTTTCTCTGACAGTTTACCTGCTGACACTATAGAAATGGTCCTAGTTTGTTTAACACCATCAATATGGTACTTGAGCAAACAAGGATAAATAATAATTATGCTAATACCTTTGGACCCAGGTCTTGGTATCACAAAACGTGGCATTATGATAATGTATAAGTGAGAGCAGGAATGGGCATATTCAGCTGTTAGTATTACAGCAGGTAGTATTACACCCAGTGACATTTTCGAAAATAGTTTCACCCCATTCTAAAAAGGTATCCTATCAAAATATTTGCCTGTGTTCCTTAAAATATAATGAAAAATCTCTATACTGAGTTGCTGAACAGGCTACAGGAGGGCAGAGTTAGGTGCAGCTACGTTGACCTACACAAATGGAGAAATTGACCTTTACAGGTCCATTTATATCCATTTGTTTTACACTCAGAGTTTAATTAACACCAAGGACATAATTTCAATAAATATGATAGATAATAGAATATGTGATAGCTCTTACATTTTTGCCTCAAAAGCAAATGCAAAGATGTGTGTACCAAATTTGGAAAAACTGTCAGGATAAATTACTCCTACTAGTTTATCCTGGATTAACATGTTCCTCAGTGCATTTAAGCCCTTACAGTACGTCTTTAAACTCTTCAAAACAGCACTGGTTGCACAAAATAAAGGACAAGTAATCATCATCACAGCACCAAAATGTTTAATTCAACATGAGGAACAATACAGACTTTTCAGCATCAAGCTTTCATCATTGATCAAATGGGTATTATTAACATTCCCCACTTGAACACTTTGAACACAGATGAAAGCTTAATGCTGAAACGTCTGCATTGTTCCTCATGCTGAATTAAACATGTTGGTACTGTGACAACAAGTACTCCTCTTTTATTGGGCACAGCCAGCGCTACGAATATTTTGTGATACATTTTTCGGTGTAACTCTCCTATCAGTCTCCATGTTGACACATTTAAACCCCTTCGCACAATCCCAGATAGAATAATAATAAAGAATAAGTAATAGAAAATAACAGTAACAATTTGAAATACTAGAAATGGTCTTCAGCGGTCGTCTTCAGCTCTTGTGCGTGCTGCTGTACCACCTCTGGAGTGCCACGCCGCTCGTACTCGCCACCACGCACAGAGCCCCGCCGAGGCTCCACCAGGTGGGCTTGCGGTTGAAGAAGAAGAACTGGAAGGTGAACGCCAGCAGCACGTCCACAGTCCTCATCAGAGACACCGGTCCAGCCTTCTCGATCTGCAGGGCCTTGGTGAGGAAGGTTTGGCCGGCGATTCCCAGGACGGCGATGAGCATCAGGACCCAGCGGTCACGGCCGCAGGACGGCACGGTCCACTCTCCGAGGATGGTGGTCACGATGAGGCACTCTATGAAGCCGATGACAGCGTAGTACCAGACAGAGAGGTAGTAGTGGACACTCTTGCCCATCTTGCGCAGGATGACGACGGTGAATGCAGCCCCGATGGCTCCTGGGAATGGTTACATTGAATTGAGTTAATGTGACAAACAAACAACTCAACAGAACAACAGACAGACACTAGCAATTGCAATGGTGTATGATACGCTGGTGTGCACATACGTGAATGAATACATGAACATGTGATTCAGTCAGAGAAAGAAAACAAAAGAAAATAAACGCACGGTGAACAACACATCTGAATACACCCAAAATAACAGGCCTCTGTTAAGATCCTTCCTTTAAAGAACTGCAGGACTTACACACCATCATAGGATCTAGTAAATGACACATCTCTAGTCTATTAAGTATCACAATCTTGAAAGTGTGAATCTGCCCCTAAAGGTAGTGTTGCGTCTTTAGTAGTCCTCAAACATTGTGCAGCTTCATTTGAAACAGTTACCAAGCCAGAACATGGAACATTTGATTGTATGCAGTGCTACAACATAAGATGTACTGTACTAATCGTCTTACCAGCGAGGGCGGCGACAGACCCCTTGATGTGATTAGTGTAGTCACTCTCGATGCCATGGATGCGCTCGCCGAAGAGGAAAGGAGGCCGGGCAATGAGGATAACTCCTGTGATGGTGAAGACGGTGAAGATACAGTCCCAGATGGTACACCTCTCCTTCAGGAAGATCCACGCCAGCAGAGAGGTGAACACCGGATTACTGAAGGAGGGAGTGGCATGAGCAGAGGTTCTCAAACTTTTTCATGTCAAGGACCCCCAAATTGACACGTACTGTATTAGCCCGTGGACTCCCTTTTGAAAACATATGCCAGGGACCCCCATAAGAGAAGATTTATACGGCTCTAGCAGTGATTTTTAACCATTTTAATTTCAAGGACCCCCAGATTTACATGCATTAGCATTAGGCTATGGAGTGGACCCACATTTAATGTAATTTCTATCTCTGGGTCCCCAATTTATATTGTAAAACCAATGTTAATTTAACTCCGAGAGTGTACAAAAGGAACCAAATGGACCTGTTAGAGTCCATTTGTCATAGAGAAATGTCAGAGGACAAAGACAGAAATAGAAACAGAGAGAAAGACAGACACGCGTGCACGCACACACGCACACACACAAAGATAAAGACATAAAGATAGTAGAGAGAGGCAGACAGAGAGAGATTGTGGTGGGAAAAGATGGGTGTAAGTGAGAGTATAACATTTTAAAATATTGCCCTCAGGGCTTTTTGTGTTATCATTTTGGCATTATTGTATAACTATACCCCTGTACCTTTTGCAAACTGCAAATAAAGTATTCAATCAATCAATCAACAGTCAGAAGGCCGTTTCAGACAAGGAGTGACAAGCGGTCTCATTTGCAGACGTGTAGCGTAAAAAACATTCCAGCTCTTGCCACCCGCAGGCGCGTGCGACTATAGCGACTTTAAGCAACGACGGCTACGGCAGTCGGCTACGGCAAACGGAAATGGATCAGTGCTCGATACATAAACCTGCTCTCTGTCGCAGCCCTTTCTACTACGGCAGAACCTACACTTACACGTAGTGTCTACAACGCCATCTCATAACCATGTTTATTGAAAATATAGCTGTCATACATTTACACCGATTGCTCCATCACCTCTCTTATGCTGTGTAATGTGTTGGCATGCTCTGAATGAAGAAATAACACTAATACCATATGTCATATTAACCATGTTTTAGCCGGTTTTAGAATAACACAGATTACAGTCCCTAATATCATGGAACAGCGCCCACTTGCACCAATGCTCCTCAACTTCTCCACACGTCCAAAGTAATCGCCCGCCACTTATTGAAAAGGCCTTATTTAAATGAAGTTGGTCAGGTGAGGCAGCGTTTAGTTAATACTGTATGCCACACATTGATGGAACAAACTTTTAGAGGAACTGAAATGTATCCCTTTTTATGCCTTACTCACTGTACCGTATACACAGTAAAGCAGTTTGCATGGCCCCTGTGTATGAAATGTGGTATACAAAATAAACTTGCCTTGCCTAAAAAGTTCATGAGGTCAGAATGAAAAGAACAAGAAACCATGAAAGCACTGTCTTTCTTGTAAACTGAGAGACACCAAAGACACTTTTGGAACACAAACACGAATGTAAGCACATGTAAACACACTTACACACACATTTGATTGTGATAAACATATTGTTTTACTTTCTTTTATATTCCTTACATATTATGGTTGGTATTTTCCTCAAGAAACAGTAATTACACAGATTACAGAGCTTCACTGCATCGTGGAGGGTCTGATTATACGTGTAGGAGCAACCCTGACCCTCCCCGTCCAAGACTTTGACTAGACACACACACACACGCACACGCACACGCACACGCACACACACACACACACACACACACACACACACACACACACACACACACACACACACACACACACACACACACACACACACACACACACACACACACACACACACACACACACGCCTATTATGACTTCAAAATAGAAATGCTAGGGTTCATGTGGGTACATTTTACTTAAAAGAGGGTTAAGAGGCTGAACACAAAAAAGGGGCCAAAAGAGACGGCGCTGTTCAGGTCTCATTTCTGATTTTACAGTACATCGCAATTGCAATATTACGTTTCTGGAGAAAGATAGCTCACGCTAATGTTTTCGTCTACTACTACTTGATTTTCATTTTAACTGCCACGCCCCGTTCCTACTTCCTATACAAACCCATTGTAACTTCAAACTACATTTTAATCATCGAAAATGCTCGTCCTTGGTTCTGGTGACTCATATTGCCCCGTTTATCTTCTTTTCTTTTCAAAATAATTAAATTGAAGAAAGAAAAGTAATTGAAAGAACACGCTTCCTCATATATTAGAAAGACAATATCAGTCACCCGACGATAAAATAATCTGACGATAAAATTACCCAAAGTGCCTTTCACGCCTTTGCTTTCTGGCCGTGATACGTCACTCACGTCACCTCTGTATCTTCAACCCAGCTGGGTTGACTACTGGCCAATCACAGCGGCTTCAACCCAGGCCTGGGAGTATGCATATCTGGGGCTCCATCTCGCGCCAGGAGCCCTATCTCCTTCATTTTGGGATTTAGTATTGAGTAAGAGGCCCCGTAATGCATGCATAATTCATACATACTTGCGGATAAAGAATGGTGTACGATCGAGCCCCTGGTCTACATGTGTTTTGTGGATTTGGAGAAGGCATGTGACCAGCTACCCCGGTTCTGTAGGAGGTGCAGCTGGAGTATGGGGTGAGGGGGACCTTGTTGAGAGATTGGCCCTCTGTACACCCAAAGCGAGAGCTGTGTCCGTGTGCTCGGGAGTAAGTTGTATTTGTTTCCGGTAGGGGTTGGCGCATTGTCACCTATCCTGTTTGTGATTTTCATGGTCAGGATCTCGAGGCAAAGTCGTGGCGGAGAGGGTATATGGCTTGGTGAGCTAAGGTTTGCTTCATGCACCATCGGTCCAAGACCTTCCGCTCTCACTGGACCGGTTCGCTCTTCGCAGTCGAGTGTATGGCAGCTAAGATGAGGATCAGCATCTCCAAATCTGAGGCCATGGTACTCAGCAGGAAACGGGTGGATTTTGCAGTCCAAGTAGGGAATGAGACATTACCCCAGGTGAAGGAGTTTAAGTATCTCAGGGTCTTATTCATGAGTGAGGGGAGGACGGAGAAGGAGATCAGCCGGAGAATCGGAGCGGCTGGGGTGGTATTGCAGTTGCTGTACCGCACTGTGGTGACGAAAAGAAAGCTGAGCCAGAAGGCAAAGCTCTCTGTTTACCGAGTGTGGAATCTGGAACCAATAATTCTTAATGTGTGCTCATCTTGCATCCTGTCATCTGGAGGTGTCGATCTGAAAGCTTGTCTCACGTCAAGTTCTCAGCCGGGACCACCAAAGGACATTTGAGTTTTCTCCTTCTTTCGTGTAACGTCAGAGGTCCAACTTGGTGTCATGGAGCCACGCCCGCATCTCTGGTCCCAGGTCGAAGAGGCTCACTTTCCTTGGAACACCTCGGGATCCCCCAGGAGGAGGTTACTAATGTTGCTCTGGAGAGGGAAGTCTGGAGCTCTTTGGTGGAGCTGTTGCCCCCGCAACCCGACTACAGATAATCGGTTGAAGTTGGATGGATGGATGGAATTTGTTTATCACATACCCATAGCAATATGTATTCACAAGGAAGAAATTGGACCTGGTTAACACTTTTACGTTAATATGGAATTTCTGCCAGTGAGATAATGGTATTGTTCATAGTGCCTCATGGGGTTTTCCCCATGAGGGGAGTGTTGACTCAGGACACGTTGCTGCTGTCATTAGCACATGGCACAAAACCTGTCTGTGAACTGTGATTGACATTTTTAGTGGCAAAATATCTGTCCTCCTCCTTCTCACCTACAGTACAAATGTCTCAACGCCCTGGCTCCACAGTACCCCTCAGGCCTCTTCCATAATGTCTCACCGCCCTGGCTCTACAGTACCCCTCAGGCCTCTTCCATAATGTCTCACCGCCCTGGCTCCACAGTACCTCTCAGGCCTCTTCCATAATGTCTCACCGCCCTGGCTCCACAGTACCTCTCAGGCCTCTTCCATAATGTCTCACCGCCCTGGCTCCACAGTACCCCTCAGGCCTCTTCCATAATGTCTCAACGCCCTGGCTCCACAGTACCCCTCAGGCCTCTTCCATAATGTCTCACCGCCCTGGCTCCACAGTACCCCTCAGGCCTCTTCCATAATGTCTCACCGCCCTGGCTCCACAGTACCCCTCAGGCCTCTTCCATAATGTCTCACCGCCCTGGCTCCACAGTACCTCTCAGGCCTCTTCCATGTTCACGTAGCTCTGGTCCATAGCCTTATAGCTCTTGCTGCCGTTGCATTAAGGCTATGGAACCGATTGGCTTCCTGCCTCGCATGAAATGAAGACCAGCCTCTCCTCTGTAGCGAAAATAAAAATAATGTTTTACCTACTCACCAGTACAAAGACGGGTTGTGTAATTGAATGCCACAGACGAAAAACAGTCTAAGTCCACACTATTGATCCATAATGTATAAATGATAGATATGGGTTCAGGACAACGAGGCCTTTTCGTGGAGGGGTCAGAATGAAATTTGGACTTAAACTGTTTTTCGTCTGTGGTACTCAATTAGAAAACCTACTTTCCTTAGTGGAGGCACTTTGAGCCCCCCGCCAGTGATAAATGCACTTTTTGGCCAGAAAGGGATTTTGCTTTCGCCGGAAATAATTATAATTTTAGTTACTCCACTGCGCCCTCTATCGATATTTTCCTATGGGGGAAAAGAAATCCCTTTCTGGCCGGGTGGAGAGGTGGAGGGTAGAACGACAGCGAGATAGAATGAGGGGTGGGAGGGAGAGAAAGAGAGATGGAGTACAGTAAATCTTTTATATCCCCAGCAATGTGGGAACCCATTGGCAAAAAATGATGTTAAAATGATGTTGCTACATCTGGTATTACATTTCGGAGAATTCCACGCCCACCATTTTGTGCCCATGGAGCGCGCCACCTCAGGTGCCCAAGTCATAGACCGTGACATATGCAGAGTATGCGGAACTGCTGTTCACGCCTGTGCTTTTTGGCCGTCGTACGTCACTCATGTTACCTCTGCGTCTTCAACCCAGTGGGGTGGGGGTTGTGCGACTACTGGCCAATCACAGCGGGCCTTTCCTATACTGTAGCAGTCAGTCTGTCTACTCTATCTACATTTGTTTAGATAGAAGTACTGTTAAAACAGTACATAACCAACCGTACCTCATTAAATGAGTGAATCTCATTAAACATCATCGCTCGGTTGATAAATGTTAGACTAGACTTTTCATCTTAAAAATAGCTTAAAACGCAACAATAACATAACTTTGACAAAAATGTTGGATTACCTAGCTCATTACAAATATCTGATTTCATATGAAGCGATTAGTTCATGTTTTCATTCTGGTTTTAGGAAAAGAGAAGGGAACCCGCAGTCCCGCACACTCATATGCTCCAAAACGTTTCAAGCCAAGGCTCTTTATCTGGTAAAGAAAAACAGTTTTGGTTTTTTTGACCAGATGAAGAGCCTTGGCTCGAAATGTCGTCAATAAATAAACCTTTTGGAGCATATGAGTGTGCGGGTTCCCTTCTCTTGCTGTACAAGAAATTTAAAATAATTAATAGCGTACAAAATTGCTACAACTCACAATACGTGTTGTGAGCCTGTACATATTATTTACTGTATTTTCTTTTTAACATTTCCGCCTGTAATGTCCTTTTATCACTCCCCTCACCCAAGCCTGGCCATGTGAAAAATAAATATAATTATACCAGTTAGTTCCTTCCTTGCATTGTCTCGTAATATCTCCCGATAAGAACAGCCACCACAGCTGTTAGTGACATGCATCTTTTTCTTTATACATAAAGACACTTTCTAACTGACTATGTAATGGTAGCTATAATTTGCTGTTCTGTTAAGCTTATAATGCATTATGAACAGCACTTATATACTTCATAAACCTTGTTATAAGTTAATTGATAAAAAAATAAACGTGTTATAAGTTCTTATGCATAATTATAAGCATTTATAACAAGTGTTATGAAGCCTTATAAGTACTTAATAATTCAGTAAATATAACATTTTTAAAGTAACCCAAAATAATTGTCTAGTTTTCAGGAATGTTGTGGCACCTGAGAACATGATTTTGCAGTGGTGTAAAAAAGGATTTTTTTTTGTTGTCATGTTGTATGTAAAAGATTTAAAATAATATAAGATATAAATAATGAGCTGATGATCTCACCTGAACATGATGACAGTGGCATCAGCTAGAGGCATCTGTTGCACAGCATAGAAGAGGAGGATCATGGTATTGGAGCCCAGGAACCCTCGAAGAACCAGATACACACGCTTATCCCTGGGGCCCAGAAAACCTGTTCTAGAGGAGACGAGATAGGAGGAGGGTGGATGAATGGATAAATGGATGGATGGGTGGATGAATAGATAGATAAATGATTGGATGGATTGCGATGGATGGATGTATTGATGGTATGGAAGCTTTATCCTTTAAGAAAATGTATGTTACCCACCCATTATAAACATACAAACAGTCAATACCGTTTAAAAAAAAAACAGATTCCCATCCATCATTTCTGAATTCAACTGTCATGTATTGAGATTCCAAATGAAAATGTATATTTTCTGTACTTTTTTTAACCACACTTACTGGTGATATATTAGCAAGGGTGTGATAAACAGAATCTGGAAGAAGCAGCGTATAGCACTGATCTGGATGGCGTGGATCCCCTCGATGGTCTTTACCAGGAAGGCAATGACAGAGAAGAACACTGTAGCCAGAAGACCATAGAACAATCCCAGACCGGGACATCTTTTTTTCTTCCCCGGTGCTAGAGGAGGGGGAGGTGTGAGGGTTGATGGAGTGGAAGGGAGTGAGGGATAGGGTGAGACAATATGAGGTCAAGGAGCAGGGATGGAGAGAGGGAAGATTACACAGATAGAGTAGGTGGGGGGGAAGAGGAGAGAAAGAGGGGTGGGTGGGTGGGTGGGGGGGGGGGGGAGGAGAGAAAGAGGGATGGGTGGGTGGGGGGGGGGAGGGAGGAGAGAAAGAGGGATGGGTGGGTGGGGGGGGCGGAAAGAGGGATGGGTGGGTGGGGGGAGAGATGAGGCAGACAGCGGGATAGGAAACCCGGGTGGAGAGGTGGAGGGTAGAACGACAGCGAGATAGAATGAGGGGTGGGAGGGAGAGAAAGAGAGATGGAGTACAGTAAATCTTTTATATCCCCAGCAATGTGGGAACCCATTGGCAAAAAATGATGTTAAAATGATGTTGCTATATCTGGTATTACATTTCGGAGAATTCCACGCCCACAATTTTGTGCCCATGGAGCGCGCCACCTCAGGTGCCCAAGTCATAGACCGTGACATATGCAGAGTATGCGGAACTGCTGTTCACGCCTGTGCTTTTTGGCCGTCGTACGTCACTCATGTTACCTCTGCGTCTTCAACGGAGTGGGGTGGAGGTTGTGCGACTACTGGCCAATCACAGCGGGCCTTTCCTATACTGTAGCAGTCAGTCTGTCTACTCTGTCTACATTTGTTTAGATAGAAGTACTGTTAAAAGCTAACATAACCAACCGTACCTCATTAAATGAGTGAATGTTTGCTAAACATCATCGCTCGGTTGATAAATGTTAGACTAGACTTAAAAATAGCTTAAAACGCAACAATAACATAACTTTGACAAAAATGTTGGATTACCTAGCTCATTACAAATATCTGATTTCATATGAAGCGATTAGTTCATGTTTTCATTCTGGTTTTAGGAAAAGAGAAGGGAACCCGCACACTCATATGCTCCAAAATGTTTAATCTGGTAAAGAAAAACAGTTTTGTTTTTTTTGACCAGATGAAGAGCCTTGGCTCGAAATGTCGTCAATAAATAAACCTTTTGGAGCATATGAGTGTGCGGGTTCCCTTCTCTTTTCCTATGTCACTTTTTGAACCCAGCACCTCCACGAAGTGATGTGCGTATTTTACTATAGTTAATTTGGGTTTTACAATCGTGCTTTCGAAAATAGTCAGCAATGTCAAGTCATGGTGAGGCGTAGTCAAATCTCACAGGCTTCCTCAAATCAATCAAACCACAGTATGCTTTGAAAAATTGTCATCAGCAAGGTCAAATAGGCTATATGGTGAGTCATAGTCAATGGGCTAAACATACCAGACAATGGGTATGGTCTTTTAAAGACCATACCCAGACAAAAATACAACAGAATGGACATAATGCACCACCACAGGTTCAAATGCAGAGGGGTTCTGTTCCCGGCCGCAGTGGCTCCGGCTTGGCCAGAGAGGGATCACTTCTCTGTCGCTGTAGTGACATGCAGATGTGACTTATAGCCACAGTTCCCAAAGTGGGGTCCACGATGCATAGCCAGGGGGTCCGCAAAATAATTCAGATAATTTTTTTCTAGTTAATTTTGGTGTGTGTGGGTCCGCCCGCTGGCCAAGTGGTGAGGCGCATGCCACATATAGGCTTTGTTCTGACAGTGCGTCTCGTGTTCGAGTCCCGTTCATGATAACCTTTTCTGCATGTCTCTCCCCTTCTCTCTCTCCTTCTTTCCTGTCAATCTTTACTTGATACTATCAATAAAGACAGAAAAGCCAAAAAACTATCTTTAAAAAAATGGTGTGTGTGATTTCACTGATTTGTGAAATCCCTGACTGATTTGTGCCTGAGGCCTGAGGCCAAGGCGACACATTGAGGTTAGACAACACACTCCATATTTGGGCATACATTAGGAACTCCAGCCGGTCCTCCCATTTGCCAATTATATTATATAGGATTATGTTTTCACACACACACACACACACACACACACACACACACACACACACACACACACACACACACACACATCTCCTTAACGAGATTCTGCTGCTGGCATGGTGGAGGGATTGTTTGTGAGAGAAATTTGAGAAAAATATACTGAAGCCAAGGACACTCATGGGTAAGATTTCAGGCAAAACAAAAGAACACACACAAGAGCTCCACAAAGCATGGAAAACTGTGCCTGCTGGTTAAATAGCCATGCCCATTTGGTAAAAGGTTTGGCTAAGCGGCAGCCTACATTCAAACGAGGTCAACCTGTACATTTCCTTTATCCTTGTTCCTTGTTACTTCTTCCTATCTGTCCTCCTATTATATGTTCATTCAATTTTTACTATTTTGTTGCTGTCGGGCAGAAACCTCTTATCTCCATATTTTAACTTGGGTGTGGTTTTTCTTCTGTAAATAAATGCGCTGCGGCCTACTTGATCATACTACAGCGTCACACAAAACCATCGACAGTAGAAGATATGTACAAGCTCCAAGCGTGTTTTGAGCTTGTTTGAGTTTTTAATCTGAATCTTTAATGAAAAGTATCATTAAAGTTTTTACATATAAGGTTTCCACCACAGAGACAATTTGTCAGATGTGATTTTCATTGCACCAAGCTGAAGCGTATAAGTTTAAACATTATAGTCCTTATTCTATTAACCCTTTCTCCGTCATCTCTTTATTTGTCCATAAAAATGTTTTCTCAATTCATTGTTCAACAATGTTTATTTAAGGCATTCATTCTCAGGACAAGTGAGGAGCATGATAATTACACTTTTGAGCAAGGTGTAGAAGGCCTGACAGTCAGTGCCACAATGAAAACTGGTTTAACCATCTGTTGATAATATCTTATCAAACCCACAGTGTGTTGGGGGTCAGGGTGGTGTCACTGGTGTGCTGCACAGTTTGTCCCCGAGTTGATTATTATTATATTACTAGTACACTATATAATCAACAGCACACACTCCATTTAGAATAGATCTTGAAAACAATAAATGGAATCCACTTTTACAGTTGCAATAACGTTATTATAACTGGGTCAAATATCCTAATAAGCAACAGGTTGTTTCTATGCTGGGGTACCACGCTGTAAAACTGCACAGTCATCCATCCTCTTTAAACCATGATGCAAACGGTAAGCCGGATTACACAGCCTATCCTCAAGAACTGAACTACAACCACTGTACCACAGCTCGAACTGGTACAATGAGCCTGGATTCCCGGGAACATAATAACTGTTTTAGTAGACGTTATTGTTACCAAACCAACAGCTACGTCAGTTTTATAACGTGCGGATGCGTGGGAGGTCATTGGCTCTCTCTCTTCAGCTGGCTTATCAGCCTTTTACTCCCCTCTCTTTCCCTTCTCAAAGTTCACCAGCAGTACTACACACGATCTGTGTGCGTGTGTGTGTGTGTGTGTGTGTGTGTGTGTGTGTGTGTGTGTGTGTGTGTGTGTGTGGTGGACACACGCCGATCATTTTAGATGAGGAAACATTGATCATATAGCGAGGGAGATCAGAGAGACTCATTATAAAACGATATAGTACAAATAGTCTTTTCAGACAGTACCTTGTTGAAGTGCGTTTCCTCCTGCTTCAGGTGATGTGGGCTCCTCGGAGCGCCTGTTTGTCACACACAGCGCCTGCTGCTCGCTGCTCCCATCCAGTGACTTATTACTGCTCCCCTTCGCCTCCTCTTCCCCTCCACCATCACCGTTATCACACACAGCAACGCGACTGTTACTTTGCAAGTGAATCATCTCGGCCATACGCTCATCATCATCATCATCCTCCTCCTCACTCTCGTCCTCGCCGCCGTCGTCATCATTGTCAACTTTGTGAAACACGACAGTAATGTCCTCCGCTCTGCGGGCAACTATGGACACAACTCGTGGGTCGTCTGTTGAATGGTTGCAGCAGTCAGTGACAGTGTTGTCGCCCATGGTATTGATGGTAAGGTGTGACGGCTAAGCGGCAGCATGCCTCGGACAGAAAGCAGAACACAGTGCCCGTCTTTTCGTTGCCCTGAGTGAGAGAGTGTGTTCACCGGTTAATATGTAACCTTGGCTTGGTGGCTGCTGCTTTACACACACAGCAGGCAGGAACAGGCAGGCAGCGTGCGTTGGATACTTTCTCCACAGGGGGGCAGGACAGAGCCCCTCGCGCTCTCGCTCTCTCTCTCTCTGTTGGACAAACATAACATTACCCAACGTTTATCTACCACGCTCAGGTTCCCACAGAATCAAGTTCACTGGCAGTACATTACATTACATTATAGCCTTGGGGGTCAGTTCACTTCCATTTGTGAACCAATGGTTAACAATGTAGTCGAAAATGCCTGTTTCAATTTACAAAATATTAACGGATATCCAATACGGCTTCCCAAGCCCCAAGCAGTCTCTCTAGAGAGAGATCTTTACCTGTACTATATTTTTCCTGTACTTTTAAATCATTATTAAATAATAATAATACATGTCTGATTATGTTGTGTCACTTGTGTGTTAGAAGCATTTTATTACTATTATGATACATAGGAGGATACATAGCCTAACACAATGAGCAAAGACAAAAACAAATAAGTCTAGCCATTCTCAATTCTAAATTAGACTGATAGGCCTACTGTATACCCTATGTTGAACACAACATGTTACACAGCAGTTTAGGTGATAATAAAAAATAATTTCTTTTTCTTTTTCTAACCAACAACTATAGGCCTAATTAAACACAATTCTATAACGAAAGATAGAGAAACAGTGTGGTCCCCATCAACAATGTACAAAAGCAGTATATCATATAAATTACTTTACACAACATCATAAAAAAGTAAACATTTTATTTGGCAAATCTTTGTCAGTGAGAATTATTAACAGTCTGTTACTGTGTGTTTACTTCCTCTATCTATGTCATAATATAGTAGGAGCATGTCAAAGTACCGGTAGGCTACTATAGGTGCTACACAGTGACCAGCTTTTAGTTGCAGAGTAAAGATAACAATGGCTTTGTCTATGTAGGAGAAAAGGGGCAAGAGTGCAGTGAAAGAGAGATAGAGCTGGACACACACACACACACACACACACACACACACACACACACACACACACACACACACGCACACGCACACACACACACACACAGTGACACACACACACACACACACACACACACACACACACACACACACAGTGACACACACACACACACACACACACACACACACACACACACACACACACACACACACACACACACAGGGATGCTTCTAGCAAGGCTTTCATCAGGAACCAACAGTATTATTACGAGTGTGTCTGTACTAGCTGTATCATGTTGTATACAGTCTTGCCAAACGGATCAGGTCATATAATCGACTGCCATCATCAGTCATAATAATCTGTGAACTGGCATTGCTGAGGAGACTGGACAGTCTCAGCTAGCTGCATTTCGTAACAACATTCCACTTCTTGGCATCCCTATTTTCAATTCATTTTTACAAAGATTGCAAAATAAAATAGCAGTTCTACAAGTTCACAGTCACAATACATCACTATGATACATGTTGTGAGCTTGTAGATCCGCTTGATATTGATTTAAGTTATTAATACATAAAGTATAGCCTTTTGGAAAGACTGAGTTCTGGTTGGCTATAGCTGCCATATTGGTCGGTAGAACAATAACAACCACAGCCAAAGTGTGCCAGCATTTGGTTGTCGCTTGTCGGATACTCTGAGAGTGTACAAATGGAACCAAACGGACCCTTACGGGTCTGTTTGGTTCCATTTGTACACTCTCAGATGCTCCTGTCATTGTTACCCCACCCTCCCTTGGTGCCTTGCTAGACAGTGGTCAACAACAGTGTTCACTTTACTGATTGCTGCTGTTTTGTTATTAGCTCCAAACCTTGATCAGATTACTATTTGAACCAATCAAATTGTCCAAAAAGTATGACTGCCACGCATCTTGTTCTGAGCCTCTATCAGCTTTAAAACTAATCTCCTTCACAGTGCTTTGGGCATTATGTGTTCCATGTTGATCACAAGCTCTAGCAAGTCATTACAGTTGTCTAAAAGAAACCTATTAAACCACAATAATACGTTTTAGTAGAATATCTAATCTAAATAAACCTACCTTCTAAGTAAGAAGTTATTATAGCAGGTAAAGAAAAAAGCTAAACTGCTTCTTCACCTGACAGATAGTCAGCTCGCAATAATAATGGAAGATATGGTTTTCAAATGGAAAATAAGGCATCATCAGAAAGAACAGAGCCCGGATGAAAATATGCTAATTTCTTCAAGGCCTGTGTAAAAATGAAACAGCTGTGGTAAGTCTGAAGATAGGCACCAGCGGCAGTGTAGAATCTCTTTCAAACCCCTGGTACCTTTGTGATGTTTTAAACCAGGCTTTCCCAAACTGTGGTACGCGAACGAACTCCATGGGGTGCGCGACATGAAAATGGTAATGCAATGGATTTGTATTGTTTGCTACAGTTTAAATTTAAAATGTAAACTAATTAAAAAAGATCTTCAAATAATTTGAGCATTGACTGAAATGGTTGTAACTGATTTTTTTTTTTTTTTTTAATAACTTAAGTAGCTTTATGTCTCTGCCCTTTAGTGAACATAAAATATATGTTCAGGTTGAGATACCAATTTCATCCAAGAGAGAATAACTCATACAGGATGCAGGATAAACAATTAAAAACACTTAACAAAATAATTTCACTTACAGCACCTTTAAAGCTGCCTGGGTTTCATTAGTCTATACTTTTGCAGAAACTTCTACTGATTCTATTCGGCCTGACAAATTCAGTCACTCACAAAGGGTTTTAAAGGTATTCACAAACATGAATTGACTGATATCGTTTTAATCTGTTTTAATTACTCAGATCAATCATTAAATGCTCGTATATCTGTGTTTTCCCCTTGAAGCTGGATGCCAGCAGGAAATCCCGGTCGTCAATAGATACCATAGAGAATGCTCTGGGAGCCTGGATGTTCAGCTCCTGTGACTGGACAAAATGGCCCCGCTTGGGGTCCCATTGGTAGACCTGTGTCAGTGAATAATCGCTGCCTAAGATGGCGTACTGCCAGTTGCCGATGGAGACTGGTTGGAATACCATAGAGCCACGGGAGGGAACTGTCTGGGCCTCTTTGAACATGGCTCCATCCCAGCGCATCACCTTGGAGTCACCGATGAACCTTGTCAAACAAATGAACACCTCACCTAGGAAACAAACAAAAACATACATAAATCGGGTTACTACAAAATGCTGTGCATGTATCATGGCCTTACTCAGGGTATTGTCGTTAACTAATCTAAGACTAAAATGAAGGACTGAGGGACTTTTTCGTCATGAATATATAATTGGGGTGGTTGTATTTTGTCTCCCTGCTCTTCTATTGATACATTTAGGTTGTGTCAAAGGTCATGTCTCAGAGCTAGACACAGATCTGACACAAATTATGACCTGATGGTCAAGATTAAATTTATCCCCTGTGCAAGCAGGCAGGATTAGCTCAATGATAAATAAATTCAGCACTTGTGCAGGAAACCGGGTTCAAATCCGGGGTAGAAGATTAAAGTTACATAGTGCAGCTGTAACTGAAAATAAAATGAAAATAAAGTAAATAAAGAAATAGCCATATAAAAACTAAAATGAACAATGCAAAACTAACTCAAATTAAATTAACTAAAACAAAATAGAATTACATTTACTTGTGTTTTATGTGTTGTACTGTTTGTGTTTTGTTATTACTAAACAAAATTGCCTAATTTGCTCTTTTGCAAAAGCAGCTTTTGAATGCTACTCTCAGGGCAGCTTAAATGCTATATTCATACACCAACGTTAAATTGCTGCTCTGAGGGCAGCTTTTGAATGCTTCTTACAACCATGTTCATTTGCTGCTCTGAGGGCAGCTTTTGAATGCTGCTCTCAGGGCAGCGTAAATGCTATACATATAGTACCAATGTTAATTTGCTGCAGCTTTCAAAAGCTGCCCTCAGAGCTTTTGAATTCTGCTCTCAGAGCAGCTGAGACCTGACTGCAGAATGTGCCTTAATAGCTTGCTAGCTACATTTTAAATTTATTTTTAAAACACTGAATTGGTGCAAATTCAGCAGGAGTAGAGAATAATTTAGTAGGAGCAGAGAGCTCTTGCTGATTGGACGGGCGCAAGGGCCAATTAAATTGAATGCTGCCCTCAGAACACATTCCAAGGCTGCCCGTCTTGACTGTCCACTGAAGTGGATATAGCTATGCTGGATAGTCAGTTCTCTGCTTTATTTAGAAGTACACGCCCAAATCAAATCATAGTACATCGTGTTCAATCAATTATCCAATCAAAGCAAACGGGATAAACAATATTAGTTTGGCTGTTCTACAAAAATAAAACGTACAAGTTAGTTACAAGGCTGCATTCTGTCGTGCGTGCCAAGCTGTCATTCTCTTGTATTATTTTTCTACCACGGAGTAACCTCGCATCTCGGAGGACAGTCGAGACAGGCAGTGTCAGTAGGCCAATCAGGCAGGCGGGGCGTTACCATGTCTATGCTCAGCCGCACATTAGATATACGCCATTCCAAGGCATATAAAGTAACATCTGCTGTTAAATGCAATGATACAGCATGCACCTGCACAGTTTCTTGTCATTTGAAGTGATAGTAGAACTATCTATCTAATATATCACTACTCAGTACTACAGTAGTGATATACAGGTAATGCTCACACCTTTGACCTGGAAGTGCTTGACAGAGAAGACATCCTCCATCTCTGGTATGTCAGTTCTGCGGTCAAACCGCTTGTGGCTCTTGTTCCAGTGGTAGACCACAGGCCTCTGGGAGCTGCTGGACAGGATGAGGTGCGGCTTGTTGGCAATCTCCAGATATTCCACATCTGTGTCCCGGTGCCATGGATGGAGAGACTGGTGAGAGTAGAAGCCATTGCCGTTCCACTTGTACACTGTTGTGGAGCCTGCCTGTAAGAACATCATTATAACACATTATTTGAAAATCCCACAAATGCATAAATTAATATTTAGGATATTTAGACATAAAATGTCTAGCCACTGTATATATTATTTATAAGGAATCTCACTTGGTGTTTAGTGTAATCATGTTAATATTATAAACACATTTGATGTGCGATTTCTGTGCTAAACAACATGACACTGTAATGTGATTAATAGAGCCCAATAGCCCATTGATGTAAACAACCTCTTAAATAGACCCCCACCCCCTCCTCAAGTGGCAATTCAGAAAATGAAAAGTCTACCATTTGGATGATATACGTAGTCATGTGGTACAGTACTGTATTTAGTACAGTGATGGTATGAGTCATACTTTGACCATTACTTACACAGCTTTATTTTTTAACTACTGCATGTACTCTCCATTCAAGATAAAGTAGCATGACATCCACAAAATTTGATCAGATACATTTGGTAAATCTATCTCAATTGTCTGCTTGACATTTTTGTCACAGACCTTCCTCCGTAGCAAATTAGCAAGTCATGCTTTGATGAAATTCTGATGACCAAATCGTTAGCAATAAATTTAGTTTTTGCTGGGAGAAAGTGTGTGGGAGTCTCACCCTGAACAATACAGGATATTGTCTTTATTTTTCCCACAACCCTTGTGACCTCTCACTTCGCTGTAACTCCAGCACTTGGTCACAGTGTTGCAATGCAGGATAGCAGGATTTATTTTAAAGCCTGTGCACAATGTCATACAGGAAGGGGCCATGAGTCAACAAGGAAGAGTGACACTCCTTCTGTGTTTTTAAATGGAAAATTCTGAACAGGCTGTAAAAAACTAACAATTTAAACAGTTGTTTCACAGCGGAATATCATTTCACCATCCCATTTCCACTACAGATGTCCATATGAACATTTCAATTCCTATAAATTCATGTTGGAAAATAGGTTAAAAAAACACTATGTGCTGGGCACGGTGGCACAGTCGGTAGTGCTGTCGCCTCACAGCTAGAAGGCCTTGGTTCGATTCCCGATGGGGACACTGTGGGCGTGTTCTCTCATCCGCGTGCGTCATCAGTGCCCATACCCGAGGCGGGGTTGGCGAAAGGGCATTTGTGTGTGGAGTTTGCATGTTCTCCCCGTGTCCCATAAGATAGGTACCCAAACAAACATGCAGTAATCCTGGTCTCTAAACTACCTCCCCCTGGCCAGCCGGGGAACCTGATGGAGGGGAAAGGAATTTGTAGGAATAACGTGTATCTTCCACGCGCTACGCCCGGCCGGGGAAACTCCCCTCTGTCAGGTTAAAAGAACCAGCTTGGACTCCTTATGCATATAAGGAAGCATGAGGTCAGTCTGCTGCCCTCCCCAGGTTGGCAGAGGAAGTGTATCGCCCAGGATTACATTAGATAATTGACACTGGGTGAAGAAATTGGTTGCAAAATCGTGGGATAAAAACTTAAAGAAAAAAAGATAATGCTATGTGCTATGCGTGCTGAAGATATTTGCTATGTGTTTACTAAATGATTAGTTCTACTACCTTTGGTAAATCTAAAATAACTGCCATAATAAAATGGGTTCATGTTATTAAAAGCTTAAAGTTCTGTCAGATCAGTAATGAAAAGAGAGAAAAAGCCACCAGCCTTGGAGCTGTCGGCGATGACGAAGAAAGACTCTCCGTCGATCATGAAGGTCTCTATGTCGTTGGGTTTACGGATCTTCAGGATATCGATGTCTTGGATCTTGATGAACTTGTTGGCAGAGGTGTCACGCTTGTAAATGTGTGAACCCCCAAACAGCTGGGCCACAATAACAAAGAGGAGATGGTCAATCACCATGGGCTTGCAGACCACAGTAGAGGCACCTGGTCATCAAGGAGAGAGGAATGGAAATTTATTTGCACGCACGCACACACGCACACACACACACACACACACACACACACACACACAGTGAACTTGCGGCTGAAAACACTTAAGAGTATATATTAAAGGCCTATTCATAGTCTGGATTTTCGGTGAGGAGGTGACCACCGCTCCGGTGGTGAGCTGACCACTGGAGCTGAAATAACGTTGCGCGGTGGTGAGTAAAAACAGAGAGAAGGGCTGGAGCGGTGGCGGTGGTTTGCTCTTCACCGCGGCTCGTGACGTCATGTTGTAGTTCGGTGGTCACCTAACCACCGAAAATCCAGACTATGTATGAGCCTTAATAGAGACGGCACCGGATTTCTCAGAGTGCATTCTGGGATGGATTGGGCCAAATCGTGAACGCGCTGGCCGTTGACTATTATTGCACACGTTCACGTATGAAACAGCGTTCACGTGTCATCATGAACGTGCGCAATGATAGTCAACGGACCAGCGCTGGCCCAGCGCTGCAATACCATATTCGTCCACTATGTCTATTTCGCCCAGGGTTTCCTCCGGTTGCCGTTTATATTAATATATACTCTAAGTGAAAACAGTGCTGCAGGTGTGTGATGAAGACAAATAGAAAGGAGGATAAAACTAATCAAACAAAATCTAGTGAACCATATTATTCTGATAATAATGAAGGAATGATTTGGCTTTCAGTTTAGACTGTGTGTACAGGCAAAAAGGCATTGAAAAATACATTATTAAATTGACAATCCTTTATTTCAGCATATTTCTTTCACAGATGAGTGTGTAATGTTGCTGTCTACTACTGTAACTCACTTTCTATGGTATCATAGGTCCTGAAGGTCATTTCAACGTGATCCCATTCCAAGAAACTGCATGTTCCCTCGAAGGGTTGGGCAAAAACAACATATTGATCTTCGCCAAAGGTGAAGGCCTCCACGGAAATAGACTCGAACTTCAGTGACTGATAAGCAGCAAACTCTGAAAACCAGAAAACATAGCCTTATCGTCCTCATCTTTCCTTCCACTGAAGTCATAATGTATAATTGATGGATGTATGAATACAAAACTCAATGGAAGGGTTTTGTGTTGTTGTACATGATAAAACTATGAGACATGACCAACATAAGAATGGCATGCAGACATATCATATGGGAAAATGTTTAAAAATATGTTTTTCTTTGTACACCGGCGTCGCGATGTCACATGTTGTGAGCTTGTTGTATTTTCATCATATGAAGGTGTTTAAAGACTTCACCTGCTGTGATGCAGTCAAAAGAGTGTGGTAGTAGGTCGTTGATCTTCTTGCCCTGGTGAATGGGAGGCCCACTACAGTGGATCTGGTCCACTGTGGCATTGGTGTGATGGATCCACTCCACCAACCACTTCAGTTTGCAGTCACACACTAGGTTGTTACCTCGCAGATCACTACATGGATATTATGGGGTGTTATCTACAGTTAACTGAATCAGGATCTGAATTCATTTCATTTTCCTTGTCTGACTTACTTCAGTTTAAGGGTAGATAAATTAATTAATTAATCAATCATTCAATCCATCAATGAATGACATGTATAACAAAAGTGTTTAAAATGTGAGTGAAAACTCCTGTTAGATGAGAGTGGATACTAGGGGACACTTGAGGCTAGTGGTGAGGTTATGTCAGTCAATAGAAGTCAATCAGTGTCAACAAAATGGCTCAGTTGCAATGATGCAAAGCTATACTCAAACAATCTACACACCACTACATCTCAGAGACAAATGTTGTACTTTTTATGCCGCTACATTTATCAAAAATCTTCCAAATCTTCCCAAAATGGATAATCTACAAGGTGTGTTGGGAGCTGTAAGATTTTCTATTTTAGCTGTAAGTTTTAAGATAGCGCTTAAATGCTTAATTAAACAATAATAATTACAGTCATATAACATGATATACATTGATTCTGAAATGGGCATTCTGCATAATGAGTACTTTTACTTTTGCCATGTATATTTTTATGGGATAACCTTGTAAGGCATTTTGACAATAATTATGGTATTGTAACTAAAGTAAAAAATCAGGCTACTTCTTCCATCACTGCTGAGTTGAAATGACTGTAGCGTACTTACACTTTGCTCAAGGACTCCATTCCCTTAAAAACATCTTTTGGCAACGTCCCAAGGTTGTTGTATGCCAGACTCCTGCATGCAGGCAACAACAAAACATGCAAAGAAAATTATAAAAATAACAATGTACAGAAGTGCTTTCAGGTAATACCAATATACCTGTCAGAAACGGGTCCTATTGAGAGATCTAATTTGAGATGGGATGAGACTGTGGCTGGATTCCAAAACGTAATCAAATATGGAAGTAAAATTACAGTGTAATTCATGACTGCTGCATTATTCAGGAGGACATGCTGACAATTTTAGCAGAAGTACAAACTGTACTTTTCTCTGATAATATGTTTGTGTATAATAGGGATAATATTATGAACAAATTATTGGCATAATTTATTTAATTTTATTATATACTCTAGCTTATATAATATCTACATTATATTGTAATATCCTGTGACCTCAAGGACTAGACTATATAATTTAATTCTAGACGCCACCTTGGAGAGGATGACTGGCCACTGGCCAACTAATAATACTATTAGAGTCTGGAAGAAGCCTGAGGTCAGAGCTGAGTTTAAGGTTACAGTACAGTTATTATATTTAGACTTGAGCTTAAGGTCACTCGTGAGTCGTGTTATCAGCTATATATAGTCTTAGCAAGGTTTGCAAAGGAGAGAGGAACATTTTGGTCACTTTCCAAAGGAAATCACAGAATACACATTTTCAGCTGTGACTATTTGGTGGACAAGAATTGAACTGTGCAGCACATTACTGTACATTTGGCATTTCAGTACATTTCCGTACTTACTTTACATTAGCATATTTTATCCTATGATGGGAATTTGTTTTGAAATACATAAATACTGAAACATGTTGGATTCAGTAAAAAACAATTTCTTCATCTAGCATTCTTGTTAAAAAATTGGGTCCCTTTATATTCCTCTGTAGTTTTAGAAACATTAAAGAACACACATCTCCATCCATATTTGTCAGCTAAAACCTCCTTCATAATATGTCCTGCAGAAACCTGATCTAGTAGAGTCGACCTTGAACAGGCAGTAGCAGCACTGCTGCTTACAAATGCACTTCTGACAATTATGAAGTTGACAGTGACAGGAAACTGAAAAATGGACATCGAAGAACATATTGATGAAAAATGCTTATTGCCGTGTTAAAACCTTGGTCAATGGTCAAATGTGATTGTAATAGTTCAATGAACTTTGCAAAGAGGAGTGATTCTGGCTTTTCATGAGTTAATCTTATCCGATAAATCAGGTTGTTTTAACCACAATCCCTATTGTTTGCTTGTTGTACAACGCTGTACATATTATGTAGCCTACTGCATTGTACAGCAAATACCTACAATATTGGCAAATTTCTTTGGACCAAAGATGTATATTTTCTCTGAATGTTCACTTATATTTCACAGAATGTTCGGCTAGCATCCCCATCCCCAGAATAGGGACACTAGGGTTCACGTGGTTAAGACATTTAGAAAAGGCACAAAGGAATGAAGGACCAGAGGCAAAGGGAGAGTACTTGTATCTACTGTATGAGAACAGGTACTTACAGATGTATCAATCCCTTGAGACCCCGGAATGCAAATGGAGATATCGATGCAATTTTATTGTTTTCAATGAACCTATGGAAAATGTTAAAAGCATGAATAACATGAATTACCCTACCCATATCCACCAACAAACATGTTATTGTAATGTACACAAACCTAAGAGTAATGCTTGGGATTTTGAGAGAAATCACTTACAGGTATTCCAGATGCGGAAGTCCCAGGAAGGCATCTTCATCAATGAAGTCAAATGAATTGGCTGTGAACAAACTATGAGGAAGAACAAAGGGACAAATGATGTTTGATTGTACATGTGAGACGTAGCTGGAGCAGTAAATTATTATAGAACGTTAAAAAATTAATAATAATAATGGGTGACTTATCTCACCCTTGAGAACAAGAGATTCATTGAGTGTTCTGCCTAAGAAGGCATGTGATAAAAGAGTGAATTACAGGAAGTACAACAAATCACAGGCAATGCCTGTGATTGTAGCTTAAGTGGTGCGTTAATCGTTTTGACATTTCTCTGTGAAACAGGCATCTCCAACACATTATGGAGGCCAATCATTCTGGATAGAATTTGACAAATCTGACTGATACATGTTGATCACACGACTCCAGACTGAAATAATGTGTACCGATTTGTGTGCGTTTTGCACAAAACCCATAGTACTTACTACTTAGCAAAAAGTGTGTTTTGAAAAAAGCGCAACAAAGTAGCCTATGTTGAAAGTTGCATGAAAGGATCCAATGAATCCAGCCTGGGGGAAAACATTTTTGATTGTGTGACTTATGCTTCGAGAGAGTTATAGGTCAAAAGGTCTTCCTTGGCCTACTGGGAGAGTGTGTGTGTGTGTGTGTGTGTGTGTGTGTGTGTGTGTGTGTGTGTGTGTGTGTGTGTGTGTGTGTGTGTGTGTGTGTGTGTGTGTGTGTGTGTGTGTGTGTAAAGTTTCATGCTGATTGGTACAGCAGTGTCTCGCGTCTGAGATTAGCTAAACAGACCAGCGGACAGTCGGACACACAGACAGACAAGGGTGAAAATATAATCTCTGCCTCCCGGCCTTGAATTTGGCCTGGCAGAGATGATTAATAGGACCACATTTACCAGTGCACAGGATTTATAACCCTGATATTTAAAAATTAGGATGACCACCTACTGAGACATGAATCAATAAAGAAGTGCTGCACATAGATGTACTGTAGAACAAATCGTATGTCTCTATGATGCTGAATCACTGCAATGACTGCAAAAAAACTATTGGAAATTAGAAATAAGAAAATAATATCAGCTATAGCTTATTTTCCTATAGTACACATAATTACATACAAAGAACATCATTGTGCATATTCTTCTTAAAATCACATCCCTTTGTTGAATATTTCAAGAGCACAGTTACTTTTATCATTGTGTAATGGTTACTTATGACAATACACTTATTAACTTCCTTTAATTATCGACGGTGAAGCCGTCTGTCATAATAACAGGTCATACCTGTTTTTTAACACCCTCTTGTTCCATCTTGTAATGTTTTCTTAATCACTGCTCCCGGCATGTCTGTTTTCCAAAACTAACAAAAGGCGAATGGTCATAACTGACAGTGCAACAAATTATCTCCAACAATAACAATCACCATGTTTATTCTCTTTTAGGACTATTTTAATTTGTGTTGTTTTAACCTATTGAGGACGACGCTTTAATAAAACGGAGACAGCATCTGTGTCATTTTAGATGCGTTGGCTATTCAAAATTAGCAGATCTACAGGTTCACAGTCACACAGTGACAGTTTGAAAAATGTTTGAAATGTTTGGAAAAACCTTGAAAGTGTGAAACTACTGATTTAGAAGGTATTTGTATAGAATCAGCCTCAAGTCTTAATGAGCATGCATGATCTTTATCACCAGTGCCCTGCTTTGCATTCACAAATGGAGGCTGTTATATAGGTTGTTGTTTAATTACATCTACAGCATAGTACCAACTGCGGAACAGATCTACTGATGAATCAATATGCGAGTCACTTCTGTTGCTCATGGACACCTGGACATTAGATACACAAGGACGCATAAATTGTGAGTTCATTGCCATCATCATTCTGGAGCGCGTGCTGGACTGCAGCCAACTTGCCAAGAGAAATGTTTTGTTGAGATGATGCATTGTTTAATTATGATGTGATGTCAAGTCCATTCATCCTGATAAATACCTATCACAGGTAAACAGTTACGCTTTTAAACCGTTGCTATGTGCACTTACAATAATACATTACTCAATACTGCATACATATCCTCTAGTCCAAAATCTGTAATTGTAGTTGTAATAAAGTCAATAAATTAGCATGGAATGTCGATGTTCCATAAATGTCTCGGCTCCATCTCTCTCTCTTGTTCTGTTTGCCTTTTGAAGTACGCACGCACACACACACACACACACACACACACACACACACACACACACACACACACACACACACACACACACACACACACACACACACACACACACACACACACACACACACACACACACACACACACACACACACACACACACACACACACACACACACACACACACACACACACACACACACACTCTTTCTCTCTCCTGCTGCTACTCTATTGCATAATCCTGACACCATTATAGATAATCCCCCTTAAATCAGCATATCAAGTGCACAGTCTATTTTAATGTCCTCTGCATGGAACACCTGCTTTGTTCTTTGTTAATAGGCCTACTGACTGCACTGGTCTGGAACCTTATTATTTACTATCTTTAAAGTTGGTTATCATTGGACAGATCAGAATAAGTTATGTATTGTTCTCATTTATTATTTGATTAACATTTACACTTGGAATATTGGAATCAATTGTGTTCTTTGCCCTAGTTTTAAAGGTAACTTAGCTTCTGCACCCCACAATGCATTTGTAATAGGCTATTACAAATCCACATATCAACAAAAATGTGTGATAGTGTAATAATGATTCAACCCTTTTTAACTGGTAGACAGCATTCGCAGCAAGCATAGTGCACCATGCACACATCGGTCATCATCTCATCATTGACTTGGAGACAGACACAAAGGAGCCAATGATAATCTGATCAATAAATGAACTGTCTGTCACTCACAGAAGCTGTAGAGCAGGGGTATGAACGAAGCTCCCTGCTGCGATTTCACTGAATCCAGACTTGACAAAAGATCTGAAAATAAATAGGGAAACACATTATGAAATGGTATTTTTATAGGCTTACTGTAACAAAACTGCAAAACAATTATTGAAGGTAGGTTTAATTGTAGTAGGCTACTTCGCAATTAAATGCATGATTCGATCCTGTCTTTGTTGGGAGTCGGATTACTTACAGTGAGATGACATCGGAAGGGAAACTGTGAGGAACAGATCTGACGTTCTCACACAGGGCATTATCTTTAGTGCACGTACATGCAGTGGGACATCTGGGCTGTTTCAGTCTTCTGCCCTCTACTAAAACCAAGCTGCAGACAGCGGCGACCCACACCAACATTGTCCATCCTTTAAATGATCTGTCAGACGTGTGCCGGTATCCCATTATTTCTGTCCGTCCGTTCCAGTAATATTCCTCCTACATATGAACTTCTTCTCGGTCAAATTCCCAAGGTGTCCCGACCCGCAATGCCAGGAAATATCGGGTGTCTTCTCTTCTTTAGCCTGTTTATTAGGCTATAAAGAGGCAGTGGATTTGTATTGTGGTCTGATGTAGGCTTGGGTCTATGCTTCTTGCGTCTCAATAGGAAGGCACCCGTCCAATGAATTCGTTCCGCTATGCTCGGGATTATAAATGCAGGACAGAGAGAATGCAAAAAACATGAAAGATTGCATTTAAAAAAATCTCTTATCCTATAGACCTATTGTTGAAAAGTGCTCATTCGAAGGAAATGTTACTTACGACGGTCTATTTGTTATTGCTGTTGTCTTTTCAGGTTTTGGTAGGCTACAAAGAAGTTGTCTATAAATTAGGCAACCATGCAGAAAGAAAGAAAACAAAAAAAACGTGGACACTCATGAACGAGAGAAGATGAGAGAGAGAGAGAGAGAGAGAGAGAGAGGAGGGGTAGGTGCGCTTTTTTGAGCTTTTATTTATGTGCGCTCCGCTCCAGAAGCATGAATGGCTGCTAATGTGAAGCCGTTATTCATGAGGGTCCGTCTGCTAAAAGCACCTGCTTCATTCAAACGCTGCTCGCTGACCACGGCATGCCGCATAATAATGATCTTGATTTGATCATAATCTTTCTAACAATTTCCTGTTGTAGAGACTACTATAGTCAATTTGGTTGGCATGCTTTCATCTACCCATCTACCCAATATTAGACATTAGGCTAAAGCATGTTGCGCTGGTGTTGTAAAGCGGCTATTCATTATTATTATTTTTCCACTATATTCTTTCTTTCCAGTCCCACTCATTCCAGTGCATGTGTAGCCTATTTGGGTGTCTCTGTAACACTGGACTTCTGTTCCAAAAAAACTGTGGCCAAGTTTCATCCCTGCCATATTGTAAAGAATTCAGCAGTGTTCAAAAAGTACAACAGGAGCATTGTTCAACCAAACTGCCTAAGAATTCTGTCAGTTGACAGGATGTAGGGTCACTGCTGATTGCTTCCAAGTTCCAGGGGTGTAATTGTAATGAAGGTGTTTTTATAGGCTATAGGCCTAGGCTATAGCAGCCTATATGGTGGAACAATTCAAAAGGATTGCACATGAACATTTCCTAAAGCTATAGCCTATACTCCTACACCAAATGGAAACACTTATGTTTAACGCTGTGGTAAATTCAATTAAAAACGAATAAGTAAATTAGTAGCCTATAAATGAATACATAAAAAATAAATAACTTTTAAAAGCGAAATATACGAGACCCTGCTTTAGTTAAAAAGACCATTGTGTATGCATAAAGTTGTTTTTATCATGTGTAAAATGACATTCCAGATGTCGCAAAATAATCTAGTGGGCGGAGTGTATTATACAGATTTAGTACTGCATCATCACACTGCGACTGCCTGCCTGCCTGCCTGACCTGTTGACGTAAACATCTTGCGACTTCTTGCGTTTTGTAAACAAAGCAACACAAGGGTGGCAGAGTGCAGAAGATACATTATGGATAATCTTGTAAAGGTAAGAGGAATTGAATACTCCGTTTGATCGATATAGGAAATAGGATCGTTATGTTTAATTGATAGTGAGATAATTTCAAAACCTTTTTAGCTGACAGTCGTTTATACGTCACTAAATGCTATGATGAATTGCAAACGTGGACCCTCTTGTAAACAAGTAGTGTAGTGCTTGGTGTCGTCCACTCACAGTTAACAGTTTTTGTATTGAGTTGTGCTTGAAATGTACTGTAATTCTGTTAATAAAATACTTCAATCAAAATGCACTGATATAGCCATGGCAAATGACGCTCGTACATGTTTCAGGGCTAGCACTGATACAGTTTGGTTCAAATCCTAAAGGGCTAATATTTGGACAGTTCGGATAATCAAACATCGATCCATCCATACATATTCCACCGCACCAGCTAAAGTTAAAGCCGATCTGCTCTATGAAGAAACGGAAGGTGCATGGGCTTGCTGACGTACTTTTTACTGATACTGTAAACTGTAAAGTGTAAAGTACTGCGTTTTCCCCTTTTTTACTTTATTATTTAACTGCATTTATGATTACTTCCTTTTTTTGCATAGAAGTGTACCTCTGGTCCATAGCCCTATTGATCTTGCTGCAAGCCAAGGCAGCAAGAGCATTAGGGACCAGAGCTAATAGAAGTGTATATTTGTATTTTGTACAAATGTTCTGATGAGTTGAAAATGGAGGACGCTGATGTAAACAAGTCAAGTACTTATTCTGGTTTTATCCTCGTAGCAGTTTTTGTACGAGCTGTACTTTCATTTGAACTAGAAACGTGAAGTGTGGGAGAGTCCCTCATTTCCAAGACTCTTCAGGCGTCCCTGTCCCACATTGTGACAGGCAGGCATCAGTGTTCAAATGCCCTAATAGAGACTCCCCTAATAGTTGACTTTATGTTGTAAAGCTCTCGGTCTATTTTCCTGCAAGATGTGTTTCGTCTATGAAAACATGACAAATATCCCCTAGGCAGTACCAACTACCAAGTCGGTAATACCGCCCATGACCAAAAAAATCATTTAAAAACAAAAACGTGAGATGCCAGAGGGGTTTAATAACAAAATTATATGCAATATTAGGCCTATGGGTGAATATGGCATCAAGGCATGTAATAAGTTGCTAACCCCGTCCTATCCCACACAACAGTTTCGATCTGGTCGCCTGTGTGTGTGTGTGCGCGCATATATCTTTCCTTTGCATTGTATTTCCTATGTATGCTGACGGAGACCTTTCATAATGGCTGACCTTTCATGTCACCTCCTCCTCTCCTCACATCAGATGACTTTGTTAAAACTGCAATCCAGAATTTAGTTTTGACTAATCAAATGTTATAGCTATCATATTTGCATTGAGCGACAGTGGTCTCCCTAGTCTTCCCTAACCTTTTTGACCCCGTTTCGGTTATGATGCATATTACTGGTTGACAAGTACTACTGCCTGGGGAGCTCATAAGCACATCATACCCCCCAGCCAACTGAGGGATTCACAGAAGTATGGGAGACTGGTTCAAATCCCGGGTAGAACATTAAACTCATGTGTGAACTCTGTTAGATGCTACATAACAGCAACTGCCTGAAACAGGATTCACACCATTGGTTGAGTGTCAGTAAGCTAAAGCCACATTCAGAACCTCTAGTAAGAGAAATCAAATTAATAAAACCGACACACCTGCATTAGTCATGTATATAGGCTATTTGGGTTTTTCTTCCACGTGCAAGTGTGTGCATCCATGAATGTGAGTGTGCTTCACTGCTTTTGTTTGCTTTTTATGACACTTATTTCCTCAGGTGCATGGAGGCGGAGGATATGACTCAGATTTCAGTGAGGAAGAGGAAGGGGAATCCTCTCAGAGAGGCCTTAAAAGGTAAAAGTCCATTAGTTCTATTATTAACTTCAAGACCTCCATAAAGAGCTGGCTGAATAGCAGCTGGACCTAATTATAAGCATCAGTTAGGGAGTGGGTTTTTTTGCTATCATTTTAGTAGTACATTTAAAATTGCATGAACATATTTATTATTGATTTGATTGTCTATGTTCTTTTCTTGTCTTCCGACAAAGCACGGAAGTATGTCTCATACCCATTCACAAACAGACGGTAGCTATGCATGCAAGGCAGCAGCTTGCTCATCGGTAACGGTACAGTGTCTTGCTCAAGGATACTTTGATGTGCGAAGCCAGATTTTATTTGTTCCTTTGTTGACAGGAAACGTGAGGATGAAATTCTACAGAAACCTTTCAAGAAAGAAAGACACTCCAAGGTGGCTCACAGGAGTTTCCACTCCAGTGAAGTGGACAGGTAAGTAATCATTAACATTAGGATTGATTCATGAGATTTTCATATATAATTTATAATATGGCTTAACGCTCACCTAACTTTTGTAAAATGGTGATTTCTATTTATGGTCACATTGTGACTATGCTTCTTGCGCCTCAATAGGAAGGCACCAGTCCAATGAATTTGTTTTGACAATGTTGCCATTATAAAAACACCAAAACATTCAAAAATAAATCATGCTGACTGACAATTTGACGTATTAGATTTTCTTGTAATTTTACAGAGAAGAAGCCAGGAACAGAAGAGCCCATCTGATATCATTGAATGCTGTATCCTTCTTGTGATTTACATCAACTAAACTGTTTTAGTATTTTCTTTAAGTTTTACTACCCTGTTGTGATTGTGAAGGTCTTGAATAAGTTGGAGGCATACATTATAGTGGCCACATGGCACAGGGAATCAAGTTTATGTATATACTGTAGACGTGAATATGCAAAGTAATAGCCTCTCCTTAACCTGATATCTGCAGTTTGAACGACACAAGAAGTTTGTTGGTGACTACATTCTGTATTATGGTGGGGAGACAGCTGATTTTAAACGGTCCACGTAAGTACTAGTATCCTCATGAACTTAAAACAAGGCAAAGTCTAATTATGATGTGGGCTCCCTGTCGAATTTGTATCTATCATACTAAGTTAGTAAGTTACCATGTGTGCAGTTTGTGAACAGTGACACTGTATAAAAATTGCATTCATTGCACGGTTCAAAACCTGCCTCTTGTCTTTCAAATATATACCACAGTGTCAACCATTACTTTACCCAATCTCAAAATACATGCATGGAATCTGGATTCAAGGCTTAACGTGGCATGATGTTCTGCTTTTTAAAATCTCTTCCTCGCAGAGAAAAAGACAAAACCGATCTGGACGTGGTGCGGGAGAACCACCGCTTCCTGTGGAGGGATGAGGACGAGGACGAGATGACATGGTAATTTCCACCTTGAAAGAGAGTCCGGTCACACTGTGCTCAGGAATGTGTGTTTCACAGATGCAAAAACATAACTAGTAGTAACTATGAATTTGGACAGTTATTCATTTTAAAACAAACAAATCTAAAATTCCATAAATACGCAACGCGTTGTGGACTTCTGCTATTTTCACTAGTGTGGGTCCCAGCAAAAGTCAAATCTCTTTTGGGTCTCGACCTGAAAAGTTATTTTAAATGAACAGTTTCTCTGGTTTATTTTCTCACCTTAGCACTTAGCAGCTATGCAAATAATGCTTAAGCAACATGTCTAAGACATAATGTAATTTGAATTTACATGGCCATTTATAGTGCTATGCTAACTCTTTCCACTTGTATTATTATGTGCTAGGGAGAAGGACTTGGCCAAGAAGTATTATGACAAGCTGTTTAAAGAATACTGCATAGCTGACCTCAGTAGATACAAGGATAACAAGGTATGATGGATCATGGATGGATCATGTATCCGTCTGTTCAAGGAATGTTCTCTTTTGAAGTAAAAATGTATAAATGAATCCATACATGCATGGGAATACTGCAATATCATATAGATGACATCATTAATACTAGAAAGCAGCTTATTGTAGGTCATTATTTATTTTCTATCCAACAGTTTGGCTTTCGATGGCGAATTGAGAATGAAGTCGTTTCTGGTAAAGGTAAGTGTCATAACACAACCCCATATAGAAGCCACTCAAAATAGTTATAAATTCCCTCAAAAGCAAGCGTTGCACTGTTTTACCACCAGATGGCGACAAAGATCAAGCTTCAACATACACGTTGATCTCAGGATGGGATTTCTTAATCTTATAAATATACTACCAGCAGCGAAACCCCTGCAACATAGGAGCTACTGATAAAGATGATTTATATTATGTACACTTATATAATGGCCAAGTACCTACTCAAGCCAAGCACATTGACATGTAAAATCACCTCATTTGTGTTCCATTAAAGGGACACTTCACCCTTCTTGCAAAAAAATATATGTTAATGACGTTTAGAAGCTTTAGAACACTTTCCTGGGGGTCTTTATGTGTGTAATATGTGGTTTTAGATATTTTAGATTGTAGCAGTGAGCCTGTTGTCTCTGATGTCATGGAAACTGGGCTCACTTCCTTCCTGGACTACATGTTGTCTCAGTAAGACAGCTCTCCCCCTATCCACAAGGAGGAGCAGTGCACCAAATAATTATGGGAATTGTAGTCCAGGAAGGTAGTGAGACCAGTGTCCATGACATCAGAGCCAACAGGCTCACTGCTACAATCTAAAATATCTAAAACCACATATTACACACATAAATACCCCCAGGAAAGTGATCTAAAGCTTCTAAACGTCATTAACATATATTTTTTTGCAAAAAGGGTGAAGTGTCCCTTTAACTAGACTCAAAATACATCTTTATTACATGTGGTATTGCTCATATTTACCCGGGAAAAAACCCACAAACTGGAGCTAGTTGAGCTGTTGACTTTGATAGTTAACACTGTCATTACATTCCACGTAATTACATTCCATTCCACGTCATTACATTCCACGTGTATAGCAACTTTTAATAACAAAATAAATCCACCACAAACGCCCCTTTCAGTGTCTTAAAATAAATAGATTGCACAATGAAGGTTGGGGGGAGGGCAGTGTGTTATTGATATTTCTGTAGTTGGCTGTAGATCATAGGACATGTCATGTTGGTACAGTTATATAATACTAGCCATTGTCTGATAAGTTCAATTACTAATAGCATTGACCTGCCGTACCATGGCCTTTCTCACAATGTGAGAATATTTAGCACTGGCAAATACCACAAATTCAGTGAGATGGGAACACATGCTAAAACAAGTCTCAACCTAACATTCTGCTGCTCTAACAACCCTTCAAGCTTCAGGATTGAGTGTATACAATTTTGCACTCAATCATATTTACTTTTAGTCTTCAGTAGGTTATAGGCCAAAGTTAACTGGCCATTCCTATGTCGGCTGGTCCAGCTGTCAGAAGGAATGTGCTTCTGTTTGAAATTCCCCACTATGTAATTACATTATACTTTACGTCTTTTGAGAAGAAAACAGTATTTAAAGGCTAGTTAGCGCTAACACACGGTCTACTGTACCTAGCTGTCTCACACGTGGATTAAACATTTTCAACCTCTGATGTGTTCCCTAATTAGTAGAAGGCCATGTTAAGCCAACTTTCTAACATATGAGAGAACAGGTCTGTTTCTGTCCTAGCTTTTGTCAAATGTGAAGTGAGGGGCGCTCCCAATCACAATTTGCGTCCACACTTTTGTCTTCAATGTTTGTGTTTACACAAACCCTCAAAGCTGGACATAGAAAAGGGGGCTTAAAAAAGGGGGAAAAAAGCTGACAACCATGAAAGAGTACTGAGCAAGGTGGCTGGTGTCGATAATCACACAGCCACCTGCCTGTCGGGATGTCCCTACTGATCTCATGACCTGTGTCTGGTGGCATTAGGGAACTATTGACGTAGGCCATCCTGTCCTCTATTAACGGGTCAATAAGGCAGTCACCTCCACCTGCAGCACGTCATGTCACGTCACGTCACCCCTCACCTGTCCGTTTATATGAGATACAGGCATGGGTTTTTATTTGCATTGTATTTGTAATCCCCATAGGGGGATTTTAGATCGCCTCATATAATACCGCTTGACCCATATGGATATGAAGAATCAACTGACAGAGAAAACGCTATTGTTACTGCTACTGAATTAGTTACATTTTTTTAGAAAACAGACTGTATCATATATGAGGGACTGACGGTCGCAAACGATACAGAGACACCTCCCTGACAATAATGCTGAGACAGCTTGTTTATTTTTGGACACGATTTTAAGATGACCCCATGTTATTCTCCATAGAGGAATTACTTCCGTGACGAGCGAGTGACGTCAGGACTTCGGCGCTGACAATAAATCATAGTAAAAAAGGAAAATAATCATTGTGAGAGCTCTATTCAGAAATAGGTGTCATTATGTGGCACTTCAGTGACGAATTAATGTGATTTGACATAATGGACTTTTGAAGTTGGAAATTGATAAACTTGTTGCTTTCCTTGGTCAAGGTCAGTTTAAACCCACACTGCACTTGGCAATTAGCAAGTGCAGTGCAATTATTATTTTTTATTTCAAGTCCTGTGGAGAATGGGGTGATGCTTAAAAGGAGCTTTGAACAAGGCCTAAGAGCTGCTTCAGTTACAATTGCATGTTATTCATTTTTAAACTTATACGAGAGCAGCTAGAGAAAATGTCAATGGTTGTGGAATGAAGTATGGACTAAACAGCTGACTCAGAATCAATCTTTATTGTCACATCACATTACAAGTAAGGTGGGTGAAAACATTGGTTGTGCAGGCTCATGATGCAGTTAAAAAGGATAGAGAGAGGAGCATAAAGTGCATAATATGACAATTGTGAAAACAGTTCACATGGGTGAATGTACAGTATGTACGAGTATAAATAAAAGGAGTCCCTAAAACAAGAATCAGTTCAGTCTGTGCATCAGACTTAGCTCTTGTTCAGCAGTCGAATTGCTGAGACTGGTGGTTCTGCTCCTGATACTCCTGTAACGCTTGCCTGGCCGTGGGTGCGGCAGCGGGTTGAACAGGCTGTGGCTGGGGTGGTGAATGTCCCTGATGATACTTGTCGCCTTAGTCACGCAGAGTTTCTCATGTATGTCCTCATTGTCCTGGAGGGGGGGGAAGCTCCCCTCCCACGATGCGCTGCACTGTTCGCACCACTCTCTGCAGTGATCTGCGTTCCGCAGTGGTGCAGTTTCCAAACCACGCGGTGGAGCCGCTTGTCAGAACACTGTATGGTGCTGCTGTAGAACGCTCTGAGGATGCGGGGGCTCACTCTGAACTTCTTCAAGCGGTGGAGGCAATAGAGTCTCTGTTGGGCTTTTTTCACCACTTTTTGGTGTGTGGGGCCAACTTCAGGTCCTTAGAGATATGTATCCTCAAGAATTTAAAGTCACAGACCTGTTCCACTGCAACGCCGTCGATGTAGATAGGTGCGTGCTCCCTCTTCTGCTTCCTAAAATCCACGATCAGCTCTTTGGTCTTACTGACGTTGAGATCGAGGTTGTTTTCCTAAGACCACTGTCAGTGTGCCAACCTCAACTCTGTAGGCCGTCTCATCATCTCATCATCATTTTCGATGAGGCCCATCACTGTAGTATCATCTGCATGCTTTGCGTCTAGTCTGGTGGGAATGATGGTGTTAAAAGCAGAGCTATAATCTACATACAGCATTCGGACACATCTGCCCTCCCCCCTTATCCAGATGGGTGAGTGCAGAGTGTAGAGCCAGGGCAACTGCATCATCGGTGGATCGGTTCTGACGATATGCAAATTGCCATGTGTTCAATGTGGCCGGCAGCAAAGAGCAAATATAGTCTCTCACCAGTCTTTCGAAACATTTGATCACAATCGGAGTGAGGGCCACCGGTCTCCAGTCATTCAGGCACCATTCACCTTGGAGTGTTTGGGTACGACGGTACCACAATGGATGACTTGAAGCCAGACGGGACCACATCTTGGGAGAGGGAGAGGTTATACGTTTGTAAACACTCCTGCTAGCTGGGCAGCACCCGGCATGGGATGCCGTCGGGTCCAACGGCCTTGCAGGTATTCACCCGCTGGAAGGCTCTGCACACGTCAGCCTCCGTGATGGTTAAAGGGCAGGTCTTCTGCAGTTAGTGGGAGGTTGTGGCTCAATTCCAATGCACACACACTCACTCACACAGCGATCCTGCAGTCAGTTCACTGTGCTCCTGGAAAGCTGTATGTGACAACATCTGTGGTTTGGGAAAGAATGTCATTGACACTGCAACACTTGTGTGCTCTTCATATCATTGGTCCTCACTAATGCTTATAATATGGTACCATTTTGTGTCTCATAGGAGGGCTGTGGACAGTTCGGAAACCTGCTTACCAGTGACATCATCGATGGGGAATCCAAGCTAATAGAAACTGGAAAGTGAGAATGCTATAATGGAAGCCATTGTTCTCAGGATAATCAAAATAAAGCATTTGGAATCTTGTTTGAAGAAAAAACGCTGCCTAGCGATGATGTCACTGGTAGGTGGGTTTCTCGGATCACGGATAAAAAAAGGGTACCATTTCCTCATGAGCATTAGTGAGGACCAATTTTATGAAGGTGGGTTGAAAATAGTTGATGTCGTGTCCTTTTACTATTACACCATCAGTGTCACATTCACATGGACTTTCCTCATCATCCTTTATAGATTTGTTTATTTACACTGTATATGTCAGTCAGCCAGAACGCCAACGTCATAGAGCCCTAATCTACAGTAATACGGCACATTGAAGAACGTCTCCTTCTACCGTTGTTTGTCCCAAGTCACACTAAGCACTAAGCAGCCAGGACAGCAACCATTACAACATCTTTTTGACGTCGATCACATACTTCAAACCCCGAAAAGGACTTTCTCCTCCTGACGCACTCTCTCACTCCGTCACTATTTGGAAGATCCCCGTGGGCCAGATCAATGCCATCATAAGCCCCTCTGGGCTTAAGGCAAGCCTCAAGGCAGGCTGAGCTGCCAGGGTAGGATAGAGGACACCATGAGAGGGAGAGACGGGGAGGGTATGGGTCAGACTCTGAGATGAACGGGAGAAGGAGGAAGGGCATGGGAGTAGGCCTATCACAAGTATTACATAATTGCCTAATTGCAATTATTTGACATAATCACAAATGTTCAGATATTTTACAAAAATAGAATAGCAGATCTACAAGCTTACAACACATCACCTTGTTACATGTAAGCTAAATCTTGCAGATTTAAGTAATATTATTAAATATGTCAGTAATTTCTTTGTGCAATTAAATTATTTGTCATCTGCCCTGTGCAATTTGTGATTATGAAGAAATATTAATTGCATTCTGTGCCAAAAATTGTAATGGTGACAGCTCTAAGGGAAGAGGAGACGAGAGAGGAAGGAGGACAGAACAGGGGGATGTGCAATAAGAGGTGATGTGAACCAGGAGAGAATGAGTAATGGTAAAGGTGGAGCAGATGGTGCTGGACCAGGGTCTGTCAGGCCACCCTGGAGTTTGGCTGGATTGAGGTCTTTTCACTGCGTCGTTTTCAGTTGAGTTAAGATTTACTGAAGTGGTTCCCAACCTTTTCTGGATCACGGCCCACTTGAAAATCTGGCCCACCCAAATGACCCCACAAGTTGGGAATCGCTGATTTAATGTGATTTATTTCTCCCTCAACCCACATTCCTTTTGGCTTGTTTTAAGTCTTTCATTATGCAGTACCGATGTTTTCATACATTCCTCCTTACGAGTACAGCAAAGGGAAATGTCAACTAATAAAAATAACACTATCAAAATACATAAGTTGCGTACATTTAGTCTCTTGTGACTAAGCAGCAAATATCAATAATATTGAATCAAATGTGTCTAAGGAGTGTGTGCGTGCACTCTCTCATGGACTTGCAGGTCAGTTCCAGTGTGGTAACAAGCGATGTGAGAAGCAGGAAGGTCTAAAGAGCTGGGAGGTGAACTTTGCCTACGTGGAGCAGGGTGAGAAGAGGAACGCTTTGGTCAAACTCAGTAAGTCACGTGACATATTCTCCTTTAACCACATGGACCCTAGCATCCCTATGCTGGGCATGAAATGAACATTCAGCCAAAATACTGTAGAAGATCTGCAACTTCACAATAGGATGAATTGGCTATTTTCAGCCAAGAGATTCGGTGTAGAGAGAAAAAGTAGGGGGTCAGCTATATGACCCCAGTCAAAATATACAATTATATAGTTTAAGTGCCTGTTTAGCAAGCCATGTACACTTTACATTGCTAGTTTGCTACCGACAATTTTCCAAAACAACAAACGTTCAAGAGATAAATAAACCATCATTCTTCTCCTGCTTGTCCTTACCATGAAGAAATAAGTCATAAGTCAATAGGTGGAAACCAATAGCTTCCTGGAAGGTAGGAAAAAGATGAAATTTGAAAATCTTAAAAAAAGTATGGTATACTTGGTAATGTTAAGTATACAAGTATGTTTACCTTACTGTAGTCTAAACATGCGGTAACACCAGTGTACTGTAGTCATGTTCAGCTTGCCTGTCTAAGCCTCAGACCATAATAATCTTCCTTTGGGTATCATACCTTAGATAATCCTCTTAGAATGATTAACCATAAGTGGTTATTGTAATACCCGTCAACCAGGAAACTACCAGGCCGTTTTAATGAGCTAGGATGATAGGCGAGGCCCAGACAAGTTCATCATCATCTCATCTATGCAAGACAGTAAGACACATGGAGAGACTTAATGCGCGCGCACACACACACACACACACAACGGCTGAAAGTACACACATGCATCGTACGACTGCTTTGATCTTTAATTAGGCACCGCTTACCGATTTTCCTTTTTTCATGATTGAGGCCTTGCAAGAGAGTAGATCTGACGTCATGATTGTTGATATTGATGTACAACATTGTGTTTTGTAGGACTGTGCCCTGAATGCTCCTTCAAACTAAACTATCACCACAAGTAAGTGTGTGCACTTGTCATCATGTACAATGCCATTAGAATTTTGGAATGGATGATTCATTGATGATATATATTTTTAGGAGGAAGGAAGTGAAAGCAAAGAAGAAGACACTAAAGCAATCAGAGGATAATCAGGAACCACCACAAAAGAAGAAGAAAAAGAAGACCTCCAAGAAACACAAAAACAAACACAGACGACACAGAGGTAAAACATCACACACCATCCTCTCCTCTCCTAAATAGCTCTATTCTAATGACTCCAAGTAAATATGAGTTCAGAGGTTATTGGCAACAGTGTGTCCTTGACTCCTTACATGTGAAGGTAATGAGTGACGTTTTCCTGTATAGTAAATACAGTACAGTGTTTATTTTATCTCCTCCCTCTCTGCTCAGATCAAACCACCTCCTCCAGCAGTTCAGAGGAATCGCACCACTCGGACAAAGGTAGCTTTCACACACACACACACACACACACACACACACACACACACACACCCACCCACCCCCCCCCCCCCACACACACACACACACACAGGTCATATGAGGTCATATAATATAAGCCTGCCCTACTAGTAGTAGCCGGCGCCGTAAAACAAGCGTCCCAATGGTCCCATCAGCACCCATCGAAACCAAGGCTCTGCAAAAAGAGACTCCCACTGACGGACGACCGTAAAGATGACTCTAAACACAACCTAGTCATGATTGGCTACCTCCTAGCAACCTTACTAGCGACCTAGTCATGATTGGCTGCCTCCTAGCAACCTTACTAGCGACCTAGTCATGATTGGCTGCCTCCTAGCAACCTTACTAGCGACCTAGTCATGATTGGCTGCCTCCTAGCAACCTTACTAGCGACCTAGTCGACTAAGACAATGGGAGTCTGAACGGCATAAAAACCCATACTCTGAACACTGCAACGCAGAGCGAGTGGCAACAGCAGCTAATGTTATGAGCTAACTGGAGCTACAGGAAAGCTATAACAAAACACAGTGAGTGAACCAACAAAAGAACGATGGAAACGAACGAAAAAGGGCGCTACAAGAGCTTATTACGTTATGACTGAGTCATTTTCTTGTTTTTCTTTCTGCATCCCCACCCCTTCTGAGTCTGTCCAGTATGAAATGAAAAATGCCTTTGTCCCCTATGCTCCAATGTGCTTGAGGGTTAACATAAACACACAATAAGCATGAGGGCCACATTCCAGGGTCAGAGGTATAAGTCACAAGGCATACGTAAACATGGCTTTGACCTGAGGCTATGAGTTAACCATCCATTAGACCCCCAAAAAACACTCAAACATGTACTTGTGCACACTCAGCTATTCAAGAAGAAAAACATTGTTGCCACATTTTGCCTTGTCAACGGGCTCAGTCATTTATTTGGATTTTGGGATGCTGTCCACGGTAGAGTGATTGACAACTTTCTACATCTCCCCTATTAGACGGCAAATCTGGTGCTGAGGCAGAGGGCCAATCGGAAGCGGATCACTGGCGAGGACCCGCCCCCGCGGTGGAAGAGAAGTCGAGGTGAGATGACTCACCCCTAACCACAACATTCCTATTTTGAGCATGTCATTATAGGCAACATTTTTTCCAAATTCCAAAAAAATATCAAAATATATATCAATATATCAAGATCTGTTTTTGAATTCCAGCTATTTTCGAACATACAACAAAGCGTATAGGGGGCTTAAGTATTTACATTTGAGGGATAAAGGTCCTGCAGTGCTTCCATTTGAACAATGGATGCAGGCTGGTGGCTCAGCGCATCGCCCGTATAAAATGTTATGTTCAGGATCCAAATGCAACTCTTCTGTAATTTACTAGCACACATAACTCACCATATTGTTTTTCTTATCTGTTCAGGGAGGAGGAGTTCGATGAATACTTTGAAGACATGTTCCTTTGAGTCACCTGGTATCTGCTGCACCAGCGAGCCTTGTCTTCCTGCAGCATTGTTGCTTTTTCTGTTTGTTATTAGATGTCCAAACCAATGTCCAGAGCGCATTATCCTTTTGGATATTAATCCATTTTTATTGAACATCTTCATGCAAGTTGGCATTAGCAGGCAGTTCATAGATTTGTGTTCAAATCCATCATATATAAATCGCTCAAATAAACAAATACATTGAAGCTGACAGCAACACCAGACTCATCATGCATGTTGTTGCTGTGTGTGGCCTTTCCCCCATTGCACACCTGGCCGCAATCATCCCTTTCCAGGTATAAATTAGTATCCACCCATCACCTGTGGTGATTACCCTGCAACAGGGGTGCCAAAAAGGTAGATCGTGATCTAACAGTAGATCACAAAGGGTGTGCAGGTAGACCACATGACATGCCCCTAAACAAATATGATTCATATATAAAATAATCATCTGCAAAATTGGCATCTGCCATTTGAATTAAGGTGAGATTGATTGATATAAAAAAGGGCATGTCAGCTCAAACCCACAATGCAATACTTTGTTTTGTGAGTGTTGGGCACTCACAAAACTAGTCGTGTATGCAACCCTGGCCTGAAATGTCTATCAAAGCCACACCCATACAGCATGAATAAACAAAACAAAATAACAGACATTTTATTTTGTATCTATTAAATAGACTGATCTGATCCATTCAGAAGAATGTGATGACTTTGCTTCAGTGTTTGATTTTTTATTTCTAAAACAGGCATTTGTCATCTTAATCTGCCTCCTTGTAGTGGTAAAAGACATTGGGATTAGGTTGCTGTCATACATTTTTTTTGATCCTTTCCTTATGATTATATAATTGAAACTTCAATTTGTGGGAGCTTGTATATGAAAATAATTTCACCCACCATTTTTATAATTTTCTTTGGTAAAACCTGTGATGTGACAATAAACTTGAAGTTGTGTAACATCACTAATTACGTAAATCTTTCAGTATTGATGCGGATGTCTCCCACTCCCTTCCTTTTAATCACCTTAACAATACTAATTGAGTTAGAACCTAACTCAATTAGTTCCCTGGACATAATAGAGGTATGGACAGCACTAGCATGAGGTGATTGGAGCTGTGCCCTGGCCCCTGACTTTGGCCAGCAGCCATGAAAGTGCGTGCATAGTTGGATTACAGTCCCGGGGCAGGTCTATTTCTCTCGCTTGCTCTCTTTCTTTCTCTCTCTTCCTCCCTTCTTCTGGCTCTCCCTTCCTTTTCTCTCTCTCTCTCTAGCGTAAAACATGGCTGCATTTTCAGAACATAAAGCATTAAAGATCTCCCAAAACAGTTACTTGAGTAAATCCCCCAAAAGGAACTACATGTGTTCAACTCATTGTTTCATTTGAGGCGCCAAAAGAAGTACTGATCTGATGGAAGATATTTCCACTCTAAATCTGAAATGTAACATCCTCTTTTCATCCGTAAGGGTCCATTTGGTTACATTTTGTATACTCTCAGTTAATGAAGTAATGAACACAATTTTGCACAGTCTACAATGTCCAGTCTACATACAGCATGCACTGTGCATGTTGCGTGCAGGTCATGGGCTGCTGAGGGCCAGACACCCTCACTGCACTGACCAGGGATCAGAACCAATCCTCTTTTACTCATCCCGCTTTACAGCCTCTTAGACCCAGTGCACGGAATATGACACGGTTAGATACACACCCACAGGCATGCCTCAAGGTCCCTGAAGTTCATTCACTCTGCCTCCACTGCACAGTAGAATCATCAGTTGTTCATTTAACTCTGAGGCGGTTGAATATTTTGTGATTTTATGTTGGTGTATTTGCCACTGTACATGTTTGTGCAGTGTGCATGTGTGTGCATGTGCATGGTGTATCAAATGTTAGACACCCATGAGAGAACTTCCCTGTGTCTTCATTTAGAGTAAAAAAAAAAAAAAAAACCTTTCGAGATGCCCTAATCCTTACACACATTTCTTTATTAGTTTAGTCATTACATGTCATACCACATACATTACATAAATAAGAGGTCATTTCATATGAAGCCAAATAATGTGTGTGTCTATTATTATTTAAGCTGCTTCAAATATAAATCCAACACCAACCGACCCAGAAGAAAGATCTTTTGTTTCCCAAATCTGACCCTGGTTTCAGCCCCACACAGGTGTTTGTTCAGCCTCCAGTGAGCAAAAGAGTTCCTCCCCTATAGGGGACAGTTCTGAGAAAGGAGTCTCTGGGTAGTGACACTGATGGGATTAGACTCCAGTCTTCATTGACCGTGCTTTGAAGAAAGGACGTTGCATAAGACAAAGCAGGAAGTCTTGTGTCTCTTTCCTGAGTAAAACGCTCACCCTGAGAGGGATGTTCCTAAAATAGTCTCAGGAATCACAGGCGGAGGCGGGCCAGTACCTAGATTGTTGTGTGGTACGAACGAAGATTGTCATTGAAAAATACTGTTCAGAACTCATTAACAAAGTCCATTTTCGGAGGATTGGGTCACATGTGTGTGTGTGTGTGTGTGTGTGTGTGTGTGTGTGTGTGTGTTTGTGTGTTTCAGCTGACCGTTCAATGGCTTATCCATCCTCAAACAAACTGTAATCAAACAAAGAAAGCAAGAACTTTGGTCTGTATCGTGCCACAGGATATGATGGCATAAGGTTTCGCTGCCACAAAGCAAATACTCAGAGATGTCAACCCTCACACAGATATGATAAGGCTTTGGTCGCCCGTCCTGATCTTCTCTGTAAGAAGGGTATTTAAAGTGTAAAGCTGTGTGTGGATCACACAGACAGTCTGGCTCACAATCAATCTCCAATCCCATTCAATCTTATTAGAGAACGTGTAGCTGTACTTTGTCTGACTGGCAGCGAGACCTGTCTCCTCACAGCAAGCCATTTTCTTTGGTTTACATTTCAGTAGCTTTGCATTTCCCGCAGAAAGTTGAAATGCATACATAATCTACATTGTACAATTGTGATGAGATAAACTGCAGGAAAGTCACTCAAGCACTTGACTTTCTTCTGATTATTAAATAATTGAGGTTTGTTCTAAACATTGGTACCGTATATACATGTTGAAATTGTTACTGTACATCAGCTGTAAACAGCCGTTTAGTGATGCTCACAATAAATACATCAATAAATACACAGACTGTTAATCTGTGACAGTGGAAAATAACTGTAATCTTTGCTTCTCTTAAAGCCCAAACCGCACCAATGCAACTAGTTGCAATTCCTTGCAACAAAACAGTTTTAAGGTCAACCACACCAATGCAACTCCATGCAACTGCCATTGGGAATAATGGTTGCAAGTAGTTGCATGTTGCAAGGAGTTGCATGGCGATCATTGGTGCGGTTTGGCCTTTAACCCCGGTCTCCAGTTTTCTCACCCATTAAAGACATAGTACAAAATAGGTTTTCAGAAAAAGAGTCAAAAAATATATGTATTTATATATTATATACTGTATATTGCATATATTGCCCTCAAATGGCTCTTACAATAAGTGCCTATTCTACATTGTCCCATGTTGAGACAATTTGTCAAATGATGTAACCACATGAAAATTATCTAACTTCAAGTAGATTTACAGCATTCATCTGCATTTGTCCTGAGTTTGAGTTCAAATGTAATTGAAACATCCAAAAATATCTCAGCAACTTCAAAAAAAAAATCAATTCATTTTCCATTAGCCATACTACTTTACAGTAACTGGTAATCAAAATGATATCTTCAACCAACCTCAAAACGTTCAATGTTGTAATGTTTTGCATGGTTTTTCCCCTCCCTCAACTAAACTTGAGGGACCTAATGATTGCCAAATACTGACAGTCAGCTAAGTGCATTGTGCAAGCTACAATACTATAATAATACAGTACTGCCAATCAGGAAAGCTGTCTGAAAATAATCCTTTTGGCAGATATATCCTGACCGATATATCACATTATTCTGGCGTGCGTTCTTTGCTAAAACATTCCTTGCCTACATTTTAAATCCAAGTAGTTGTTTTGTGATGTATAATTCTCTCACGTTGAAAATACATAAAACCAATCAAGCTTTGTGTAGCGGGATTGAATACAGAGCGATTATGTGAAATGCTTTACAAATGTGTAAAAAATAAAAATGGACAGTTGACAGTTCCATAAAGGACATGCAGCAGCTGACACATCCTGTGGACATGGGTATGCATACTGCACTGGAATGTTTACAGTCCAGTGGTTCTCAAAGTGGGGTCCAGGGACCCTCAGGGTTTTCTTAGAGGGGGGGGGGGGGGGGTCCTGTAACGCTGAGACTGTACAAGTGGTGCTCATAAGGGTCTCATTTGGTCTATTTGGTACATATTTGCACACTCTCAGAGTTATGGGATGCTTGAAATTAAAAAGTTGGAGAACCAGTGGTTCACAACTTTACACTACACTATAGAACCAGAACTAGAGTATAGAACCAGACCTAACTCAGTTGCACCTTGATGGAACAAGCATCTGAGCAGACTGAAATAGCCTAGACTAGATCCACACAGACCAGACACGACCAAGCTAGATGATCTAGTCCAGTTCAGATCTACTAAAAACAAAGCGGACCAGACTAGATAAATATAGCCTAGCCATAGATTAGTCCCAACCAAGGGAGATCATCACACCGTTTCACTGGGCCCAACAAAATGCAGCTTAGCAGATAGTGCAGGTCTTGGACTTCCCTCCACCGTCTGTTACACACACACACACACACACACACACACACACAGATTATCGGTTAGTATTACACGGTTGACAGTTCGCATCATGAAGAGGAACTGAGAAATTGAACATTTGTTATCCATCCATCCATCCATCCATCCTCCAACCTACCCAAGCATCTATCAAGCCATCCTTCAACCTGCTCAACCACCCACCCACTCATCCATCTCTCCAGGTCCATTACCTTCATCACCACCACCCTCCAGTTTCTTCTTCTCGTCGTCTATGGCCTTCATCTTGGCAGTGTATACCTCAGCCTGCGCGTTCCATTGTGATCTGTTGTGGTTCAGACCATCAAACATGGGCGTGATCTCCTTGTGGAACCTGGAAAACTCCTGACAGAAGACGACGACACAGTGTCAACATTTGAATGAAGCTGTTTGAATTTAAAAGTTTGAATGAATGTATTTTTTGCAATAATGTAGTGATAAGCTGTGACACATTGTGAGCTTATAGATCAACTAGTTTAATTTGCCGAAGAGATTTGATGTTGAGATGAAAAAAAAGAGACCTGACCCCAGTCAACTAAGTAAATATGGTTTAAGTGGTTAAGTGGTGTTTACAAATGTATTTTAGTATACTCAGCATATCTACTGGTACCACACAGAGACAGATGACTTGTACAGTTACCTTGTATACAAATGAGCACACAAAATCAATGAACCCGCACTGCATCTTGGGTAGCTGCTCAGAACAATTTCTGTCCATCATAGGCTAAGAGGCAAGTAGAAATGAGAGAGAGGGTGGGAGGGAGAGGGAGAAGGAGAGAGAGTGGGACACACACACACACACACACACACACACACACACACACACACACACACACAAACAAAACATTTACATTTTGAAATGTAATCATGATATAGTTGAAATAATTATGAAAATATATGCGCTTAGCACAGAGGAAAGGCTGATAAAAAAAGGCCCAAAAAACAGATGATAATTAAGACAAATGTGGAAGGTGGCACTTACAATGGGTTGTTGGTCTAGGACGGACCTCTCCAAGTCACCCTGTTCCCAGAACTCAGCAGCTACCATCAGAGCCACCTGAGAGAGAGAAATGCAGACGGAATGCTTAAAAAAGGAAATACTAGGGATTTTTTTATTAGTCTGACCTATACTATTATTATTTAACCATTTTTGTCAGACTTTGACTCTGACTGGCACCCCGGCGGCCAGCACTTACCCTAACAAACCGCTACAACTGGTTTGGCCAATATATTACCATTATTTACAATTTTTTCGACTTATTTGCTTGTTCGTTGATTCATTAAAGTTACTTCTTCTTTTCATATATTGAAATATACACTTAATCTGTAATCAAATCTTCTCATCTCAAGTTTTTCAAAAATATTGAATGATTTTCCCCCCCTTTTTCTTAAAAAAACAAAAACAAAATAATAATGGTCAAAACAGCAACATTCGGTGGTCTAGCTCAGGGGTTTTCAACGTTTTAGGCTGGGGACCCCCAGAAATGCTTTCTCCGTGTCTCGCGCCCCTGGTCTAGCTAGGTTCTCTACTACGACTCTCCAAAAATCCAAATTATTTTACTTTTTATTACCTTGGAAGTGACATTTCAACCAGCTAAAACTCAGCACATCAATACTATTGTGTATTATTGTATTGTGAACAAGGCACCTATACAGGTGGCACATACAGTAACCAGTCTATTTGTCCACTTACTATTATTTTTTAACCATGCTCCTGGTGTCATTTCCTAGTGTAATTCCCTGTATCTTTGAAGGCTGTGAATGGCACCCACCTTGCTCTGTACCTCCCAAGGCTTGCAGATGGCTGATAAATCACAGGCTGTCATCATCATGGCCCTGCAAGAGAGAAGGGTGAAGAGTGAGACAAAAATTAAGAAGACATTTGCAGACACAAAGGAAGAAACTGAAACAGATTTCAGCTCTTTTTAAATGGTGTATGTATGTGGTATGGTGAAATTTGAAGTGACAGACAATGATAAGAAAGCAACATTGGAATAATCTGACAAAAGTGGAACAGGATAAATGTTTTGCGGATACGTTATTGTCGTGAGGTTCTATCTCCTGATTGGATAAAAATTAAATTGGTAACCCACCGGCAGAGTAATATAGTAAGAGAGTGACGACACTAGCATTGACTCCCATTGTAACAATGGAATGCAGAAGTGCTCGTTCTATCTCAATGGGATAGTTCCAGCCATAGGAGCAATGTTTGGAACTATAGCGTATACGCACCCACTTTGCGGCGAGATCAAAGCGTGTCGCTACTCTCCTACTCTACACCCTGCCCACCGGTACATTTATTTTCTGTTTAGCTTACTGAAAAGCTGGAGAAATGGGGGACCCATCTAACTGAACAAACACACTCTATAGCAATGATAACTATATTTACTATAGAACTGAGAAAAAAATAAACATTTACACCCCCTTTAATTTACTTTAATCTAAAGGTATGTTTATTTACATTTAATTATAATATGCATCATGTGTACACATTATAAATGCATAAGACTGTATTGTCAATAAGTCCATAAGTCAACAAATTGTGTTTGTACATATATATTTTCTAACATTTTTGGCTAAACTTTTCAAGTCACTCCCTGCTTAAAATACATTAAAATACAAGTGATAACATGATACTGAACTAATACAAATCCACAATGTAACTGTGTTTCTCAAGAATTAATGGAAAATACTGGCTTCCTCAAAGATCATGAATGCTTGGGAAATGCAAATGGTCAGCAGTAATGTTGAGTACCTATCCTATACGAGTGATAGTCAATAAGCTAAACTTTGCAGACCACCACTATTGGGCCTTTAAAATGTATTTTTTGTTGTTGTTTCTTTGTGATACATACATACAAATTTCCTTTCTGGTGGGGTTGTTGGCAATGTAATCAGTTCGCCCTTTCTCGTCGGTCATAGGCTCTGTGGCATTCACAATGTTCTGGAACATGGTTCTTTTCCTGAGTGTGGACAAAAAAACAAACAGATAAGCAACCCATCAGTAGCCAGTTGCACATTAGTGGGATTTGCTGCCTCTTGCCTCTTATTATTACGCTCACAGCTAGCAATCAGCTGATTCAAATCAACATGTGGCAGTGCAGTACCACAGGGGAAGTGGTTATCAAAGATGTCAAAGTGTAGAAATTGACAGGTTTAATGTAAACTCACTTAAAGTAAAGGGCTAGATCAGTGGCAATGATGCAAACGTCGAACGTGTGTTGAACGGTCTCAAACTGGCGCTTCTGGAGCTGGCTGAAGATGTTCAGGCTCTGGAAGACAAGGCAAGGGCTAAGTTTACATGTTGAAGGATGAACACACATTTCTTCTTCTTCTGAAAACTAAAAGCTATTGAAGTTTAAATGTTTCTATTATAAATTGTGCCCTAACAATTTGAGGAAAGTGATTATGACAGCAAACATTTGAACTGTAGGCCTACCTCATCAGAAATGTAACCTGTGTCACTTTTCAGTTGATTTATTAGTGTTTTTCTTTTTAACATTTTGGATGAGCGTGGTTTGGATGTGCAATATGTGTAACAGTTTCCTGATTGTCTTTTCTTTTTGTAGTATTTATAGAGACAGGGGAACTTCTGTCAAGGCCAACAGAAAATGAATACAGCAATTTCACTTCCCACAAAATAAGTGGCGGACTCATTCTTTACCATGTTGACAGTTTGATTTTGAGATAAAGAGAATATTTGCGTTTTATGGCCCAGGTAGCTACACTGTATACTATCCAGGGTTCAACATTGCTTTAAAGAGTAAAGTATAAACTAGCAGAGGTGAGGGAACCTTACATGTAGTTTGTACTGTACACTAAAGTACACAAGCACACTCGCAAACTCCCAGCTAGTGTCTGTTTTGTTGCAAAGAATTTTCTTTTTTGCAAGTTAACATGACCTTTGGGCAAGTAGAATATGACCTGTACTTGTCCTGTGCTCAAGTGCTTTTGAGACCGTAGTCACAAAAGACCCTGATGTGTGTTTGAATGTGCTATTTGTAAAACTTTGGATGTTCTAATGATTAGTGCATTTTATTAATTGTACCTCATCAGCCTGGATTGTCTTGCTGAATTCCAAATGGTGCCTCTCCATGATGGAGCTACCGTGAAGTTTGGCAAGAGGAGACCCACTCCTAAATAATGGAAACACAAGAGAGACCGAAACAGATGGGATGAGGATAAGCATACCACGATAAGATATAATATTGGAAACGTGCATAACACCACAAATGAAAGTGCTAATGTGGAATGCTTGACCAGGAATACAAATGAGTGTACATTAGTAAGGATGTATTCTAGATACAGGCCAGGGATAGTGCCTGGCCAGAGAGAACAGAATGTGTGACTCACACACACACACACACACACACACACACACACACACACACACACACACACACACACACACACACACACACACACACACACACACACACACACACACACACACACACACACACACACACACACACACACACACACACACACACACACACACACACACACACACACACACACACACACACACACACACACACACACACACACACACACACACACACAGGCAAAGAGAGTTTGAACTTGCTTTGTCTGGTAGAGGTTGTTAGTTCCTCTGTGGTCGATATCATGGCAGAATGCAGCGGCCACCATGGCAAACGCATCCAAATCTGAGAAATACCTCCTCAACTTCCCTGTCTGTGGAATAAGATGGAGAGAGAGAGAGAGAGAGAGAGAGAGAGAGAGAGAGAGAGAGAGAGAGAGAGAGAGAGAGAGAGAGAGAGAGAGAGAGAGGCGTTTAGTTTTAGGCCTAAGGGTGTGTGTCAATGGAGTATTTTAAATTGAGTTTTGATATGTTAGACAGGCCTTTTGTATCACCTGCTCTCATTTAGATGGAGAAGATGAGGCAGATTAACGAACAAGCCTTTGAGATAAGCCGCGAGACAAATCAGACTATGCAAGAGGAGCTTGCAGCTTAATATTACAGAGGTCTTAATATGCACACAGGATTTTACAATTCAAGTCCAATTAAAACATCAGACTGGTGCGCATAGACATAAATACTGTGCCGCTGATCAATGCTGCTGTTTTATAACCATTACGGTTACTATGTAGTATGTACTGTAAGATAAGGTGTTTTGATGTGAAAACCAATGTCGGGCATTTGCAATAAACCGAAACCGTGTGAAATTCCGTTGAGAATTCAGCGAGTTGTTGATGATTTTAATAGTGGAGAGACCTTCTCGTCCCAATCCGATCATGTGATCGGAAATCGGGGTAGATCGCTTCATTTTCAAATGATCGAAATCGGATTGGGAGCAAAAACACGTGATCAGGACAACCCTAGTATTGATATTATATCCATATTATGATATTAGACTGGATATTGTCTGTGATTTTGGATATTGTACTATTGTGATAAGGCATACATGTTCTATAAAAATATAAATATTGGATCGGGGAAAATTGGTAATTTGGCAGATAATCAAAATCAAATGATCGGAATCGGATCGGGAGCAAAGAAACGTGATCGGGACATCCCGATTAGGAGGTATATAAAATATGGCGGTCATGATGACACATCGCTCCAGTGACCAGCAGTGGCCAATTGGTTCTGCATTGCAGTTTGTTTTGTTTTGTTCTGTTTTGAACTCTCCACTGTTACTGTCACTTCACACTGACTTTGGAGTCTGGCATTTTGTGCCATAGATCGTCTAAATAGTAAGTAAGTGAGTAAGTTAATTTTATTTATAAAGCACCTTTCGAAGCAAAGCTACAAGGTGCTGAACAATTGACACAGTAAACAAATAGAAGCACAGAAAAAACAGAACAAATACAGTGACAATATAAATGAGCAGAACAAAAACAAAACAAGGCAGAACAAAGACATAGGGCTATAAAATGGCTCAGGTCAAAGTTACATGGGAGAAATGTTTACGGAATAAATTAGTCTTTAGGAGTCTCTTAAAACAGTCGACTGATTCAGCATTTTTCAATGCCAGAGGCAAGGCATTCCATAGGGTAGGAGCTACCACAGCGAAAGGAGGTCACCCTTGGTTTTCAACTTGGACCCAGGTATTTCTAGCAGACCTTTGCTGGAGGACCTGAGAGACCTGAGAGGGCCCATAGACTCTATAATGTCCATGTCTAATGCCATGTACATAGGATGGTGCTGGAAGGCTTACGACAAATGAGAGCTAGACAACATCCAACAATGATTTGGAAACAGGGATCAAATCCAGGACTATGTAATTGTGCAATGAATTAACTGATTTAAATGACAATGAAATGACAAATGATTGCTGTGAAGTCATACCTGTAGTAGACAGAACATGGTGTGGCCAACGTTGAAGCCATGCCTCCAGTTGTGGTAGGTGATGTCACGGTAGCCCTTCCGAACTGTGTACATCCACCTGACCAAAGTCTGAGAGCGAGAAACAGTAAAAGAGATGAAGGACAGAGGAAGGTACGTAAAAGGAAGAGAGTGGAAAGAGAAGAGGGAAACGGAAGAGATTGTAGAGGGGTGGGGGGACAGTGAGACAAAGAAATAAAAGTAGATGTGTTCGCATTGGTCATTCATCAGTTCTTCAAAGTAAAAGAGATTCTTCAGCGATTGTGGTAACAAGCAATATCTACATTGATGCTTGGGCTTCTGTATTGAGCTGAACTGACCAATGACTGACTTAGTTTGAATGATGGATTTGACTGACTGACTGACTGAAATATTGTACCTCTGCTGGGACTTTGAATTTCTCGATGATGTTGAGCTCGAAGAAAATGCGTATGCCGGTCTTGATGAGGTCAGTCTCTGAGCTGGGGAAGTCACTGAATCCGAAGTTGTATATATCTTCCCCATGGACATTATTCGCTACAGGGATGGTGGATCTCTGAAGAAAAACACAACACAATCAATCAAAACATGAGTCAGTTATATACTCATGAAGGTTTCATTCAAAAGATACCATGAAATTGTGTCTCTATTAAAGTCCTGAGACCCAAAAGATATAGAGCACTATCTTGCGCCACCCATTTTAGCTTTTTTTTTACTATGTTGAAAAACCTTAGTTCAAATAGCCGATCTATATGCTCATAATTGTGTCAATGTAGATCGGGCTAGTTGAACTATTTTAAAATGTTTTTCAAAATAGTAAAAAAAGGCAACTAGGTTTAGGGGTAAGGTAGGGCCCAAGATAGGGGGGGACTCAAACTTACAAAAACTCCATTAGGAATAAACCTACAAGCTCACAACATATAGTGATGATGCGATGTGTTGTGAACTTGTAGATATATTATTTACGATTTACTTTAATAGAAATTATTTTAAAAAATGTTTGATTTTCTTTCTGAATGTTTTATTTATTTTTCCACCGATTTTTTTTTTTTAATATTTTTGAAATAATAATGCATTTGTTTTTTAGGAAATGCAAAGAATATCTATATTTACTCCCAACCCAAAACATGTATGAAACAGGTGAAACATACCAAGAGTTTATACATCTCCTTCTGGTCACAGTCTTCCGGTTCTGCATCAAACTTCTGTTTGGTATTCTGATGCAAAACAGAAACAAAGAACAATTTAGGCATTTAGCAGACGCTCTTAATCCAGAGCGATTTACAGTAAGCAAGAACAAGTATTCATAATGACATTTATGCTGATACGTTTACATGGGCACTTTCCTATCTTGAGTAACCTAAAACATTCAAAAACATGTAAAAGTGCTAAATATGTTTTTACATGCTACACATAATTACAACACTTCATATTATCTGTCCAGTTAGCAACCTAGTATTAACCAATTATTTATTTCACATTATTGGATTTAAAAAAATCTACCTGTATATTATTTTGTCCGAAATATATAATGCATTTTAATCATCTTCGTGATGATGACTCACAGATCTTAAACACTAGCTGTCAAATATATACCAAGTCACTATTAGGTGGTTCATTAAGCACTTAAGCAAAATAATATATAGCAAAAGAATATAACTACCATAACTCCTTCATCAATACCATAAAAGGCTGTGACCACTTAATCAGATGTAAAGTAGCCAAAGTGTTAGTTCTTATGTAATTTAAATATGTCATTTTGGTACAGTTTAGAATGCTGAAGAAACCCTGCTCTAAAGTTCCAACACCAACTGACCATGATGCTCTGCATCTCAACCGGGGTGCATCTGGCCTGACACATGAGCATCTCCTGGGCAATGTCTTTCCTCCACTCCATGCGGTTCAGCTTGTCATAGGTGTCACAGTTCAGTACGGACCAGCCCAGGAACTGGGTCAGGGACTGCAAGATAACAATAAATGAAAGAAGGAGGTGTCATGTACAATGAATAGGACAACTACATTGTTCGCTTAATCGCTGACTGCCTGCATGGTTGAAATATTACAGGGAGATAAAGAGTGAAAACATTTTGCCAGAGAAAACGACAAAGCACAAGGAGTATGACCTCAGTGATCTGTTCGTCGTGCTCATCAAATGGTCTTCCGTCTTTCCTGTTGAAGAACGTGGCAATGCCCACAATTTCTTCCTTCTTGTTGCATATGGGCAGGGACAAGACATTCTTGATAACAAAGCCACTGCCATCCACTGCAACTTTCTGAAAGACAATTGAACAGAGAATGTGTTGAACTCAAGGTTATGGGGAGTGTCAAATAGCCTGCACAAGAACAATATAAACCTCTCCTCACCTGGAAGGTGAAGTATTCATCTGCGGCCACGTTCATCATGTTACAAATCTGCAAGCAGAGGTAAGAATACATTATATAAGGTTACATTTCACTACTTTGTAAATAGTTTCTTATACTGATTGAGACTGGCCCATCAGCGGCCATGTCAGACTTACAAAGGCATTCTCTGACACATAGGTTGGCAGTCCACTGACCAGAGCCCAGTGATCTGCAGGAGGATTACTGAGAGAGAGAGAGAGAGAGAGAGAGAGAGAGAGAGAGAGAGAGAGAGACAGACAGACAGACAGACAGTTTTGAGAGTCAGTATAATTTGTTGTTAAATTATTTCAGTTGTAAATTCTAGATGCAACTTAAATTAGACTGAGTAATGCATCCATTACAATGTAGTAAATACATTTTATACAGAGTAGTGATAATTTCAACATACAGTACTTCTGTTTTCCTTCGCCACAAGGGCTGCACTACACAAGACCCTGACTTGGATTTTACTCACGGTATGACTTTGATTTCTTCTTTTTCGCCTTCCAGGAGGTAGTCAATAATCTTATAAAAGATTACTTCCTGCAAAAAAGGACGTCTTGTTAGCTAAGCTCCTGGTAAACAAGTAATTAGCTCCAAAGACAAATAATTACATAGAGTCTGACATAGAGAATAACAGTGTGGTCGACCTTAACTGTTGATAGAAAAGCTACTGTGTGCAGTTTGTGAACAAAGCTACAAAAATCACAATCCGGTGTTCTGTGGATAACTATTGTCGAAGAACAGGTTCTTCGACAATAGTTGGTATTACGATTAGACAGTTCGCTTGGCTATTTCGCCTGCCACGCGCCTTCCCAGCCATTAGCCATGATTGCAGTGGTTTCAACCAGTCCAAGAGCCAACTAATAGAACAGTTACGACAGTTATAGCGGACCCCCGCAGATCATAATAATGCAGCTGGTAATTCATTGATTGAATCAATTTAGGCTTGTTTTTTTTAACCGAATGGGTAACCAGATTGCTATTGAAGAGACATAACATAACGAAGTTCAACATCTCATTTTATAGATAACAAAGGCACTCAGGATGATGTTACATGCCATGACTTGCCATTAGTTGGACATTTTTATCCAAAGTTCAACAAAGCCTCAAGAATTTGAGGAATGTGACAGATATGATTGGAAGCTTCTTACCCTGCCATCTGGGGTCTTTGGCCCCTTGTAAGGCTCCACATCTCCCAGTTTTACTGGCCACTCATCATAGAATTCCTGGAGTTAACAAACAAACAACATGTTAAGCACTTACAGTACATGCATTGGATTATATCTACCGGTAAAACTTGGCAAAAAGTCTGACTTATTTCTATGTGGTCCTAATAAGACATGCATGGACACCAATATGCAAACTCACTAAGACTATATTATTATGTTGTTCCTCCACATCCTTTGCATTAACTTTTCGTTCCATAGCCATTGTTTAAAATCTATTGAAAGCTGCAATCCATAACTTTTATGTCCAACCCAGGATTCAAACCCGGGTCTCGTACCAAAGTTTGAACATATTGTGAAACAAGTCATCCCTGCTTGGTCAAAGGTTGATTGCCCTTATACGTTTCAGACAGTACTACTTGTCAACCAGTAGGGTCTAACAGGTGCCTGTTTGTATTGTAGATCAAGCAGCGGTCTAGTACGATTAAAATATAAATCATTTAAATGATGATTTATTCATTCAAATACGTTTGGGATAGCAGCTTTAAGCTAATGCACACAGGCCACACAGTAGCCTATAATCTACCTTCTCTTTGGTCATGTCCAGGAGGCCCACTGAGTACCTCTCACAGTTGAGGTAGATTCTGACAGTGTAGAGAGCTTTGTGGAACTGTCTCTCAATATCCGTCAACTCTTCAAAACACTTGCTAGCGGACCACAGCAGCACCTGGTCAAAGCAAGCGGGGAACACGAGTCAAATGATTTGATCTTTTTCATAGAATTGTGTACAGCTGCTGTCCTCTCCCCATCTATTCATCGTTCAGTTTGGTCTTTGAGTCTATATCCCAGTGAAATCAACATTGTAATGTTCACTTCTCAAACTTCACCGACCCAAAAAGGCTGGTCTCTGTATGATTGTATGCAGAAAACCCAATGTCACAGATTTATCAATTAAATAAAGTAATTGATTAGTCGATCAATTCCTATGTCTATTATATTAGTTAACTAAGAATTTCTTTAGTCGAGGACAGCCCTGAAATTGTGGGATGATGATGTGCATTTGGTGAGATGCTGGGGGCCAAATGTAGACTCAAGCTTTGCTAGATGTCCTTTTTTATTCTTTTGAAAAACTGTATAAAAACAATCTAGTATTATTATTATTTATGTATTTTTCTTATTGAAAATCCTGACCCATTGTTTGGGAAACACTGTTATAAATGATTTACCTGACTCCTTCTGGTCTCCACGTTGAACATGTAAGCTGTATAATGCTGCAGAGAAATCACCTGGGCGAAGTTCATGTACTTATGGAAGAGCTGATGATCAAATCAGATTAGAGAAAAGGAACAAAAATAACATTGTCAACACACTTTGCACGTGGGCTTCAGGTCAGATAACAATAATAGCTTAAATTTATATAGCTGCATTTTACACTGATGTGGGTTCTAGAATCCAAAAGTGTCCATTGGACTCTCCAAATATTGGACCTTGTTATTGTAGATAGAGCAAAGAGTTCATTTACTATGGAGACATTAAATTCAATGGATTATTATTATTATTTTCGATCATAATGTCCCAATTATACATTTATGAGCTGTGCTAACCGCTCCAACATGTGGCTTTGTGTGTTTGTGTGTCTATGCATTATTATTCCGCCCGCAATTCCCATTAATGGAAAAATAAATGACTAGATGATGTCATGTGGGCCAAACATTACATTCCCATTGACAATGAATGGACAATTTTACATCATAGTGTAAACACAATCATTGCGTAACACAAACATTGATGACGAGGGTGAGGACGCAAATTGTGATTGGCCGGAATGAGATGTATGATGATTTACGATGATAAGAGCGCCCCTCACTTCACACGGATGTGATTTTTTAAGATAAGGGAAGGATTTCGTTTAACGTAAATCACATATTAGCACCACTTCCACCAAGTGTCTATATTAAAAAAGCTTAATTTATATTCCTTAACGGTGTCGCTTGCCGAAAGGTGTCTTTGTGGCTGATTACAAGTTACAACATTGTACTTGTATAAATTAGGTTTAACACAGCTGACAAGACAGCACAGCTTAATGTTTATATAGACACTATGAATCGTGATGTCATGCAATGAATGGGGTTAAAAAAAAGGATATATTCATTTATTTAGGAAGCAACAACCATTTTCAAAAGCAAATGCTAATAGTAGCCTATATTATAGCTGATACTTCATTAATCAAAGCTCAGTGACTCTGTATTTTAATAGTAGCCTAGAGGGTTGAACTAGGGCTGAGTGAATCAAATATGATATTTTGGGCCACTGATGACTTGCACTACACTACGTAATTTCAAAGACAAATATTACACTTTTGACTCCACGACATTTGTAGGAAGGGAACAAATTAAGTACCTTATAATAACTACTTACCGGTAAGCCCTATTTCAATACATATTCATAAAATTCAGTATACAGTACTTAACCTCAAGTACACATTTGAGGAAGCAACTTTCACTTCTAGTTGAGTCATATTTGACCAGGCGTAAAACATTCAAGTATTGAGATCGAGTATGCGTGTGTTCTCATCTGCTTACCGCCTCATCCTCCTTGCTGAACCCTTCAGCTCCTATTTTGTTGAGTGCCATGACAACTCCAAGGCATTCCTTTTCGGCCATGAGAGGGAAGGTGAGCATGGATTTGGTCTTGTAACCCGTCTGTTTGTCCACAAAATCACTGAATTTTGAGTTCTAGGATGTGAAAAGAGGAGACAGTGTTTATGAACCCGAAGACATAAGCTACATATACAAACAATTTACATTTGTAAATTAATGCCCCTGGAGTTCCTAGATGTTAACATAGCCTATTTTCCATATTCAACAAACCAATTACATAAAAAATGTATAGCCTTTAAGGCATACTATTCCCATATGATTGTCTAAAGCCCACTGTTGCAGTCTCTTATGTCATTGCATACACGGATAATATTTTTCCCAATGCCATCCATGGTAATAATAGTAGTTCTATGGGGCACAGAGGCCTATAACTATTACAATTACTTTCAATTCATGTAATATCAAAGTCTAAAGTATAATTGCCTCATCTTCCACGCAAGAAATGTGTCAATTAAAGACGCATATTAACTCAATTTCAATTTGAATATCCTGCATATTGTGCGTAATGTCTTGGACAGCAGCTTTACGCACGCTGCGCACATCCAACCTTGATGGACCACTCACCTTTGTAACATCTGGAACGTTTTGTGGCTTTTTGCAGTGTGCAGTGTAGCCGACAATACCGATGTCGGTGGGGAAAACAATTTCGGAATCGGGATTGACCATGTTTTTCTCATAACTGGAGGTTGGCGTTATGTCAAACAAGCAGGTGGCGAGCTCAGGAATACCGTTTCTGGATCTGCATAAATAATAACTGAACCTGTCGGCTTGTATTAACACACACATTCTCTGCAGCACTTTATGCAGGGATTTCTCATGGACTCCCCCGGGCATCAACTCTTTGACCAGGTCGAAAATGATCGCGGATTCCTGGACAGCGGTGGCATCCTTGAAGGAAGCTGTATCCTTGATTTCAAGAGGTGCCCCAAAAGCGGCCGTCAGTGTATCAGCGCGTACCTTCTTATCAAAGTATTCTTTGGCGAATTGAGGGTTGTTCTCCAAGAATTTCTCCACGCTATCCTTGTCTGCCATTTTGAAGCGATGTGTGTATTTTATTCCGTATTCTCCCCTCTTACAGACGCATCACCACGCTGGTGGTTGATCACCAGTGCATCCTCTTCTGTGGTACTGAAGAAATCACCGAACCATCCAGCAGGCTCCTGCAGGCAGAATAGTTGGCTTAGCAGCTGAGAGGATCAAAGTGACCGCTAATTAATGTGACGTCATGACATTAAAAGCCCTACTTAACCCGCAGATCCTGGTAATTAATGTTGGACAATCCTCTATTGGGAGAGAAAGCTGAGACAGAAAGTCTGTTGTCAGGTCGAGAGATGTCATGTCATGTCAGAGGAGACACATGGGACATGCATGCAGAATGGGACTGTATTCAGAATAATTCATCGTTAAATTGTGCTGAAGAGGGAACAATGGAAAATAAAATAGGATAGTGTGTGCAAACTGTGCATAAAATCAAGCCGACAGTAGGCTACATTCATCTCTATGATCATGGTGAAAGTGTCCATAAAGATTAGTGAGCTATATTCTTAGTATCTGAACTTCAGAAATGTTACCGTCAATCACAAGATAACAGAAATGTGGATTACATTTGATGGGAAGAGGATCCAGCTGCTCTGTTTGTATAGATCCTATATTATTGTGTCCTCTGATCATATCGAGATCATCATGGAGGTATGGTTTCAATTCTGGAACTGGACGTTTTGAAAAAGCCACAAACAAAATGGTGTCTATTATTAACCAACCACACCGTGGTTGGTTAATAATAGACTCCAGCTCAGTGGCCTCATGGCCTTGTGTGTCCACCCTGAGATTGGGAGGTCGGGGTTCAATCCCTAGCCGGGTCATAGACCGACTATAAAAAGACTATAAAAGTGCCGCCCTCCCTGCTTGGCATTCAGCATCAATCTGTCTGGTTGACTAGCTGACTGGCAAGACAGGGATTCTCTGTACATTTCTACTGTAGGGATGGAATGCTTATCAACAATATACCGGCCAAAAAGGTTGTGTGGGATAGTCATGGGCGAACAGACAGACAGCAGTGGAACAGCTGGTTAACCGAGTTGTTTGACCGTGAAGGTTTTTCTTTGAGGGTATATGCCCAGCTTTGTGTGTCTGTGTACCACGGAAATTATTTGATTGGCTGAGCACAGAGTTGCTGTATGATGATGTATGGTGATAAGAGCGCCCCTCACTTCACACTAATGCGTGTTTTTATATGTTTGATTTTTATAGGTTTGATTTTGGTTTTTGAAAATATTTTGAAATAATTAAATATTCGTTGTAGAAAAAAAGAGTAAAAAGGGATATTTATCCCAACCCAGTGTTTGGAAAACAATACTGTACCAATTTATCAGGGTGCAGCTGGTAAAGGTGGATATACTAAGGTGGTCATACATCGCGACTGGCTGGCACCTTGTCGGTCCCTTACCAGCACAGAGGAGGAGCAGATGGAGGCAGAGTCCCTACACACACACCTCTAAGACTCGTACCGTATTTCCCCATTATTTCTGTCAGAAGCCGGTAAGGGCTGATTTTACCCTTTTGCCTACCCGAGCGATGTACATTGGATACTTATGGTCAAGAAGTATTTATAGTAACTAGTTATGTAGTACATCAGAATCATTTTTTATTGTCACATCACAGGTTTTCAGGTGGGTGAAATTTGTGGATGAAATTTGTTTTTGTGCATACGTTCTGTTTAAGTTTGTTGTGTTGTATGTTCTAATCTGTTATTCATTTTACTATAAATAAATTAGTAAAACTCAACATAAATTTTGATCATTTTGATGAATATTGTATCCTTGTTTTTATTTTCGGTGGATAGTGGCTGAGGAGAGGCTTCCCAGCATGCCTAGTCGGGGCACTCGTTATTGCTTATTGTGTCATAAGTTCTGTTATTGTGTAATTTGACTTGGGGAATGTGTTGGGGATTTATGTGTTATATTGCTTAATGTCATTGATTTATGTATTTTATGTCAGTGTATTTGGGGAGAAAGCATGGGCGTTAGGCCGAGGTGCAGGGAGAATTAACCCCCTCCACCCTGGGACTGGGTTTTGATTTGGTTTAGTTTTTGTGTGCTTGACAGCCACACATGAAACCATATCCCTATCATGCTTGGCATCCATTAACCCATTCTGACCTGAGATCAGATTCTAAAAATGTCTTCTACATCCTGACAGTTTTCGATTTTTCAAAAATAGCAGAACTACAAGCTCATGGCACACCACTCGGTAGCGCGCTATGAGCTTGTAGATCTGCTATTTTTCAATAGCTAAAGCATAACATAATGCTAACACCGAAAGGGGTTCCCGCCCCAAAAAACAAAAACAAAATAAAGTTATGAATACAAATCAAAATGTTCTTAATTCAATTAAGGCTCCAACCACCCCGTTCGATGATATAAAATTATGTTATCAAAACAAGAAAATAAGTCTGAAATGATAGCATTAACAAAATAGCTCATTGGCTAATATAATATATTCGGACTTTAACCACCATTATCCCTGCTGCAGCTCATTGTGCTGATCCGCATGGTTATGCAAGTTGTAGATGTTTGGTCCCAAAGGCACAATTATTTCATACCACAGCAGAGGGGAGGGACTGTTTACATCTGCTGCAGCCAACTATTCTCAGCCCTGGAACTGATCTGTTTTTCTTTTTTAAAGGTTTGAATACTGTCTTCAAATATTGTTCACACAAAGAAAAATAAGCAGAACTACAAGCTCACACTATTTGTTGTATGAGGAAGTATAGACATGATGCTCTAAAGAATCATAAAGCTCTGATCTGAATCAACTAGTGATGGTACTTGGAGTATACCAGATGTTCTATATGTCAGGACAGTTCATAATTTCTGTCAAATTGCTGTAACTATCTAATAAATTGGAATTCCTGTAATTTAGGAAATCATAAACAGTGGAAAAGTATTTGCCTACGATGGAACATCATAATGTGTTTTTTGATTGTGGCAGTATAGGAATCAGTTTTTAACGCCATGATACCATATTGCTGTGATATTTGTGAATATCAGGCAAGACACTGAAAGCAAAAGCATTTGACTGATGAGTATTCATATCGCAGGTGTTTCATTTAAAGAATAATTCATAGCAATTAGATCTGATTGCCAAGAGTGCAGATCTAATTGCAATAGTAAGATAAAATGGTGCATTTATATACTGTAGCGCTTTTATCCAAAGCGCTTTACATAGATTTTGAATTACATTCACACACGCATTCATACACCGATGGCAGAGGAAACCAATGAAGGCACCAACCTGCACACACGTGCATGCACGCGCACACACACACACACACACACACACACACACACACACACACACACACACACACACACACACACACACACACACACACACACACGCGCACACACACACACACACACACACACACACACACACACACACACACACACACACACACTCTCTCCTTTTGGTAGAATGGTGAAATGAACAGCGATACTAGTTGAGCTGATGATGCGTTATGGAGACACACATATAAGTTTAAACATGTCTTCACTTTGGTGTGTCTGTCTGCCGGAACAAAAACACATACAAAGCTATGACCTTATAAAGCACAAGGCCTGTCTGTTGGTCTGAGTGCATGTATGTGCATGTGCGTCTATAGCTACATGACACGCCTGCATTCCACATTCATCCTGCGCAGTATAGGCTGTATATCCCAGATGTGCGTCTTGGAATTGGCTGTGGTTGAGGTTAAGTTCAGGAGGGCTCATTTTCCAGCAGAAAGGGAAAAAAAAGAAAAACATTTCTTTGGAGGGGGAGCTGCAGAACCAATCAATAGGAGAGGGGCCTATACAGTTACGTAAATGCTTGTCCAATAGAAGCCTAGCTAGCTGTGAGGAAAGGCGGGTAGACTCAGGCCCCTAGTAGTCATTATACAACAGCCCCAGTATATAAGGCACAAATCTGCCTCAAAAAACCACTGTGACCCCTGTGAGCAGTCCAGTACTTCCTTTTCATAACAACAAGGTATGCATTGGAAATGGGATAACATGGCTTTTAACTTTTTAAATGTGCTTTTATAATTTCTTTCTTTCTTTCTTTCTTCCAGAAGAGTCAGGATGCTGCGGTACTTTGTGGCTCTGTGTATGCTGGCTGTGTGCTGGGCACAGGAGTGTAAAGTGGCCGACTTCAAAGTCGTGCAGAACTTCGACAGGACCAGGGTGAGTGACAAATATATCCTAAAGTGAATGAGAAACCTTCATCCCATTTGTTACAGTATGCCCTTGAGCAAGGCACTTACCTCTATCTGCTCCGTGGTCAGCAGTATTGGACAATTGTTGTTCTAGGCAGCTCCAAGGTGTGAATGTGTGAAACTTGAGTGTGAAGCAGGGCATTGCTGAAAGAAATAAAAACATTCATGCAAGGTAAATAATACATAAAAACAAATAAACTAAGTAGGCCTAAGTACGTTTATTTATAGTGCACATTTTTAAACACATATAAAGCTGACCAAAATGTATAGTGAAAAGAAGAAATAAAGATAGAAAAAGAGTCATAAAGAGAAAGTAAACAACATAGGAAACACATAATTATAAACATTTGAAAGATTATTGGTTTGAGTAGGACTCAGGTCTGTTTTTTACCAAGGATAGAGGGTTGATTGCATGAAGTGAGATGTACATCTTCTCTGTTGCAGTATTCAGGGACATGGTACGCTGTGGCAAAGAAGGACCCCGTCGGCCTGTTCCTGCTCGACAACATTGTGGCCCAGTTCACAATCAAAGAAGACGGCACCATGACCGCCACGGCCGAGGGCAGAGTCATCATTCTGAAGTGAGTTGTATTCTGTACTGGGCCCAGTGCTAATTGTGTGTGACATCATGGTCAAGTGTGATTCTGGTTTGGCTCACTTCCCTCAGTTAACCATTTTCAACAAAGTGTTACAATTCTGGGCATGTCATTATAGGTGAAAAGGGTTTTTAGATGGAATATTCTGCAATTATTTTGGGCTAATGTGGTTAAAGTTTAATCGTGATTTGACATAATGCTCCGCTCTCATCTCCTTACGTTAAACCTTTTCTTTTATTCTCATCACTCTCTTTGTCTAACAGCAACTGGGAAATGTGTGCAAACATGGTTGCCTTTTTTGAAGACACCTCTGACCCTGCAAAATTCAAGATGGATTACAAGGGAGCTGCCACCTACCTTCAGACTGGATGTAAGTTATAGCAGCCTCTACCATAGACTTGAACTTGGACAGGGCCTAACCTGGATCTTCTACTTGAATTTTGGCATGATTTCAACATGCATCATGAATGAAGTGGGTTTGTGATGATTGTTCCTAGTTTGTACCTGGTCTCCTCCAGTTCTCACTTCTCAGCTCTCCAAATGTTATATCTCAGATGAACAAGATGTGAGACAAATGTTCTCTGTAAACCGGGATTATGAGCATTTTGCTGGTAAAATCGTTTGCAAGTGACACTGAGTGACCAGGAGCTTTGCTGGCAAAAGCTTTTGCACGTGGCACTGAGTTGACCGGGGGCATTACTGACAAAATATTTAGCAACGGTCACTGCCAGGTCATTGACATTATCTTTACGGTGCCAACTTGGGGCATTACCCTTTAAACATGCTGTTGTTGATTCAATTCAATGATCAACTGCACAGCAACATTCACAGTTTAAATCTGTAAATGAATTAAACCAAATGTTTCATAATAATAATGATAAACACTAATGGTTTTTCTGTGTAGGATATGTGTCCATGCATGCATGCATGGTGCTAAAGGAAATCTGCTCTTTCTCGCTCCACTCAACCTGTTCAGATGATGACCACTGGGTGATCGACACAGACTACGACAACTACGCCGTGCACTACGCCTGCAGAGAGTTGAACGAAGACGGCACCTGCCTGGACGATTACTCCTTCATCTTCTCCCGTCACCCCACAGGACTGAGGCCAGAGGACCAGCAGATCGTCACTCAGAGGAAGACCGAGCTCTGCCTGCTTGGCAAATACAGACGTGTTCCACACACCGGTGGGTTGATAGCATTGAGTTACAAGGGTTACATGAGTGAACGATAGTGTGTCAATCTTAGAGGTGTCAATGAGTGAGTGAAAGTGTGGTTGTGGTGTGATTTATCAAGGCATGAAAGTAAAAACCTCAGATTATTTAGGCCTACTGAACCATACTGTACATGCTTTTTATTTACAGGTTCTATATGTCACTTGTAAAACAAATATATTTGTCATGTTTTTATTACAGCTTTCTGTCAATCCGCCAGCACCTCCAGCAGCTGAGCTGCTAACAGGGATCCAGGAACGTCGCAACTTTTGCATTATCAACACTATAAATAAGGGACTTGGGTAAATTAGTCATTGACGCTGTCCAGTTATATAATAGCTACAATATCTACAAGCTACAAGATCTACAAGCTCACAATGCACTCAGGCTGTATACTGTTATACGTCATTTATACATCATTGCTCACCGCAACAAAGTATATATATCAGGCTTTACCATCTCTCTGTGAAACCAATGTGGTGTCCATAGGCTATAGCTTATGGGGATACAGGATAAAAATGGTCTTAAGTAATGTAAAGTATACTTGATGTGAACATGCACGGTACATCATTATTAGACTCTTATCCTTCAACTTCTTGTTAATGCCCCCAAGTGACTGGATATGCAGGTTTTGTAGCAATTTGTAGCAATTGTTGAAATGTTAGAGCGTAATTAACAAATGTTTAAGCATGTTCCAATCATGTATACTTTTTACATTTTGGACAAAATAGCCAATTTTACATGGAGGTGCCCAGATGTGCCCAAATCTAGGACGATTTGACAACGTGCCAAGTACCCAGAGAAGAAATTCTCTCTACAAGGCGTTAAAGAAGCTGAACCCTCATCGGCACTTGAGTGCAACTTGGAATGGAATGACTTCTGTGTACACTGATGGATGTATTCCATCAGGCTTCGCTAAGCCATACAGTATATGAATGTACGATATGGGTATAATACATTTGTTTCCTCTGTGATTGTATGGTGTACTCTTTTTTAACTACTTTTTGAAATAAAATTACCATTCTGTTAGCCCTCTCCGTTCTTAAATAAAATCACACCTATGTGAAGTGAGGGACACTTTTATCAGGATACATCATCTCATTCTGGCCAATCACAATTGGCATCCTCACTTTTGTCTTCAATGTTTGTGTTTATGTAATGTTTGCGTTTCCAAAAACCTCAAAAATTGCCATTAATTTTCCATGGAATTCAGTGTTTGTGTTAGGACAATGTTTGTGTTTACACACACCCTAAAAGCTGGACATAGGAGGGGATATAGCGCCCCTCCAAATATATAAGACAGGGTCTAATAAAAAAGTAGTCTGGCATTGCTAGATGATCAGAGATCTCTGCATATACTGATGTATCTGGTGTACAAACTAAATGTAATTGCTAAATCTGTGGCAAGAATGTCCGCTAACAAAACATAATACACACGTATATGCCCACTGGTCTGAAAATAAATCATAGCACCATCCCCAATATGAACAAGGACTGCTCTAGTCTATGAATTGGTTCTAAAATGAAGTTATTTTTTTAATCTGTTGTTTCTTTCCAGTTTTAGCCATGACACTGGTTGTACAAAATAGAAAAAAAGATAAATGTAATTTGTAGTATAAAACGTACTGTACTACTAGTGATGGAGTCCTATTTCTCCCCCTTCAGAAGAGAAAACTTGTATTACAGTGGGTATCATATTGTCGGAAATTACACCATTCTATCCTTGGTTCAAGCTACAGTATTATTCAAGGGAACTAAGATATGACTGAAATAAGAGTATATGTAAGCACACATTTATTTCAATCTTTATTGCACATTTTTGTACAGTACAGTATCAAATCTTTGGACATGATCAGAATAAAAGGTATAATGAAATCACATGAAAATAAAAGTTTACAAAACATCTTGAGAGGGCAAAATAGATATTAGATTTGGAGAGCAGAGAACTAAAACATAAGCCAACAACCAAAAGACAACAAAAGTACTGCAGAATCTTTAGCCTCTCCCACATAAATTTCATCATCCTAATTGAGCGACAATGTTTTATGACAAAGTATAAATTAGGCTTATATACTGTAGGCACCTTAATGTCTTTTACTTACTGAGAAAACCTTAGCTACTCTCCTGCCTTTAATAGTTTAATACAAGGACTTAACTCATGCAATCTCATTTCAGCTTTACAGGATACAGGTTTGCAATGGCAGGGTAGAGACGGAAGTGAGACACATTCGGCATTAATACACTACACTTCAGATGAGCAGTGGCACACTTTAGCGGAGGATCCCAGTCCTTACACAACAGGATTAGACAAGCAACAGCTGAACAAAAGATGTGTTCATCAGAGCTGTGGACCGTTCAGAAACGTGCCTATACATACACAACATATTATAATATATACATTTTTTTAAATTAATTTGAGAATTATATTTCCAAGAAGAGAAAGCCTAGTTTGAGCTTGGATTCCCCTAAGTCACTGATAGGCCAGTTTCTGAACTGTTCACAGCGCTCCTCTGAGATACAGAGAATTAATTATTTAACCTTAAAAGTTTTTTACCATAATATAATGAGCATTAGTGAGGAGGACCAATTATAGATAGGCTGAAATGGGCAAAGGGCAATATTGTAGATCTCCATTTCCACATCACCATTATACAGATGAAAATAAGATTTTAAGTAGCCTTTCATATAAATAGGAGCACTGTAGAGCAAAAAAAAGACAATACATAATTAAACACACTATGCACTTACTACGGGCTAAGAAAAGAGCTTTGTTTATTAAAATAGTCATCAATATTATATCTTAAAAGGATCATAATTATAGCAAACACAAGGTACACACAATAAAATAAAAATGCCTATGAGAGGCATTATAAAACAAACCACAAAACAACTCATACAGCTGCATATACTATTACTGTACATAAGAAAAACTATATTAAAAATACACTTGCCGTCTTCCTCAAGTAATAGTCAGGTTTCTCTTTGACCTGAGAGCACTTAAGAACCAGGGCAAACTGGAGTGTAGAGATATGTAAACAAATGGGAACAATAGGGACATCCTAACTTACCATAGAACTAATTGTTGGGCAAAATGGGCATTTAAAAAAGACATTCTAGGTGATTTCACTTAATAAATTATGCAATGATTGCCCCCATGATTCCTCATTTGTTTATGCAATGATTGCCCCCATGATTCCTCATTTGTTCAGCATTTGTAGCCTCTAGTTCTGTTATTTCTGTGAGGTTACACTTATTACCAAAACAAGGTCACGTCTCTCTGTTTCTCAAACTACTCTCAGCCAAAAGAGCCATTGGGATATATTATGGAAATTCAATACTGCCACCTCACTTAAAAAACTAGAAAAAACAAATCCCTTTATACAGTAAAATTAATAACATCCCAAAGCATTATTTACTTACAGCTTTTGATGCATAATTGCAATGGAAAATGTGGTTATTACAAAACATGATCACCAAGTAAAAAATTGTAAACTTTATGCTGCAGATATTCTCTAGCAGCACATACTGTACACATGGTCACACTGCTGGAATCTTTACTGCCCTTTACAACTATCAAAATAAAATGTCAATATAATTGGAAATTTTGGAAAAATAAAATAAATCTTTGATAAGCATGTTTGGCTTCGGCCAGTTGTTCTCAAAGAGTGGTCTACCGCCAGGGGTCCTAAGGGGGGGTTCCAGCTACATGGTTGATAGTTTGGAACCAAATGGACCATTACAGGTCTAACTCTGACCATTTGGATCCCTTTGTACACTCTCTGAGTTAAAGGAGTCTGTGGCCTAATGCATATACCAAAACAGTGTCCATGTAATCAAAACGTTTGAGAACCACTGGCTTAAGCCATGCAGTAGTCCATGTGGTGGAGAAGCTCCCTTAGGCCATGCAGTAGTCCATGTGGTGGAGAAGCTCCCTGTGCTGGCTGGTGGGGTACGAAGCACGGCATTTGGGACACTCCAGGAAGCTCTCATCCAGGAGGCATCTGGATGGGGAGGTGGAGTCTGAGATCGCCAGGCGCTCAAAGTCCAGCCTATTGTAAGAGCTGGGCTCTGAGAAACGAGTGCTTGGTTGTTTCTGAAATACAAGGGAAATCAAAGGTAAGAGGCGGAGAGAACAATGGAAAAAAAAACCGAATAATTTGACAGTCTTGGTTCAAGATTGCTACGTAGAGTATGCATTAATCATCTCAAGTGTTTACCTTCTTCACTTGACAATGCCAAAAGTTTATTTCATCACATCGTTTGTTTTACTTCTTGATGAAATACTACACAGTTCTAAAATCATATCTCCTTGTCTGGAATGATGATCAGTACATGAGTAATGATCATGCTATGGTGCCAAGACGAAGGCTGTCAACACCATGTATGAAGCAGAGCTAAATATTCTCCCCTCTGCCACAATGGCCTTGAGAACTGCTGAATTAACCCTTCACAGTGAATTCTGGGTATTGTAGGATCAGTCCACAAATCACATTTGAAATAGTTGAATTTGAAAAAGTATTTTCTCAGACAATATTACATGAAATATATATATATAAATATTTTTACACAGCTACAGGTGCGGTCACATTGAACTTTAATTCTGCCTATGAGGGCGAATTATGCCAATGAATCAAAGTTTGGTGTGACTGCATCTGCAAACTAATTCACAAATTTGACAGTGGAGCATTTCTTTGAGTAAGCTAAACACAAATAAAACTTTTCTTATCCAACACTGTTGAACGTGTTCGTTTTGAATGTTCATGAACACTTACAGCAGACTCCAGTCTAGTAATCTGATCGCGGGCTTTACGGAGTTCCTTCAACATTTTCTGCAGCTGGTGCTGCATGCTCTGTCGATCCGTCTTCTCGTCCTCAAATTCCTTGGCAGAGAGTTGGATCTTGGATGGAACAAAAGGAAAAACATGAGTGAGAGAAATGGAAAGAGATGTATTGTGTAAGCCACAATAATGTGTAGTAGAATATAAATATTAAATCTTCTCAAATCCCAATTAATCTGCTGAATATCTACAATATATTCCATCTTCAACAAATCCGTTAACTAGGACTGCAATTATAATGTTCTTAGTGAATAGTTCTATTAATAATGTTGAAGTGCACAGGATCACGTAGCCATACTAATATCACTGCGTGGATGGGCCAATTTGCATTGCAATGGCAGATAAGAATGGCTACGCGAGGCAAGGATCGTGTAGTATATCATGGTTAACCGTTCTGCAATCTCCTGTAAATCACTGTCATTCATTACCTGTTGTTCAAGTGCAGCGATTCTCCTCTGCTCCTCATTTTGGTTCAGGAGGGACTTCTGAAGCATATTCACCTGAGAAGACCAAGGATCCTGTCAAAAGCTGTATTTCACTTTTGCATTGAACTCAGTTTCCCAGAAGCCCTTGCAAGCCGGCGGTTGGTTGATTTCCGGTTACGTCATCGTAAAGCCAGATCCGCAACAAAGCCGATATTTCTTTTAAACGGCGAATTAAACACATAAAACAAATAGCGGGTTTAGCGTATTACGCAGGGAAAGACAATGGAATAAAAGGCGTGAATAGCGAGTTACGCAGGGAAGCTGTTAATATATATATCTTACATTATGCTTTCTTCATTCCCCAGCATTTCTGGGGAGTGACTAGGTTTGTAACACATGATTTTACAGTATATATAGTGCAGTACATAATACATTACCGTATATATAGTGCAGTACATAATACATTACCGTATATATAGTGCAGTACATAATGCATTACCGTATATATAGTGCAGTACATAATACATTACCGTGTATATAGTGCAGTACATAATACATTACCGTGTATATAGTGCAGTACATAATACATTACCGTGTATATAGTGCAGTACATAATGCATTACCGTATATATAGTGCAGTACATAATACATTACCGTGTATATAGTGCAGTACATAATGCATTACCGTATATATAGTGCAGTACATAATACATTACCGTGTATATAGTGCAGTACATAATGCATTACCGTGTATATAGTGCAGTACATAATGCATTACCGTGTATATAGTGCAGCACATAATAGAAATGCAGTTATTACCTGCATTAACAGCTCAGCAGATCTCTTTCGCTCCTCCTCCAGTCTGACCTCCATGCTCTCCAGTTCCACCCTCATCCTGTCCGTACGTTCTGATGACACTTGCCTCTCATCGCTCACAGCATGTCTTAGTTGGAGCACAGATTTGCATACTGTAGACCAGAGCCTTCACCAATGAAGTAAGCCCTGTCTACATTTCTATGGCTATCCGCTCCCAGTATATCAGTCATTGTGTGATTTATAGTTTGACCGTGACTGTGACCTTGATCCAGGGTGCTTGCCCTTTCCCCCAATAAAAATTCCAGGCTTTTGCCCTGAAGATGGCTGACCAAATACTGCCTCTCCCATTTCTTTTCATTTTCGTTGAACAGTGCTTCCGTGTATGACTTTGTGTCAGGTTAGGAGCGATCCGGGTTTCACATTTGGGGGGCGAAGATAAACATGGGCCGACTTTCACTCTTTTTTCCAAGCCTGGCTCGGGAACAATAATTAACAATTGCATAACTTTAGAAAAGTTGCAACGATTGAAAATCCTCTGGTTTTGATAACAAGGCACACATGAGTTTATTTTTGTTGACTCCTTACTTTTCAAGATTTCACCCAAGTACTTTTCCAGGTCTGGGAAACAGTAATTCAAAATGTCACACTTTACAGACTGTTCAGATCATTCAAAACATGAATTCCTATCATACTATAATTCAGCGAATGTCTGAATGTCTGTCTGTCTTTATATCTGAATGTCACTGACAGCGCGTTATCTCATCATTAACTGCACGAATCACTCCCACTTTTCACACAGGCATGGACCATAATTATATGGAGGTCTTAACGGAGCCCTTTTTCCCATTTGACACATTAATGATTAATAATCAATTTATTAGTGAACGTTTATACGTTTATCCGTTTATCCGTCTGTGGTCTATCTCCGACCGAGCCACACTATTAGCACACATCTCTCCATGCCAAAAAAAACCTGCACGCTCCCAGAAACCAGCTAGGCTACTTTTTACAGACGCAACTGTCATATTTACTGTACAAATATTGTTTTTACATCACCACACGATGGGCAATGCGCCCGGGCGCAGTACCCCCCACGGCCACAAGAGGGGGGCAAATATCTCACAACGGGTAAGGGCTAGTTAAAATAAATAAACATCTCCGTTTTATTCCCCTTGTGTCGGTCTACCTGTTAACACGCCGCTCCGCCTTCAGCTGTTCTTTGGTCTCGTCCAGCTCCCTGCTCTTCTCCTCGTACCTATGCTGGAAGGACGACAGTTCCCTGCTGCTGTCCTCGTACCTCCTCTGGAAGGAGGACATCTCCTCCTGGCACCTGGACACCTGCTCTCTCAAGGACTGCATCTCAGCCTGGGCCCTGGATGTCTGTTGAGAGCGCATTCATACCAATCTGCTCAATCTTAAAACCTTAATATTGTGCTTTATTTGTTAAAGTAAAGTTCAGTAAAGGTTCAAGAAGAAAATGCAAAAAAGGAAATAACCAGTAACATTATTGTCTGTCTTTAAAGATCTGGTTCCAGCACCTCCCACCAGGTTCAAATGTAGCCTAGCTAGTGTAAATGGCTAGAACAACTCATACATACAGTACATAGTACACCTACAGAGAGAAGGCATCCCTACCTCTTCCCTCTGTGCCTGGAGCTCCTGCTGGGCCCTGGCAGCCTGCTCTCTCTGGGTATCCAGGTCTTTCTGTGTCCCCTGCAGCAGCTGCTCATAGTGACCCATGAGCGGAGGAGCACTGCTCTCTGCAGAAGACAATTAGACATTAACCTATTGTTGTGCCATTGCAATTAGAACAATCTGTGCAGTTTTCATTACTTCCTGGTAGAATGTTCGATAAGTTGATGTTGCCTTTGAAGACATTTCAATCTCTGGTGTGGAAAACGTTGTGGAACATTGGGGAACAGGGGGTCTATAAAATCAACCCAAAGCAGTAAATGAGCTTTTAAAATGCCGATTTGGCAACAGCTTGCAGAATACTGTAGATGGCCAACTCAATCAACTATCAAGTTCAATGAACTTGTCACTTAGTTGGCCGGCATAGAACAATACCCTAGAGAGGGCTAGCATTAAATCAAATATAGTTACATAAATGTGTTTGCATTAAGTGTACTGCCAGTTTCTTCTCTCATTGCCAGCAGCCCAGCACCCATTAAAACAGATTTTTAATATTTGTTTCCTATTTTATTTTCCTCTAGGCTGGGCCTGCATCCTTGTGTTGGCAATGGAAGGTAATAATCTCACCAGTATTTCTATGACAGTTTGTACCACAATGGATTAACCTCTAGCATCTAGCCAAACTGTATTAAGAAAGACATGAAAAAGAAATGGAGTCTAATGTGTCCCTGTCCAATCTTGAACTACTGATAGTACTGTAAATTACTGTGTGTGAAGTTTGTGGAAGATTCACAAAACAGTGTTTGGTAGTAGCAAACCCATATAACTGAAAGAAACTCGACTCATACACATGATCATTTATGCCAAATTATACACTCAGTGAAATCCTCAGTGTTAATTTAACTCAGTGTGTACATAATTATGTAACCAAATTGACCTAAATTAACACTGATTATTTTAACCCGTTAAAATCGTGAAAGCATCCGTGTACATTTGAGATTTTAGCATTGGCTCAGATACAAATGCCTTCTGAACCAGTCAAAATTAAAATAGCAGATATACAAACTCACAGCGTGGCACGAAGCACCCTGTGGGCGTGTACATCTGCTATTTTTGAACATTTATGAAAAATCTTGAAAGCACTACTGGTTTAGAAGGCATTTGTAGAAACATCCTCTGGTCGTAATGGGTTAATAATGTGTAACTAAATCATTTCCCTGTCTCACCATCTGAAGTGGACTGTGGGCTTTGTTTGGCCTGCTGGGCCTGCTGGTGTTCCAGCTCCATGGTGCGGGTCACAACAGACTGGACATAGGCCTCTCTCTGCTGGTCATACACCAGCCACTGCTGGTTCTTCTCAAGAGCCTGGTTCAGACAACACACACACACACACACACACACACACACAGTCACGCTTTCCTGAAATCAAAGCCATCTAATTGAAAATACATCCTAAAACCTTCAGAGAAGACAACCACAGACACATTCCCGCCATGTAGTGACTCACATCTCTCAGTTGGTCTTGTATGATGGCTAGTTCTCCAGAAGGCATCTGTCCATTCTGTTGGGAGAGTAAAACATGAGTTTGCACTTTAATTATGTTTTGCAGGGGAAGAGTAGGCTAATAAATCCTGTCCACCAGATGTGTTCACTTGCTAAATTAACTGTCAAATGTCTTAATAATTTAAAATAAACATCTTGAAATGCTACAGATTTATGTCTTATTTGCTGTGCATTGATTTCTGGTCTTTATATCTTGTTGAAGCTACAGAGAGGAGCCCAATAGGTATTCTCAAGATAATTCCTCGACACCCATCCCTCGACAAAGGTCACTCATAATTCTGACCCTTTGGTCTCCATTTCTGATCTCCTGAGCACAGACAAACCCATCATAACAACCCTACAGTGATATGGCCAGACTAAATGATCATCCCCAGGCTAAGGCCCGAGAGCTGCTCAGACCAGATAGCCATCATGAGATCGTTGACTTTTTCCAGATGGATTTAAAAATATTGGCTCATAAGCCAATATGGCTAATAGCTTTTGTGAATGCAGGCAGGAGGGGAGAGAGGTTGAGGACTTAGTAGCTTGTTAGCAATATGTAGGGCAATAACCTAGTCCAAGTGAGGATACCAGGGATAGGGACAATATGTAGGGCAATAACCTAGTCCAAGTGAGGATACCAGGGATAGGGACAATATGTAGGGCAATAACCTAGTCCAAGTGAGGATACCAGGGATATGGACAATATGTAGGGCAATAACCTAGTCCAAGTGAGGATACCAGGGATATGGACAATATGTAGGGAAATAACCTAGTCCAAGTGAGGATACCAGGGATAGGGACTTTTACTACCTTTTCATGTTCACTTGAAGGGTGTATTCAAATTAAAGGACTAGATATCATCAAGATGTGCCATCTAATACTATCACGCCAGGGTTATGTGGACATGGACCACATAACTGAGACATAAAATGTCTTAACTTTGTATCTATTCCACATGTCAAATATTCATGGCAACGACTAGTTCCTTGTTTATAGTTTTAACATGGACTCCAATAGCACTGCGTTTGCCCAGAAATGCAAATGTGTGAACTTTGTCCTTGTCAAACCACTCATCTCTTCTTAAGCCCTGCTCCCTGACGACTTAACCACCTAAGCTTAACCAGAAATAAAGATAGGAAGTGACCTGGTGGTGACAACTGTGTCACATTTAGAACAGAGGGGAGGAAGCAGCACTGCTCTTATGCTCTAGTATCAGTTTGCCTCTTTCCATGATGAATGAGATTTCATAAACATGCATGGGGACTTGAAGAGTCCCCGGTGTCAATGGCAATAAAACACGGGGTGAGAAAACACATCTAATACATATACCGGTACATAATATAGAATATCTGCCGAGGTCTAAGAAGTCCAGACAAAGGTGAAATTATTGCCCCATCCTTATTTAGACCTGAGGCCCATTCTAAAAACATCTGAGCATTAGGCCCAACTATAATTGGCTAAACGACTGAGAAGTGAAGGATTAAGTGAAGGAAAAGGATTAACAGTAGATGCTGCCACCTAGTGGAATGTTTACGGTACTGAAACCTTACTGTAAAATTAAACAATATCCACCCATCCGATTGATGGCGAGAATGGCTGAGTAATCAAATCACCCCCAGGCGACTAACATCTGGCTGCTGGAAGAGCAAAAGTTCTGTATCAAGTCGTTTGCAAAGTGGGGCACCCCATAGGGGCCAATCAATTCATAAGACTATTCTGGCAGTCGCTGTTTTGGGGATGTCATTGTTGTCAAAAACTTTCAAGTACCGGTATATAAAACAATAAAAAGGGGGTGATCTTATCTACAAGCTCACAATGTGAGCTTCTATGTCACTATTTTCACTCCTTAAAAATAGGGGGGCTGCAGCCAGAGGATGATATGGACGTTTGGGGGTCCTTTAGCATGGAAAGGTTTTGGAATCCCTGTTCTAGAGCACACATCTTCAAAGCATACGTAATCGCACACATCAACGGAGGATGCTAGGCCAAAGGTGCCCGCAGTCCCGCAAACCGTCTTCAAGGCAAAGATCACTTTATTGAGACAACGTTTTCGTTCCTCCTGTGAGGAGGATAGATCACACATCTCCCACAAGCACTGGCTGTGACCTGACCTGTGTTTCTGGTGTCTCCAGGGCCTGGCAGCGGGCAGATACAGCCGCCAGTTTGTTCCTCAGGTTTCCACTTTCCTCTGAGAGGGTCTGGAACCGCCTGTCTCTCTGCTCCACCTCCTGCCTCCTCTGCTCCAGCTGGGCCTGCAGTGATGCCACCACCTCACACACACAATTACAACATTAAAATTAATCGTCTTTTCACGAGGAGATGGTTGAAAGCAGACCCTCCTAGAGAGGAGCACTGGATGGAAATTATTGAAGAAATATATCTCATGTGACTCATAATCTGAGGACCAAGGCGGAGCGATTTGAAAAACGTTGGGGAAAATGGCATTTATACAAGAGTGAATAGTGTGCATCTCCCCCCGCCCCCCTGATTTGTCTTCGTTTTAGTTTTTCTTGAATGTATCTATGTTTCGATTGTTGTTAAAAAAAAAAAAAAAAAAAAGAATCATCTATTTGGTACATTATATGATTTAAGTTGTTAAATAGATTTGTATGATATATGCAGTAATATGGGACTCTCTGGAACCCGCTCATGTACCCCTGGGTCCTTTTTTTGCATTCTGAAAGTAGATTGATCTGAAAATAATATTGTTTCACAAATTCCATTCAAAAGTCCATTACATATTACAACCACAGTTTTATTAAGCCTAGCTAACATTAACTCAATTAGTCTGGTAAGTTCTATAGCGTTTAAGATGACATGTTTAGACTGGTAGTGGTATGGTCCTTCAACATAGCTTTAAGAGTAGTATTACCCAAAGCATGCATAACGGTTGCATTTCACATACTTGACTATGTGCCTTGCTCAAGAGCACCTCAGTGGAAGTTGTTGAGGGAATGCTAATCTTTTGAGCCACAGACCGTTGGCTCACATAATTACTTCCCCATACAGTCAATGCAACGTGCAATGGAAGTGCTTAAGATGATACAGGAGTAAAGCAGAATATGCTGTATTATACAGATTCTAGTCCAACTTCATGCTTCAGGATCAGATCCCCATGTATGTGTGTGTATCTATGTGTGTATGCAGTCTTGGTATCGGCTAGTGTGTGTGTGTGTGTGTGTGTGTGTGTGTGTGTGTGTGTGTGTGTGTTTACCTCTCCTCCTTTAGCTGACAGCTGCTGTCTGGTGGTTACTAACTCCTGCTCTTTAAGCTGCATCTGCTGGTTGTTTCTTTCTCTCATAGTCTCCAACGACAAAATCCTCTGAAGTCATGAAACAAAGAAATGCTAATTCAGAAACAGTACTGCACAAGGACTGAATTGTGATCAACCATTTTCTGCAACAGAAAGCTTCTCCTTACAGATTTTGTTCACATCACTACTTACACTGACCTCACAATAGAAAAAAAGTACTGCAGTAAGTGATTCATATTTTTGTTAGATTAAGTGTTCATTGTATCTACTATCTATTATACATTAACACTTGTATACAGCAAGCCGCAGCAGTAGCTCTATATTTGGATAGTAATCATTGATTTGTTTAGTAAACAGAAAATAAATACGTTCAGGTCGGGATGCCAATTTGATCCAATCAGGATTGATTGATTGAATAGTTTATTAGACAGACAGAATGTAAAAACAGTAACAGAGTACAGTCAAACACTCCTTGGGCTAAATTCGGCCATAGCCACAGCCCAAATGTGCTGACCTCATCACATTTGTGATGATGGTGGATAGATAGATTTGATTTTGCCTACAATCAATGTCAAGGTTTCTCACTCATTATTTGTCACCAATCTTTAACTTTGGCCTAGCACTTGTTTGTTGTTTGGTCCCCGTCCGGCTGTCCATTTCATGGCTTTATCATCAATAATGTCACATTGTCCCATCCTGTTTCAGGGCCCTTACCATTTATGATAACTTTTTGACGCCATATTCAGATATACACAGCTTATACTGTCTCCATACTGCTTGCTTACGGTCCTTTCCCCAGTTAGGCAATAGGCATGATACTGTAGCCAATGTTTTAAATTCAGTTTGCACGCAGCTGCCGTGTTATCAATTACCATTCGAGATAACTTGACCTTGTTCCTGAACGGTGGCAGTTAGGGAGTAGGGAAAAGGGTTTCAGATCAACAGGTTGCCGTGGCAACGCATCCAACGATATGAGAGAATGCTTCCCATCTTGTGACGACAATTTCTTGTAGAATCGATCTATCTTAACTGAAATTAACTAAAATTCTAAAACCTTTATTCGTTCAGTTTCCTCATCTTTGTGCCCGTCCTCTGATTACTTTATTTGGGTCTCATTCCATTTTTTGGATTGACATGGTTCCAAAAGGATCTTTTTACTAAAGGGCATTTCTCTCAGTTAAAGGTAATAGATATTACTTCATTTTCATTTATCGGTATCGGGAAGGAGAAATGGTATCGGTTCATCTCTACCCCATCCTTTGAACTTTTCTCCAGGGTGTGGCCCGGACTCTCTCCAGCAAGAATGCATGGAACTCCCTAGGAATTTGTTTGTTTTTCAAAATACCCATTTGTCTTACCTCTAGCAGTTTGCTTTTGTCTGAGTCAGGAGGCTTAACATGTCGCTTGGCCAGTTCGTCCATCTTTTTCCGAAGGTGAGAGTTCTCTTTCCTCACGCGTTCCAACTCTGCCTCAACCTTGGAGGAGCTGTTGGACTTGAAGCCCAGCTTGGAGACAAGGGTCTCTTTAGCACCTTTAGATGTCATGGTGGTCACCTTGCTGTTGTTGTGGATGGAGATGTAAACCTGGATGAAGACATTCATTCAAAATGTGCTTACTTTACAAGGTATTCAGACATTCACAAGGCTTTTTGCAGGACCACAAAGGAAACAAGCCCTTGGGGCTTTTTGTGTATCCTTTTAGCACCTTTGTATAATCGTACGGTTTGTACCACTGTACCTTTTGTAAACTGCTAATAAAGAATTAAATCAATCCACATCGCTAATGTATTTCTAACGTCAGAATCGTAAAGTAAAAACTAAATCTATATTGAAGCTTAGAGCTAATTGAAGCTATGAGTTACAACTAAAAACCAAAACAATAAAGAAGATAATATGCCCCCCCAGTTTTTTTGATGAATAAAATATCAGATCAATTCAGCCCCTCATTTAATATTATCCAGTAGGCCTGTCCAATGTTATTCTACCCTTGGTAAATATAGTAACTTTGCTTTGCATTCACACATTCATGTTACATTGAGTATCGTTTATCAACGAGACAAAAATAATCATAATAATTACTTAATTAATTAAATAACTTTCTTTAACATAAAGTCGTTGTTGCACCCATATTAATTGCACCTGCCCTCAAGCAGCCGTGGCTATAACTGCCAAAGCTGCACACGAACAATAACATGCATATAATACATTGTAAATCTAGCGGTTATTTACGAGCTGGCTGGATTTTAACTAACAAAATACAAACTTTCTTTTAACTTACGTAATGGTTTATAAACACAAGCGGGACACTCGGTGTGTTCTTGACGTGTATTATTATTCACAAGTTTACAACCCAAACGGCTGCTGTTGTGTTGCTGTGCTTTCGCTTCCTGGAGTTTGAATTACTGCGCGTCTGTCGTAATTTCCGCTAACTGCAACCAATGCTGAAAGAGGCGTGCGTTACTGCGTCTCCTCACAAAAAAGTCCATGTATAACATGTAATAACGATGCAATGTGACTTGCAGGTAGTTCTGTTTACAAAATGCTATACCGGGCGGGTACCCCCTCCAACTGGATAAATTAACCCCACTTTATTATATTTAGATTTTTGACGCTTGCTTTGGCAATGTAAACGTATTTTTTCTCATCCCAATAAAGCTCATTTGAATTGAATTGGAAAGTCTCGCGACAACTGACGGAAGTGTGGGTTTTTTTTTCAAGATGGAGACGGACGCAATGGATCATGTAAGTGCTGATTTTTACACTTCTCTTTGTTGTAAATATCATAGTGTGAATAAAACGTTGTGTCCAGGCTTCAGGCTGTCGGGCTGCCGTAATGGTGAAACGAGTCTCTGGACCGTTGTGAAAATATTAACGTTATTAATTTCAACTCTGTCAAAAACAATTACTGTACCGGTTTGCTGTCTCATTGTAGCTATAAGCTAACAAGCTAACGTCATGATGGAGGCTTGCTAAAGTTCACCGGCTGTCAAATATAGTCCTTAAACTTCTCTATTCTATTTCTATGTCGTGGTGTTTTTTACCTTCCACTGAACTGAAAATATGATCGTTAAACTACCACTGACATCAAAGCAGATATGAGAAATCAGTTGACACAGCGTTATTGTTTCTTGCATTTGACATTAAAAACAAACGGTATAGTTAATATGCAGATTGATTGAACATTTTTAACAGTTTCCAGAATTGATACAGTCCAAGGGAGGTACAGTCAATACAAAAACTGCTAAGAGGATACAACCAGAAAAAGCTTGTTTACATCAGGCTCCTCCATTTTCAATTCATTAAGACATCTGCTTGAGGATTAGGGTGATTTTACAGAACATTTTGATATGTTTTGGTCAAAACAACACGTATATTTATGCTTAAATCACTATTCTGATCTTAATTGCTAGGCTGTTAAGGTCCCTCCAGCTCTTTGGTAAAGAGACCAAACATTTTCAGGTTGGAAACTGACTGTACCCATGCATTTCCAGTTCCAATTTATGTCATCACTTCCAATTTCACCTGTTTAATCTCTAATCCTGCCTGATGTTCTAATACCTGACCTGAAAATGCAGTTTCTATGAGCTAAAGACGCATGGAAATATGAGATCTGAATTGGCAGTTTGCCTTGGCTTTCCCTTTATAATTACAATTAAGGCTTTTAGCAGATGCTTGCTCTTGTCTTAACCAGATCAACTTACAAGTGCATCCTGCAATGTAACTGTTGCAATACAGACCAACACATGCTGATGCTGAAATTGAAGTGTATATTTGTCTGTCTCTAAATGTTGTGGACCCTATTCATTTTAAACAAGTGTCGTTTACAGTTTTTGTATTGAGTTGTGCTTGAAATGTACCTATTCTGCAATCTGCATACTGTTAATAAATATTTATATCAATCAATCAAATGAAGACAATTGAAATTTATTTTGTCTCAACAGATGGAAATTGGGGACAGTAAAGGGGGCAATGGCCTTCGGCAGTATTACCTGTCAAAAATAGAAGAGTTACAGGTGAGAGAAGATCATTTAACTCAATTGTTCTTCTAATATATAACTGCACTGCCAGTCAAACTTGAAAACGTTTTTTTTCTCTACACTACAGTTGACAGTGAATGACAAAAGCCAGAATCTCAGACGTCTTCAGGCACAGAGGAATGAACTCAATGCTAAAGGTGCATCATTATTTGCAGACCAAATTATCAACTTTTATTCTCAAAACATGTCAGACCATTCCGAGCAATGTGGCAGTGGCATGACACGCCAACTGTAAATTTAAATACAACCTCTGCTCTGTTTTAGTGCGTCTCCTTCGCGAGGAGTTGCAGTTGCTCCAGGAACAGGGATCGTATGTGGGGGAAGTAGTTAGAGCTATGGACAAAAAGAAAGTGCTTGTGAAGGTATGTGTATACCGGTGTTCTGTTTGACACAATACTAATGCAGACTGAGATTGCATACTATTATCGACCACTAGATGGTGGTCTAAACTGCTCTCCTTGTCATTTTCAGGTGCACCCAGAGGGCAAATTTGTTGTGGATGTGGACAAGAACATTGACATCAATGATGTTAGTGCTTTTTGTTTATTCTTTTGTTCTTATTACAAATGTATGAATAGTTTCCTTTAATGTTAGTATTTGGCACCAATAAACTGCAAAATCTTCACTATCATGTCATTTCTACCGTGGTAACTAACCAATCAAATTCTCTTACTAGGTGACTCCCAATTGCCGCGTGGCTCTGCGCAATGATAGCTATACCCTGCATAAGATCCTTCCGAACAAGGTAGACCCTCTGGTGTCCCTCATGATGGTGGAGAAGGTGCCAGACTCCACCTACGAAATGATTGGTGGCCTGGACAAGCAGATCAAGGAGATCAAAGAAGTGATTGAGTTGCCTGTCAAGCATCCAGAGCTCTTTGAAGCTCTGGGCATTGCTCAGCCAAAGGTACGTGATGTGAACACACAAAAACAGACAAACAAACCTGTCACCTTTCTGTGAAAAAATATATTTTTTTATACAAATTATGACATCCCCATAAATTCCATCAATCCAAAGTTTAAGAGTTTTTGATTTATGATAAGAATGCATTTTAGGTTGCACTTGGCTATTCTGAGTGGCCAAAGAGCATTGATCACGCCTCCAGGTCTTTAGTTTACTCAAGTTAGGTAATATGACCTGGTACTTAAGACATCTCTTATTCAACTCTTATTTGAGTGAGACAAGCATTGCTCTCAGACCAAACAGCCACATGGCAGAGGTCAGGACCACTCAAATGAGAGAACTCAACAGGGATCGGGTGTCTTTCACAAGTGCACTCAAAGACAGTCAGCGATAATGTGAGAAGTCATGTCATCAAAGAGGAACATTGTTAATGGAAAATACGCTTGAGTAGCAGTAGTGGCATAGCCTCAAAAGTATGAGTAAACTGATTTCAGAGTAGAATAATGCATATAGTAATGCAACAATCACTCATTCGGTTCATGAGTGCTTCGCTAGCAGGCACAAAAGATTAATAATCAGGATTTGCGCAAGTTCACTAGCGTGTAATTGTATCCCCTACCTGAAGCCAGCAATTCATAGTTTCTGCTTAGAGGATGCCACATGAACGGATATATTACTGGGAGTAATGCATTGCCAATTCACCTAATAAGAAAAGGATAAATGGTTCTGATTAGTCCGTCTAACTCCTTGTGCTCAGGGTGTGTTGCTGTATGGGCCTCCAGGCACAGGGAAGACCCTGCTGGCCAGAGCTGTGGCCCACCACACCGACTGCACCTTCATCAGGGTCTCTGGCTCTGAATTGGTCCAGAAGTTCATCGGAGAGGGTGAGTTCTGCACGGTGGCTCATTTATTACTTTTATTCTAAAATCTCAACTGTCCTCTAGAATAGATCATGGGTCTTCAACAAAGGGTTCTCAGAGTTACTACAGGGGCAGGCACCAAATCTTTGTGTGATGGGATTTTTTATTATTCTTACATTAGCCAAAAATAACCGATCAACAAGCTCACAATGGCGTTGTGAGCTTGTAATGAAGCCATCTCACACAATTGTATACAATGTAGTGGGCGTGCCTGCTTCTATCTGAGCTAAGGGGTCCGTTGCTTGTAAACCCTGCTCTAAAATTGACTCTTATCTGAACAAAATGCCTTGTTGTTCCAGGTGCCCGAATGGTGCGCGAGCTGTTCGTCATGGCCAGGGAGCACGCTCCTTCAATCATCTTCATGGACGAGATTGACTCCATCGGCTCATCGCGCCTGGAGGGCGGCTCTGGAGGAGACAGCGAGGTGCAGAGGACAATGTTGGAGCTGCTCAATCAACTGGACGGCTTTGAGGCCACCAAAAACATTAAGGTAGAACACACACATTAGGATCTAACGCTGGGGATTTCAAAGTGTGAAGTGCCAGAACATTGAAAGAGGCACAGAGAGATGTGAGGTGAAAGGGACAGTCAACGGGAAGATACTGTAGTTGCGACTGGAGATTCATGCAATAACATTTGTCTAAAATCTAGCAATGAAACACAGTAGCAGGCATTACTTTTGGTTTCTATTAACCGCTATCGTGCATGTGTAAACTTGAACGTGGCAGTGGCAAAACACATAACTATCAGCTGAAAGTGATTCATTCTGTTCACAAGTAAGACCTGACTCACTCTAAAATTGGTTGGCCTTTCAAGCGTGGAGTAACGGACTCAATTAGTGGAATTATTTGCATTTCAGTGTGATAAATATTTTCTGACTTTTACTTAAACTCCCTCATTTAAAGTGTTCACTATACTGCACCATCGTGTTCAGATAATTCTTAACTTACCGGTACACCTGTTTATCTCTTCAAGGTCATCATGGCCACCAACCGTATTGACATCCTGGACTCTGCTCTGCTCAGGCCAGGCAGGATCGACAGAAAGATTGAGTTCCCCCCTCCCAATGAGGAGGTTTGTACCACCCGGCACTTGGACTTCCTATAGTTATCCTCCCATGTTTGTGTACCCCATACATTTATCATGTATTCTACTTTTCACTGTCCACCCCTTCAGGCCCGTCTGGACATCCTGAAGATTCACTCGAGGAAGATGAATCTGACACGTGGCATCAATCTGAGGAAGATCGCCGAGCTCATGCCCGGAGCCTCTGGAGCGGAAGTCAAGGTACGGTAGGGGGGGCCAGGACTCCGTTTAACCACTTGAACCCCAGTTAGCTTTTTCACCACCTTTAATGCAACGAAGGCAGTAATCATGTCATTAACCTGATGGCTGCCGTATTGTACCCAAGGAAAACGCATCAGCTTGATGGCTTACAGATCATATTCATGAAACTGTTACGTATTTGACTCAGTTTGGCAGTGCAATATGGTGTAGCAGAAGAACACAGCAGGCCACATTTCATTGTTTACATGGTGGATTTTGTGTTTGCAGGGTGTCTGCACAGAGTCGGGGATGTACGCTCTGAGAGAGAGGAGAGTGCACGTCACCCAGGAGGACTTTGAGATGGCCGTGGCAAAGGTTTGTTAACGACACATTATAGGACTGTGACTTGAACAGATTTGGTTTCCCACAGGATCCAACACAAAATGATTATTCTACTTTGGTTGGGAGCAGACAGCACCGTCATTGTCAGATCAAAAATGACATTTAATTAATAACATATGCTTACACATATTGGGATTAACAAATACATGCATTGTCCTGCAAACCGGGAATGCATTCAGATCTCAACACACTGCTTAGATGATGTGAATTAAGCTCAGTCATTTCTTGCATAGGGCCATAGGCTAGATATAGCCAGAGCTTCAAGTTGTGATTTTGATGAGGTGGTCTGGTGATGCAAGATTAGTCTACATATGACCGTAATAGGCAGGCCGTCATCACAGCCTACATATTTTACAGGCGCCTACTTTGCCGACGGAACTGACTTTGCTATGAATACCATATATAACCCATGTCAACAAAGGTGTTTGTAGCGTAATGCTTCTAAACTAAACTGGTGTATTTTAATGTGGTTTTCACCAGGTGATGCAGAAGGACAGCGAGAAGAATATGTCCATCAAGAAGCTGTGGAAGTAACGTCCCTTGGTTTGCTGCACCCTCCCAGTGCAGACACTTCCCATGCAACTCACATGTATATTTCTTTTCTTTTTTCTTCTTTTTGTTTAAGATTTGGTTTGTAATTGTTACCGAAAAGTCATTCTAAATAAATGTTGTCTCCCAACTAAGATCCCGGAAGTTTTCTTTTCCAATAACTTGATGAATACAAATTGAAAATGTCGTTTTCATGGGGCACGGTGGCACAGTTGGTAGTGCTGTCGCCTCACAGCTAGAAGGTCCTGGGTTCGATTCCCGCTCGGGGCACTGTGGGTGCTGGCGGCGTGTTTCCTCCTCCGCGTCATCAGTGCCCATACCCGAAGGCGGGGGTTGGCGAAAGGGCCTTTCTGTGTGGAGTTTGCATGTTCTCCCCGTGTCCCCTAGGGCAGTGATACTCAACCTCAGGCGCGCGGGCCACATCAGGCCCGCGGGACCATTATGACTGGCCCACCAATGAAAATCTAAAAAAAAATCTGGAAAATGAAATAAAAATAAATAAATCTGAATGAAGTTATCTTTAATTACATTATTATAAGTAATACTATTAGAGTTGTACTATTACTCGAACGAAAATAAAAGCTTGGGGGGGGGGGGAGATGCAATGCAAATGAAAGACATATACTGTGTATCTCTATTCCCTGACATAATTTTATAGCTAAACGGACAGAATTCTATTTTATTTGAATGATGAAACCCAGCTGCCATTAATAGTTGGAAATGGAAATGGAAATTGTAATTGCGGAAATTATGGAAAATGCGGAAATGGAAATTGCGGAAATGGTGGAAATGGAAATTGCGGAAATGATGGAAAATGCGGAAATGGAAATTGTAATTGCGGAAATGATGGAAAATGCGGAAATGGAAATTGTAATTGCGGAAATTGAGGAAATGATGGAAAATGCGGAAATGGAAATTGCGGAAATGGAAATTGTAATTGCGGAAATGATGGAAAATGCGGAAATGGAAATTGTAATTGCGGAAATGATGGAAAATATGGAAATGCGGAAATTGCGGAAATGGAAATGGTGGAAATGGAAATTGAGGAAATTGCGGAAATTGTTCTTCACTTATAGCTATCTATTTTCAGGTAGATTGTTTTATTTTACTCAGTCAGCCATATCACTACTCTTTTTTTCATGAAAAAGGTCATTGACACAGGGGTGAAAAATGGGTTACAAAATCGTGGGATAAAAAATATATATTTTCTTGTTCACTTTATTTGTGGGACATTTGCTGAATCAGATGTGATGATACAGATTCACATACAGTAAGCACAAATATTCCTGGCATGGAACACTGGATAGTATGCACATTTATTCACCTTATAGTACAGATCTATCCTGTGAAATGTTCAAATTCTTTCTTTACTTGACACGGCACACACTGATGTTCCTGTATATATTGTACTAGATATACATTTTTAAGCTTGTAGCGTTGGCCTGCATGCAGGTATTGCATGCCCTTTCAGTTACATAGCCAGGTACGACTGTTACGGTTTAGATACATTTACTGTAGCATTTACAATGTGTGTGTGTGTGTGTGTGTGTATGTATCTATTACTCAAAGGTGTTCTTTTATGGCAGTGGTTCTCAAATCTTTTTATGTCAAGGACCCCCTAATGTGGTATTATCCTGTGGACCCCTAAAAGATTTAAACTGTTGTTTACTAACTGATGTTAACTAATGTATCTGGGGACCTCCTGGAACCCCCTCAACCCCCTCTGCTTTAAGAACCACTGCTTTATGGTACTACAAAACATCACACAGATGTTCATTCAGGGAATGGGTGTAGTAGTATGGCAGTGAACACTGGATGGTCCAAATAATCTGTCGGGTTCCTGACAGGAGCCTCGACACTTCACCTCACAAGGGCCACGCGGCAGTCCATCATGTCCACCAATCTAGGTCCTGACCCAAGAGATGGGCACCCACTGGGGCACGGCTTCCACCCTCTCCAGCATGGCCTGGAGTTCCGCTAAGGCACTGACTGGGTCCTCCTTGACCAGGATGCGGTCCACCCAGTGGCCGTAGCGCTCGTCTATCTGCTCCGATGACTGTCTCATCTCCTGGAGATCCTCTCCCTGCTCACAAACAAGCATGCAGTCATATTGACTTGTTGGAATACTGTTCCAAATGCTACTTTAAGACCTGAGGCTGATTCTACAAATGCCTTCTAAATCTGTAGTTCTCATACTTTCAAGATTTTTAAAGAATGTTCAGAAATTACACATGCAGATGTACAAGCTCGCAGTGTGGTACAAAGTGACTCGATGTGAGCTTGTAGATCCAGAAGGAGCGAGTGCATTCTCCAGCATCAGCCACAGCCTGCAACACTGCCGGGGGATTATGTCCCTCCACTGCCGCTCCATCTCGGTCCGTTCGGCAGTGCCGGTAACAACCGCAGTGGTGCCGGGAGAAGGGGTGGGGAAACTTTAGACCCTACTGTTGCTCGCTTCCGAGCAGTGCGTTGCGTCGTGCTTGCAGTTAGGGTTAGGTTTGGGGTAGTGTCGGACTGATGCCGCTGAGAAACACTGTCATCTGCCGTGGGTGTTCTGCGGCTGATGCCATGCGTTGCGTCGTGCTTGCGGTTAGGTTTGGGGTAGAGTGTCGGAGGTCTGTAGATCTGCTATTTCTGAATAGCCAATACTAAAGTCTAAAATGACACGGACGCTTTCCCAGTTTTTAAGATGCATGCCATTCTCTTTAATAGTCTCTTTGGTACTGTAATGCAAACTAATGTGATTTGACGTAGTATTGATAACTAGTGCGGACATAAAGGATTAACAAGCCGTCACTGTCAGGCAGAAACCTCCATATCTCTTTATGCCCTATTTTATAGTAGATTTTATGAGACAGTGTTATTAAAGAAAAGGTTCTACAAGCTCAAAACCTATGAGTTTGAAGAACTATTTTTGCAAAGATTTAATCTAGAGAATGACATGCCAAAATACTAGGGATACCAAGGAGTCTTGACTGTTTATTCTTTTTAACCAATGAAAAGTATTAACAACTGAGACTAAATAATAACTATAGCATAATACCCCTGTTCTTACCGTGATGGAAGAATTTAGTGAAGAGGATGAAGCGGCCCGTCTGCATTGGCTGTCCTGGAGCCGAGGCTTCACAAAGATAACATATGGCTTGAACTCAGCAGTACGGAGTGTCTTTAATGCCTGTTAAGAGTGGAAAATAGCCAACATTTATGGCAAAAATAGCCCATCTACCAGCCCACAATGCTATTTTCACTATGTAAGCTATGTAAGCTTATAATGACATGCCCAAAATAGGGATACCATGGTGAAAGTCGTATAATAATAATCCCTCTCTTCGAAATGGAGTTATACCAGATCTGTTGTACACAATAAAAGTTTTAAAGGTCATTAAAGAAAAAACTATTTGGCATAGTATAATGGCCTAGGCTAAATTTGGTACATCATGTAAACTAAAACAAGACGGAGTGTTTTAGAGGCAGGTGTGCACTGCCAATATGACCCAAATTATTAGTGTATTATTATTGTCAACTAATAATGCCAAAATCAGGCTAGCCCTTTAGATTATTTTTACTTTGCATGGGAAAAGAAAGTCTTATGGTTTAGTCCCCATTTAAGGTGATTCTGATTCTGTTGCTGTCCAGCAGAAACCTTGCATCTCCATATTTCAACACTTTTCGTAAATGAATGCCCTACTTCACTTCAAAAGTGTCACACACAATCTACAAGCTCAGAGTCGCGTTGTGAGCTTGTGAGCTTATAATAATAAAAAAAGGGAACGGTTTTGGATATGCAAGGTTTCCACCTGACAGCAACAATTTACGGCGTTTAAATGTCAAAATGTTACATGATACTCACCTCTGGCTGCACGTCCACCAGACACACCTTGTTTCGATCTAAAACACTGCGGATGGAATCCAGACTGGTGCCGTACAGGTTGTCCTTATATTCCCCATACTCAATGAATCTGCCAAAAAAAGAATCACCAATCTTCATGAGAATGATTTCTTTTTAGCTTTTCCTATTATTGCAAGTAATTTAATTTAATTTTAATATACACACTACAAGGACAAGGTCCATGTGCTCCATCTCTCCTCGAATTACAAAAATATAGAATATAGATTGGAAAGAAGAGATTAGCTGTTTTACAAACTCAGTGTTTTTTCATGCGGTTAAATTTCCCCGTCGTACTCGTGTCCAGTTGGAGGACTCACTTATTATTGTGGATGTCTGCATCAAAGGCTGCTTTAGTAATGAAGTGATACTCCACTGCTTCTCTCTCGTGACTCTTCCTGGGCCGAGTGGTATCTGTGGGTCAAAACATGGAAAGGAAATAAGGAACAAATTAAGCAATGTTAAGGTTCTGCATGGATGCGTGAATGATTGCCTGCATATTGTTCTTGTGCACAAAAATAAAATAAACCTGGGTGTGCATTTTGATCCACCCTTCTCATATACAGCAATATGTCCAGGAAGCACTTTTGATCCATGTGTACTGTAAGGGTGGGCCTTATTTTCAGGTCATTTGAACAGTGCTATATGCCTACCGTATTTCTCCTTTGAAAGGCAGAAAATAACAACATAGGCCTGCATATTGCTGTGCTATTTCTAGTGTGTTCATTGTTGGTTTATGTAAGTATGAGAGGGCTCATACATTTATTTATATTTTTATTTATATCATGGCTTCTGAACCGGTACCCAAAACAAGCTCTGAATCGAAGAGCTTGAGATCCCCCAATCTCGTTGGCCACGACAATAGATGCCTGAACAACCACTTTACCCAAATGTAGTTGACATCAGCTTGCCCCTGATTGCTGACACAATGCATTGAGGTACTCATACTTTGACATGATACTGACACTCATGTCAGGAGCGACTACCTTTATACTATACTAAGGAATAGTCTATTAGCCGAGGCTGTTACCCATATTCATTTTCAGTACAGTCAACAAGATATGTACATGCTGTGATTATACTGCAGTGCCGAGTCTGCCGACATTAAGGAATGTACGGTAGGGCTTCAAAGCAATCACAGCCATAGTAGATGTACCAGTAGCTCTATGACACCAGTATGACCATAGCACAATGGAGAGCTGTTTTAAAAGAGCCAGCCAGGAATAGCTTGAAATGACAGGACTCACGAGGCACAGCCACTCCATATCGTCGAGGGTTCTCAGCGATCACCTTCTGTTTAAGTTCATTGAGCCTGGCGCCTAGGGAACCTATCTCAGCACACACACACACACACACACACACACACACACACACAGTATCGGACTGAAGTGCATTTTGTAACCAGATAAGTTGATAGCACAAATAAGCATAAACAACATATACTCTTAAATTATATAAATACAGTTAACCACTTAAGTACTTAATGTACTTTGTTGAATAACTAATAGCGGCAGCAAATCAGTGACTGTACTCTGAGTCTCTACTGAGCTTCTTACTCCATCCAAAAGCAAAATTCCAGCCATCCTAATTCATTTAGGAATATCTTTGGACATTTTAGGAATTGTTTGAAGTTTTTCACTTATGGCACACACAAAATTGGGATACAAGGTTGAAAGGTGTTAAGTTACAGTATGCATCATAGAACCTGTTTTAAAGTAATGAGCAAAGCTGGACCAACCTATCAACACTATGAGCCGTGGCTTGTCATTCGAACTAGGCTGATATCGTGTCACTTCCTCATAGATCAGGAAGTCTGTCTGTGTGGCGACTGGAGTACCAGGTTCTCCTGGTGAACCCTGGCGGTCTTTTTTGAGACGGAAACTTCTGCGCAGGCCAGCTATGAGGCAAGACAGACAGACACAGGTGATATGGACAGACTTAAACCCTTATAGTAATGTGTCATTATTATCACACTGCCACTTTGAAATTTGAACCAAAACAAAAATAATTAAAATTGTTCAGAAATACTAGTAAACTTATTTCAAAAGTCAGCAAAAAATTTGGAAAAACATTCAAGCACACAATAATTGTAATAAATCCTAATAAAACTCCTGCCAGACAATAAAAGCCACAAGAAAAAAACACAAACAGACTGAATGACACCAATAGAAGTCAGTAAGGGTACCTGCGTAAAAATCCCATGAGAAAGCACAGGAGACACGGGCCGCCTTACTCTTAGGAGAAACTACAACTAGCATTAGACCATTTATTCAAACAGCCCAATGTAAATTCAATAAATCTCAGCAAATTGAAGCAGGTAAGCTTGGTAGCCATGCGTTAAATTGCTGTGTCGGCAATGCAAGAAACGCTTTGCCCGACAACAAGGCATGTCGCATGAAGATACGATCACTTGTGAAGCACAGCAAAAGCTAAATGAAGCTGCTAGGAAGAACATTCAAGGGTTACAATATTTTGAAAAAGAACACACCAACAAGCAAGCGCACTGTAATTATTACCAAAACTAAAAGGGCTACCAACCACATCCATAGCACATAATACCTTTTAGTTTTGATTCAACGAATCGACGTTTCAAACATAACTTTAAAATGCAAAGGGAAACTTTGCAGGAAACTCCCAGAATCCACAGCATTGCCCTTTGAATAGAAAAATGGGGTACGGGCAAATACCGTAGCTGCTCCTGCATTGATCCAGGCTTTAAAACCACACTCAGTGGTTTCATATAGTGATATTGAAAGTGACATGTTGATTCAAAGTACTGACAACTGACTCCAAGACCTACTGTCCACAACTGAATCCACACAAAACACTACTTTGGATAAAACAAAACCGCAAGAAAGAGATGATTCCTCCTGAAGCAATTGCCCACAATTCACAAACTCAAGAAACTTAAGCCACTTAGCAAGGTATTGCTTAACATCTCTGTTGGGCAGAAACCTTGTATGTCCAAAACCACTAAGCCAATAAAACCAACCTGGCATCCCTAATTTGGGGATGTCATAGGGAAAATCTTTTTTTCTTCCAAAATTAGGGAAACTATAATAAAGCATTAAATAGATTAAATGTTGAGATACTGTCTTTTCTATTATATTGTTAGCCATTTTGTTACTAGTGTTACTACTTCTCTCTATCCTTATATGTATTTTTGCTTCATCGATGCTGTGCTGCTGCTATGACAACTGCATTGAAGTTAATATAAGGTCTGGCCGTCCGTCTGTCTATCTAGACACCAGGTTTCTGCCCGACAGCGACAGAATACATTGTTGACATGATGTAGAGGTGAGCTAAGCTGTGGCTGGGCCGGTGATGGTTCTACAATGCTGTTGCATCCTCATGCCTCCTCACCTATGTCCTGTCCACTCAGAGAGCCCTCACTGTCACAGTCTTCTGTAGGGAGGCAAGCAGGGAGAGAGAGAGACAGGGTAAGAGGTGGAGGGAGGGAGGGATGGATGCTTAGTGAAGTCTGTCAGCCAAGGGTCTGAGGAGGAGGGGACGATAGAACGGAACAGGCAAGTGATTTGTGGGTAGTGAAGTGCATATGAAGTCAAGTCAAGGGAGGGTTAACAATGGTAATGGTGTGTGTGTGTGTGTGTGTGTGTGTGTGTGTGTGTGTGTGTGTGTGTGTGTGTGTGTGTGTGTGTGTGTGTGTGTGTGTGTGCGCGCGTGCAGACTGCAGAGAGAGAGAGAGAGAGAGAGAGGGGGAGAGAGAGAAAGAACAGAAAGAGTTTTAACCACTTAAGCCCAATTTTATAATTTGGCTGTAAGAAAATGGCAATTTTTTTGTAGATTGGCAATTTATTTTCTATCCATTTTTACGTTTAAAAGTTTTGATTTCTTTCTTCTAATAAATATGTCCAAAATCAGGACACCAGGGCTAATGTGGTTAAAAGAGTTTCACTTGATAAACCATCAAAGCACAGCCTGTGTGCTGAGACCTTCAGGAGCACCTACCTCTCTCTGTCCGATCATCTGAGGTTAGCAGTGAAGGAGGTAATGAAGAACAGCAGAGTATGACAAACATTATGCTGTAGTAGTGAGTCATAATCCACAAATCCACATGCATTTAATGCATCATTTGTTACAGTATTGAATAGCAAAAGGTCAGTTGAGCTACACAGATATGAACAGTTGACAGTTGTTTTGGCTACAACAATAGAGTGTATGTGTGTTTTTCTATTATTTTTATTTATGATGTTGTGTTTTTATTGTGATATGGATTCCCCTGAGTCTGAAATAAAGATTGAATTGATTTGAATACCAGGCGAAATGGTAGATTATACATATTGAGAGATGAATTTCACATTCCTGATCTCATGTTTTGCAAATGCATGCTGGGCTGTAAACAGCTTTGTGAACATCCATACAGTATGGAGTACAGTGTAATTGGTATAGCCCAAAAAACTACTAATGTTAGTGAGAATTACCAGGGTGAAAACAGCTTACATGTGGGTGTTTTTGGAGATACAGGGGCTGGGAAAGTCCCCATTTTCATTCTGTACCTCAGGCGCCTGTGGGAAAATAAAAAGGAAGGCATCACTATCATTTCTTTTTTTTAATCAAAAGTTGTGGGGGCTTTCCGGACGCCATCCTCATGGCGGAGAGCTGAAGGTTAACGCAACAGTACCGGTACTATAAATGTGCACAACACTGAAACTCAGACATGAAAATTATTATTTTAATTAACATAAAATTGTTGACTGAAAATGCTTGCCCTGCGTTACCAGGGTTATTACAATGATGAACAGTGTGTTCAGGTTTCGGTACCGCAGCATTGGCTGAGTTATTGCATGGGTGAAATAGGCTCTCTTTCCTTCTCTCACACCCTCTCTCCCCTCTCACTCTACCCCCTTCCCACCCACTCTCAATCTCGCACCCTTCCCTTCTTCCTCCATCTCACTCCCCCGTCTCTCCGCCCTCTCTCTCTCACTGATTGAGCTCTAGTCTGACCTAACGACAGCGATTTGCACTGGCGTCAACCGTTGCCTAACAATGCAGATTTGCATGATGTCGTCAGTGCAGTGACATTGATTCAAGTTGAGTCGAAATTATTATTTATAACGCACAATTAAAAAAAGACCACAGCCACGTCCATATTAATAGGCATAATCCAGCCATCCACGTGCCACATACATAGAACTTGAACTGGTTACACTGACTAGATGTAGTTCTTTGTGTGGAAAAGGCAGAGAAGATCTTTGCTAACCTCTCTTGGAACTGTGTGGAAGGGATGAGGGCAGCGCGCAGGTTAGAGTCACCCACTCTCTTGGCTTGCCACCAGGTGGCATCATCATGGCTCACGACCTGCAAGACGTCTCCCCTCTTGAAAGGAAGTCCCGCCTCCTGACAGGGCGTGGCCTTGTCCTCGAATGGCGTGTAGTCAAACAAAGCCCGTAGGTAAACCTGGAGGGGCATGCATGGATTAAAGCAAAGTCAAATCTCATGACTGAAACAGTGTCCCACACTACTGCCGCCATTTCCTAAACAATTAACACAATATGTAAATTAAATTATGTTTTAGTGATATTGTTCCTGCTGTTACATACTGTCAATCAGGTGAAGAAATCACAGACTGAGGCTTTAATGTTTGTTTTTATATGAAATATCCGAGACGATTAGGGTTTTATGGAAGATGTTTCTGTACATAATGCTAGTCTGACCGGCACATCAAATGCTCTAATCTTAAACAAAAGTAGTCTATTCTACAAGCTCTCATTGAGAGCTTGTAGAATAGACTACTTTTGAGAGCTTGTAGAATAGACTACTTTTGCTTATTCGCTTATGCTTAAATAGTCCAAATGACAGCAATCAGTCGTAGAGACTGAGATCTTTAATCCATGGGCATGTGAAGAGAATTACTCGGCTAGCTAAAAACATTGTGATCCAATCGCTGCCCGTTAATACTCATTACTCATAGGAGATCATCATTTGGTAAAACTGTAAGAACGGAAGTTAATTTGTCCGAGAGGAGAATTACATGGTTACAGATTCTGATTTATTGGCAGAATTTCTACAATGGCATGTGAATGAGCCATTAAGTCTTCAAGATCACAGACTTTATTTGAAATAAAAAGTGAATAAAAGGTTGCACTCATAGGCACGATGTAGGATAATTAAAAACTAAAATTATTGTGGCATTGTGTCAGGGAGGTGGCTCTGTATCGTTTATGATATAGTTATATTAGATAACTAAATGTTACCTGTGTTTGAAGAACAAATTAGGCGGCTAATCTGTAAGTATCTTTGGAAAACTACACTAGGAAATCATGTGATTCAGTGTCCCCACTGAAGTGCTTATTATTTAGTTTAATTGAAGGAACAACTGTGAACTACAATGCTACTCAAATCTTACACAAAGGGGAAAAAATCACACTCGTGAAGTAAGCGCATGTATTGATGAAGTCATGGGCAACCACTGTGCCACCCACTATCAACTACATGACATAGAGACACATACTTCCTACAGATTACAACCACACACGGAGATTTTGAAAACATGACCAATGACAAAAAACTCCCATATCTGCTGGGCGAAGTACAACAATGTGCAAACACAGCAGCAAGATTTGTGAGTTGCTGTGATAGGAGAAGGATATCAAATGGAACACAACCACCCTAAAGACTAATCATTGTGTATATTCCTGCACTATACCTGCATCGAGTTATCTTGGTACACAGAAGTTGATCTATTGAAGATTCTGACCTTCAAAGTACATAATTTTTGTTTTGATTGTATTGCTGTATTGTTGTATTGTTCTTTCTGCTTTGGCAATGTAAACGTATGTTTTATCATGCCAATAAAGCCCTTTGAATTGAATTGAACTGAATTGACATAGTACATAGTAAATGTATTTTGCCATTGACTTGGACTCAAACGTTTATACAGAATAAAAAGGTTATTATAGACTTGGCTGCCACATGACGACGTCACAGGGGGCACACACAAAGACACGAGTAATCAGTGTCACATCGTGTTGTATTGAATGTTTGAGCAGTGACGCTGATTATGTGGGCTGGTGGCACCAGGAGGCAGCTGCATGTAGTCGTCATTTCTAATAAAGGCATTTTATTTTCTTACACTTTGGATACATTTTTACTTTTTCAGCATCAGTTTGGTCATACGAGTAAAATGCCAATACTATTTATTGTTGGTACACAGTACACAGTTATTACGTGATTAAAATCTATGGGAGTTTGAATGGGAAAAACCCTTCCGTGATCCAGGACACATGGTTTTGACATCAGGACTACGGCACTCAACATAAACCGCTCTCACGCTTCACTGCAATGCACTGTGAGTTTGTAGATTGGAATCATTCAAGACTTTGAATCAAAATGTGGTTACCCAGCTTTCTTTTAGTTTGTCTTCTTCCATGATGGCTGGGATGATTTTGAGGGTGATGGAGCCTTGGGCTTGGGACTGGTAAAAATAAATGGAGAGAGATATCATTATCTGTCATCGGCTAGCCATGAATAATTGCATTGAGAAAGAAAAGAAAACAAAACATTGATATTACCATGCAAATAAACCAATTTATATGCTGCCTTTACCAGAATCTGACTGATTTCATCAGGTCTTTTGTGTATTATCAGATTTCCATTGACCTCTCGAAGTTCATCCCCAACATGGACCAGGCCTGGGGGGAAAAACACAAGCAATCACCCACGCACGCACACACATACTCTATGAGAGTGCAAAAAGCACACTTTAGTAACCCAAAATGTCTTTTCCAAACATAAGCCCCAGATAGGATATTATTGCCATGGCAACGTGCTCGAACAAGCCTCATTTGTAATCTCACAAGATGCAATCCCGTGGCACTAATCTCAAAGATTTCATCTCTGTTGACAGTTGTGGTGGTGTGAACTACCATTTTAGCTGAGGCCACAGCATCATCTCTCCTATCACTTCATCAGTAATTGATAACAAGTCCTGTTGGGTAGGAGGAATCACATCATCTCAAATCTATTGTTTACACTTTCAAGCATTAAATTTGCTGTGAAATGAATCGAGCCTCCAAGAGCAGAGATGAATTAACTACTGGTGTAAGGTCACACACATATCTGTGTCAATGTCATCATTCATGACGTGACATGGTGTGTTGTTGCTCTCACCACTGCGGTCGGCGGACCCTCCCCTCATGATTCTGGCCACGATCACAGCACCTGTTGCGTCGTCTCTTCGGATCGTTGCCCCCTGGAAGATTAAAGAGGGGTTTTTTTTCAAAGGCGATCTACACTCGCTTCAGCTGTATCAAACCATTGTCCTCTAGTCTAGTGCAGTGGTTTTCAACCAGTGGTCCGGAGACCAGGTGGTCCCCAGCGAAATGATGGAGAGTCGGTAACTAAATGGACCCTTGAAAAATTAAAGTAAGTAAAATTAAGTAAAATTAAAGTAAGTAAAATTAAACCAAATGGACCCTTAACCAAATGGACCCTTATGGCTTTCGCCTTTATTTTATTTATATATTTAAGAGGGATAGAGATAGTAGGCTGACAGGAAATGGGGAGAGAAATGTGGGGGGGGGGGGTGACCTGCAGTAAAGGCCGTCGGGATCGGGCAGCACACTGCCAGACTGGATTACCACTACAGCCAAGGTGCCCAGACGGCGACACACACACACACACACACACACACACACCACACACACGACTTCACTTGACTCCTCCAGATACAGTGGGGAGGTGAATAAATATTATCATGGTCTCACCAGCGGCTCCTTGTTCTTGACGAGGCGGACTATCTTCACAGACTCCTCCTCCAGATCGTCATCTAGGTCATCAGGCAGCGGCGGCAGGACGGGGTCAAAGTTCTTCTGGGCAACCGTGTCATGGGCCGACAGCACCGCCTGAAGGACGGACAGACGGACACACACACACACACACACACACACACACACACACACACACACACACACACACACACACACACACACACACACACACACACACACACACACACACACACACACACACACACACACACACACACACACACACACACACACACACACACACACACACACACACACACACAACCGCATTATTACACAAACATTGTACCGTTGACTCCACTACATTTCTAGGAAGGGACTCTTGGGACTAAAATGTACAAAATATCTTATGAATTAACCACTTAAGCCCTTTTCATATATAGTGAAAATAGCCAATCTGAACACTCACAACAAATCTGCTATGTTTATATGTTTACTATTTTTCACAATTTCTGAAAGGTTTGGACAATTTCTAAAAATGTACTTTTTAATTTGTACTTTTGAGTATTGGGTATTTACTTGAGTATATACTTTGTCCACCACTGGTTTATACATGTGCTGATACTTAGTGTACACATGCACACATAAACAGACAACTCAGTCAGCACAGGCACACACGCAAACAAATGAAAGTGCATTTGTTTGTGATGCTAGAATAGGAAAAGCAGTGGGATTGCCAAAATCAGCAGGGATCATCCCGGGATCTGCCATTTAGATTCGGACATATCTCGTGTGAAAAGTGGGTATTAAGGCCCGAGGATAAGTCATAGGGTCACTCAAATAGCCAGCAGTCTGCTGTCACACAGGTGGTCTGTCTTACTGGTTATTGTTGGCAATCAGATAAAATCATGTATTATGTTGCCAATATAAATGTATTTATGATGCAATCATGTCAATTGTAATTCAGTCAGGACAACTCAAGAATGAATGGAATATATATGTATTGAATATAAAATGAGCAATATATTTATTATGGTTTGGCGTCGTTGGCGATTAATTGGATCTGCTTTTTAGGTACTCAGATCAAGCGCATCAGTCCCGACCACTGGGACTCCGAATCCCCCCATACCTAAACAGCAGAATGATAACGTGATGCTGAGGCGGCCCAATGCACTGAAGTGCCAACTTTGTTAGCTAATTGTTGTTTGCAAATCATGTCCTACTAATGTTTATCATTATTATCGTCTCATACATACTGTAGGTAGAGGCTTCGTCTAAGCAATTTGGACTTCTTGCCTCCTCCAGGCACTTTTCCCGCCTATATTTTGTGTACTGTTATTTTTATTTTTATGTGCTAAATTAATCAAATCATTAAAAGGAAAGGCCATGGGGTCACCATTATCAGTGGGTTCATGTCTGTCCTTATTGCGTGCATAAGGTTTCGTGGAAATGTTTATTAATTATTGTTTAGGTAGCATAAAGGTGCACATCAAATTCCACAGCAATACAGACAGTAGTTATGATAGTAGCATGATACTGACCATGATACTGACCATGACAATGACATGATGCTGACCATAACACTGACATGATACTGAATCACGTAGTAACAGTCATGTTTAATGTAAAATCTGATATTTGGATTTGGTTGTAAAATGTGTGCAAATGGACATTTTAGCCGGATGGTGGCGCTTAGAGGAAAGGCCATGCAGTCACCAAGATTAGTAGGGTTCATCTGGGCTTCATGAAAGTGTATCTAGACAATTATACAGCAATCCAGACAGTATTTTTTGAGATACAGTCCATGTTGGGTGGATGGACTGTGTGACCTGACATAACCATCCATAAGCACAAAAGAGAGAAATAGATGAAGGAAAGAGTTGAGAAAGAAGTAAAAGAACACCATCCCCGAGGCTAATTTCACAAACGAGTCTTACTAATTAGGAAATTACTGTGTAAGTGTCTCAAACTGGCATCCACTTCCCACCCGTCAGGCCCAGGCCAGAAACCATTAAACTGAGCATAATCTCTTGATAACTATAATTAGGGACTAGGAGTGTCTGCACCTTGACAGACCATGAAGGCTTTACACAGAGCCCAGCACCACGTCTGGCTGCTGATATGTAATGGATGATCGTCTCAAAAGAGGGTGGGAAAACCCATGCACTGGCTTAGGAAAGGGAGACAAGAGCTCAAACAACCGGAAAAAGTGGCGCTGTCTGATTAGAAAGCTATGGGAAGTGGCGTGTGAATAGTTGCAAACGCAGTGAGCACTAACTATAGAAGCTGGCCTAAACTGTCTGTCTGTCTGTGTGTGTGTGTGTGTGTGTGTGTGTGTGTGTGTGTGTGTGTGTGTGTGTGTGATATAGGGATGGGCAATTAATCTGTCATCACATAGCTATCGGACGATATTGGCCTTAAAACGCAATATCAGTATCGAATCGATATCAAAATAATGTGCTGAACTATGGAAGCATATCTCCGGCAATGTGTTGAATTTTGATTGATTGGCATTTGTGATGAAAATTTCAGTTCAGTTGCTAGTTTAAAGTCTTCTATCACTTACCATGATATGCATTTTTGTTTTTAAATTGATGATAAAGTAGCAGTGAAAAGAACCCGCCCTCGCTGACCTTCCAGCCAATAACATTAGTTTCCGGTTTGTTTTTGAGATCCAAGTTCCAAGATGGTGGATTTGAATTAGCTGGAAAAAGTGGCTTCAAAATAGTACCTTGAGATGAGGTGTACCTTGAGATGAGGTGTATGTTTGGTTGCGAGCAGTACCTTGAGATGAGGGGTACTCAGTGTATGTTTGGTTGTGAGCAGTACCTTGAGATGAGGGGTACTCAGTGTATGTTTGGTTGTGAGCAGTACCTTGAGATGAGGGGTACTCAGTGTATGTTTGGTTGTGAGCAGTACCTTGAGATGAGGGGTACTCAGTGTATGTTTGGTTGTGAGCAGTACCTTGAGATGAGGGGTACTCAGTGTATGTTTGGTTGTGAGCAGTACCTTGAGATGAGGGGTACTCAGCAGCAACAGCAGTTCTCTCTCATCACCTTCCATTGGCCCACTCTGGAGCTCCTCTGCCAACTGGTGATTGGAGCAACAGCATCACACAAATGGCTCATGTGTATACAAGCATACTGTAACTCAAATATATGAAAATATATGAATTTTACACAGCAATGCCTTGGAATTGCACTTACATCTTCCACCAGGCATGAGGCGCTGTGTAGAACCGGGATAGGACTCTGCTTCTCATACTGCTTTAGCTTCTCATGGATCTGTGACCCAACACACGCACGCACACACACACACACACACACACACACACACACACACACACACACACACACACACACACACACACACACACACACACACACACACACACACACACACACACACACACACACACACACACACACACACACACACACACACACACACACACACACACACACACACACACACACACACACACACACACACACACTGAAATGTTTAAACCTTTGTTTTTAAATGCTATGGTCATTGTACATGCAGTACGTGCTTTAGCAAAAAGGTGCCTTGTTGTGTATGACCACCTTTCCACATGATTTCATCATGATCTTCCAAAGTTCTATTTTCCAACTCGCACCGATCTGCACATCATGAAACTCGTCGTAACAATCCAAACATTCGTCGCTGTCAGGCAGAAACCTACAAACTGTTTCCCCCCGTAAAGTAATGCCCTATTCATTGCACAACAGTGTCACACAAAATTAGCAAACATAAATGATTTGCAAGCTCACAATTGCAGATCTGCTATTTTTAGTGTGTTTGTGGGTTTTAGAAGTATTTAACCAATGTAAAATATTAACAAGAGGTTGTGAACAAATAATGGACTACATTGGATCCATTGATCCAAGTTTCTTTTTACCATTTTCTGAAAAGCAACCCGGTTTCCACCCACGACTGCTACCCTTTTTTAAATGTGATTTCGTAAATGAATGTCGTACCTCATCATACAAGAGTGTCGCACAATAGTAGCGCAAATAGCAGATCTATACGCTCACAGCGCCTCACGGTGTGATCCGTTGTGAGCCTGTAGATCGGCTATGTCCATTGTTTTACAATAATAATACAAATAAAACAATTTGGGGATTTACAAGGTTTCCACCCGACATCGACTGCATAGTAGACGACGCTTGTACCTTCATGAGATAAGCAAGGCTCTTCTCACTGAAGACATCCTTGAGGAAGACCAGGTCCTCTTTGTGGTTGGCATCAGGGTGCAGCTGAGAGGTGAGCAGGGCCAGAGTCTCATGAAGACCTAAGATCAACACAGACCACAGCAGTGGTGGAAAAAGTACTCACATTTTTGACTTAAGTAAAAGTATCAATACAGTAATGTAGAAGAGCTCTGTTACAAGTAAAAGACCGGAATTCAACATTTACTTGAGTAAAAGTACAAAGGTATTGCTATCAAAATGTACTTGTGTACAAAAGTGCCACAAGTAGAAAGTAATCATTATGCAAAATGTCCCAATTAAAATTCACAAATTTTCAAATGTACAAAATGTATTAAAACAATATTTTGAAGTGAGCTTGTAGATCAGCTATTTTCAAATGGCCAAAATGTATAGGGCTGAAATGGGTAATGTCCGCTTTGTGAAAATATTCTTGGTGTGATGCATTGTGGGCTAGTAGAGCGCTATTGTTTTAAAACGTGCCCAAAAGAGGGATGCCACGTTGAAAGTTGTTAATGCTTGTCCACCGTCTTTATGTGCACTCAACTCAAACGTTATTGTCACATCATCACAGGGGTAAAAAAAAGTGGGTGAAATTCGTGGTCCTACAAGCTCCATCAGTTGCACTTTCAAGAGAAATAGAGAAGGAAAAAACTGAAAAACAGGTCAGATATCAACATGGCCAAGGAAAACGGAACAAAAAGCGAGAGCTCATACGGAAGCAGCATTCCCTCGATGGTGCTATATATACATTTCCTCCACACCGTAAACACACATTTACTAATCATAAACACACTCTAGAAACATCTCAATTATGCATGATTGTTGTTGTTCATGTAACACATGCATCATGCATGCATACACCCATTTATAATGCAGAGAGGCTAAACAAACGATGGATTGGACATGGTGCTTTAATTTACCTGTGCTTGCAGACAGTATGGGCATGGCTTCAATCATTTACAGTGAGCTGAAGGGACCAGATGGGAGGAACATGGGGGTGGGGGACAACGATGACAACTCCTCTCCTCCCGCTGCTCCTGTCCTCGGTTATGACAAGGCTGTGCACAAACACACAAACAGCCAAGAGGAAATTATACGTTGGTAATACAATTCTAAACAATCTCTATTACAATAGCTATTAAATAACCATGTTGTGATTTAGGTTGACCTTCTATAAGGTCTCTAGATCTTCATCTTCATATTGCACATACAGTGGGTCTCTCTGATACTGTAGTGGACAGTCATCATATCATGGTTATCAAAATAATCAAAGTGTTACACCACTGAGTCAGGCAGCTGAGGTTATAATTCATGACAGTCCCTATTTGGAATAAATCTTTAAAAATTGTCATCATTTTGATTTTAATAATAAACTTCTAGATTGGCTATTTTATGTAGGAAGTCTAAGACTAAGAACAAAACACTTTTGGTTACAGAATTCTGCGACATAAAAGACAACATCAACAATGAACAGATCTTAAATTGTTGTCGTCAGCCGTCTACACAGGCAAAGACTTGACGATATTTAACAAGAAATACTCTGTTGTTGTGCTGCACGATTCTTGCTCAAATGTGAATCTCGATTTTCCTCCACAAGAAATGTGATCACGATTCTCATTTTTTCCATGAAAATATTCATAAGAATAAACATAAACATAAACATAATAGTAACTAAAATGAAATGGACAGCCAACTAGTGCTGCACAATTCTTCACGATTCTCCACAAAATAGGTGTCTGAATCTAGAGCTCCATATTTTTTCGATTAATTGTGCAGCACTACTCTGTTGCTCTGTTAAAAGGCCTTTATTTAAAGCCAAAAGTATTGGCTTTAAGCGATGTGTTTTGAGCTTGTTGATCAGCTGCTTTTGAAGTTGAAATTTTTGAATCATGAAAAGTATAGCCGTTTTGGGCGTATGAGGTCGTCGTCGTCCCCCCCCCCCCCCCCCCCGACAGAGACGATATCATTCATCGTTTAAATTACTAAAAGCTGGATCTACAATTTCAAAGGTCACTGGTCAACCAGCCGGGAGCAGTGATGAATCTGCAGCTAATCTGAATATCTGGAAAATGTGGAATATGCAATTTGGAGCACCACCACATGGAGAGTAATGAGTTACCAGTTGCATGTGTGTGTGTGTGTGTGTGTGTGTACCACATGGAGAGTAATGAGTTACCAGTTGCATGTGTGTGTGTGTGTGTGTGTGTGTGTGTGTGTGTGTGTGTGTGTGTGTGTGTGTGTGTGTGTGTGTGTGTGTGTGCGCGTGTGTGCCTGCACGTATGTGTGTGTAATTTGGCGATGATTGTAGATATAGGCACTGTACTGTAAGGTACTGTACAGTACACAAACACTGTTACACAGTGTATCCACCCCATTATCTAATATCAAACGATTCAAGAGCTTAGCAGCTGATAGCAAGGGGTCACCACCAGTAGCAAATCTCCTCCTTATGTCCGTGGCGACTGAGCAATCAGATCTGTCATCCAACAAATCAGTCATTCTTTGGCAGATTAACATCAACTGTACCTAGAGACACAAACGTAAGCGCCACACAACAAAAAAACTATCAAGGACATGCATGTTTAATCTGTGGGACAGGATGATACCTTTCAGACTTTATCTTCTCCATACACACTAAGGCCATACGTTAGCATGGCAGAGAGAGGCCTGGTGCTTACAGTGGTTACATCTGTTTTATTTAAAACGTCACACCCCACCAGAGCCAGAGTGTGTCCATGTGTCTGGACAAACCGTTCTCTCACAGTCACAATTCACTGAGACTCTACTACTCACTGCAGGTTCATGTGGATAAAAGCCTAGCCCATTTAGGACTGACCAGATTCTACAAAATGTCTTCTCTAAATCATGACAGTTTTCTGAAAAAAATCCTATGTTTCTATGTCAGTGTTTCTCAAACTATTTCATGTCAAGGACCCCAAAACTATATGTAATCGGCAGCCGACACCCATCTGAAATTATGTTGTCCCAGGGACCCGTCAGAAGCAAAGATTTGAGTTAAAAACATTTGCTGTGAAAGAATTATCAAAGATTTGTGCCACATTTTCACAATTTAAAAAAATAGCAGATCTACAAGCTTCTATGAGCTTGTAGATCTGTTATTTTTCAATAGCTAAAGTATAACATAATGCTTAAAACACCAAAACGGGGTTCCCGCCCAGAATGAGCTAGAATACATTATATACATGGTTGCAGCACAAAATAACTTTTTCTGACCACCAGCGATGATGACCTTGTGCTAGGGATTCAGAGTTGCATTGTCTTCACAGCACAGTTGAGGGCATCAAATGGCATATTATATTGGATATTGATATATCAATTATATCAATATATCAAAACGGTGAAATTAGACAAGACATCGTTGGAGATTTCGCATATCGTAATGTAGTGATCTACCAATTTGTAGATTGTACAGGTAGTACATTCAAAGGTTATGCTAAAACCTTTGTGAGCTTGTACATCACTATTTTAAATTTTGAGATTGAAAAAAGAACAAATATAATCTTCACAATATTGATGAGGTATTTGGTCAAACATTTTGATATTTTAGACTTTTGGGGACGTTTGATATATAAAATATATATAGTTTATCTTTTGGCATCTATTGTTTTGTCTTTTGACCACAGATATGCTCTAAAAGTGTGAAAAACATTTTTCATTTTGGCGACCCACCAAAAGTGCAAGTCGACTCATCATGTTAATGACTCGACAGCCAGTGTAAAATATTGAACCACATGGCTATGCTGGTGTGTGGCCCAGGTTGCAGCCTTGGCCAAGTTATGATCCATGTGTCTGTGCTTCAGAATGCTGATTGATGGCACACATTGCCTTGATGCCTACCAAAGTAACAACTCACAACAACAAAAACATATCTAGCTAGCCTGCTGCAATACTGTACAGTATGTGCCGAATAACACGTTTATTTTCATACTAAATAAACTCAATCAAATGCTTCCTCGAGAAGTGTGACGCACAATATGAAAGAAACATATTAATATATAAACAGATTAGACTATTGTCATTAGCATGCTACAGCACATTATGGGTGGGATAATTAACTCAGTGAGACATAACTCTTGCTATTAAAGTAAGTAACTGTCTGTCTCTCTCTCTCTCTCTCTCTCTCTCTCTCTCTCACACACACACACTTCAGTCAGTGAATATGTGATGTGAACACCCAGGATTGACCATATGGTGAAGAATATGAGAATGCTCATGGCGTCATCTGGTCTCCTTGATCCACGACCACACTGGCTTATGGGTCGCTGCTGTATCGCTGAGGATTTCAATTAACACAATGCTGGATTAGATTACTAGACTGTCTAGAATAGAACATAATACAGCGAATGCACCAGTGATGGATACTAGTAGGCTAAGGACTGGTCTATTCACACAGATCAAGTCTGTTTTTACCCTTTTGGACCCCTCTTTTTTCTGGCAGTTTTCTTTAGTTCAGAATCTCAAAGATTGAGAAATAAATTAAGGCCTAATTGTGAGGAAAAAATAAACAAAAGAAAACAGTAGGCGACAAGGTGTACTACTCTGATAGCGTTCCTCAAGCGTTCCTAAGGCATGCTGTATTTGATCATACTGACAGAATGCCAGTGTGATCAGCATAGGCAACGCACACCACCTGTTTTATCAGCCTCTTTCTCTGCCACACCAAGCCCAGGGGAGAGAGAGACTAGAGGAAGGTCATGTGCACACACAGCCATTGCCATCTGTCCACTAGTAACCTGTATGCATCGAAAGTGCCTCTGTGTCCGTGTGTGTGTGTGTGTGTGTGTGTGTGTGTGTGTGTGTGTGTGTGTGTGTGTGTGTGTGTGTGTGTGTGTGTCCGTGTGTGTGTGTCCGTGTGTGTGTGTGTGTGTGTGTGTGTGTGTGCTGGAACGTGATATTAAATGTGATACCATCTACCACCTATGGTGCCATGCACCCACATGTCTGGTCTGACCTGTACTAAAAAGTAAAAACGTGTGGATATGGCAGTTTTCAGGCCAAGCATGTTCCCTACAAATGTCTTCAGATAATCTATGGCAACATCAACAATGCATGTGTATATTTCTTACTTGGAACTCTTCATAATAATAGTGTGAATATGCAAATTTCAGATGGCAGAACTGGAGACCTGCAGACTAGAGGTCTGGCTCTCCAGGAAGATTAGGTATTAGTGATTTAATTACACTACATTTAAGGCTCCTCTTTCCAAAATCCAGTTATCTCAACATGCAAAAATGCTATCTCAAAGACAAAATGCTATCTCAAAGACAAAATGCTATCTCAAAGACAAAATGCTATCTCAAAGACAAAATGCTAAATTCTACAGAAGGATGTATTCAACTTGAACTATGATGCAGCCAACTTGTAGGATTTCATTATAGATTTCACTTGGGCTAAAAGGATAAAAAACTAAACAAAAAAACACTATTTCCGTGCTTAGACATACACAGAGACAGACATAGAGACAGACATACATACATACAGACACACATTGCTGCGTAATGGA